>NC_062226.1:7740000-8068125 GCF_902686445.1 Sciurus carolinensis
AAAGGCCCAGAAAGATGGGATCGGGCTGCATCAGCCCCGTCCCTAGGCCGCTCTGCTGAGGGACTGGCCGCTGCTGTGCGTTGCCCCTGCTGGTGCCCTTCACAGGAGACACGGCACAGGAGGTTGCCACCAGCCCTTGTGACGGTGCCCACCCTGACCACGCATCTCCTGGCCACCGGCACTCAGACAGGGGCCTCCTCCCCCTGTGGTCCTTGTTCTGGCTCATACAGGTCCCTGTTGGCAGGTGGGGTCTCCCTCCTCTCCTGGGTGCCCCGTCCCCATGGTCCCCGTGGTCCCCGTGAATGAGCAAGAGCAACACAAAACCTTTCCTGGCACCAGGAAGAAGCCTTGGCCCTGCGCCAGCTGCCTCCGTGGTCTGTCCTGAGCTGGCCCGTGGAGGATGTGAGTTGTGGGCTGGGTTCTGTCCTGTGCCTCTGCCTCTTGGTGTCGGTAACTTGTCTGATGCGGGGGGCGGGGTGGTGGTGCTGGCTCTCAGGCTGGTCGTGGGCGCATCCGGGTGAAGGGAGTTCCTCCAGGACGGACGCCCGTGGAGGCGGACAGCGGGTGCTCCCGGGGTGGGCGCCCGCCACGGTGCACATGCAGGGGTGCTGTGTCCTGGTGCCCGGTCCAGCCTTGTGCTCTGGCCTTGAGCTGAGGGGGGTGAGTCGGGGAACCTCAGGGACGATGACGTCGGGGAGCCTCAGGGACGATGACGTCGGGGCGGTGCTCCCTTGTGGCTGGGCAAGTTTGACAAGTGGCCAGGTCCCCGGTTAGGAGGGCTCAGGCACTGTGGGGATGAGGAAGATAAGACGGTAGTGGGGGTGAAGGAGGCCGCCCAGGAGACGGGGGGGCTGGGACATCGCCGGGGCAGATGGCAGCCTGGCCCGCGCGAGGCCCGGCTTCCGTCCCTAGCACCACACGTGCGCACGGGTTAGCAGGAGTGGGGACCCGCGTGGGCGGGATGGGGCAGTAGCCGCCGTGTCAGGTCAGCCCCCGCGCTGCGCCCGCCCGCAGGGCAGTCAGCGGTGGTGATCATCCCCGTGCGGGGAAGACGGGCAGGCTCAGGGTGGTGAGGCCCAGGGGCCAGGTGTGTTCCGTGTCCTCTGGCTGCCAAGCTGGGGGTGGGCTGAGCCGCCAGCAGGAGGGCGCCACAGGCGGTTCAGTCTCTCCGGACACCTCGCAGCCCTGGGGTCCACAGGCTGCCTCTGGTGTGGCCTTGGCCATGGCCGGCTGGGGCGGGGCGGCAGCTCTGGAGCCCACTCTGGGTCTGAGGTGCTGGGGGCCCTGGCACCCCTTCCTGCGCTCTCCAGGGTGCAGGGATGCTGGGTCCTGGGCGGGCTGGAGACTGAGGGCTTGGGGTTGCTGCAGGCAGGCGGAGGGCCCGGAGGGGATGAGAGGGCCTTTGTTTCCTCCTGTTGTGTCGGGATGGGAAGCGGCTTCCTCCCACCGAGGCCCGGGGCGTAAAGGGCAGCCCCGGTGGGCGGCTCTGAGGCTGGCCCCTTCTCGGAGCATTCCCCTGGGCCCTCGCCCCAGCCACCTCTCCGCCCCGCAGACCCCCGTCTCAGAGCCCCCCAGACCTGCAGTGGCTGAGCCCTGGTTAAATGTCTGCTGGCTGAGAAGAACTTTGGAGGCAGCCTGGGGAGGGATCCCGCTGACTGCCTCTGCTCCGCCACTGTGCTGCCACTGCCTTTGGGACGAGGAGACCTGGCCAGTCTTGACCCTCAGAGCCCTTCCCAGGCCCACAGTGGCCTCCCAGGCAGCCACATGGCATCTGAAGCTGGTGACCGTCCCCTGGGGTCATTTGTTCAGCACCTGTCTGTGGAGCACCCACCTGGGCCACAGGTGCTGGGGAGCATCTTAGGAGCCGGGGTTGAAGGAGCCACTCAAGTCACACATGCATCTGAGTCAAGAGCCAGAGAAGGCCCCGGAGACTGAGGGGACCTGCTGCCTGGGGACCACCTGAGAAGGTAGCCTTCAAACCCGTGGAGGAGGAAGAACGGCCAGCTGGAGGGGGCAGGCATGAGAGGCCAGTCCAAGTCGGAGACCCCAAGACCAGGGCCGGTTTCCCTCCTCTGGGGGCGAAGGTCCCACGGCTCCTTCCCCCTGCTAGTCTCAGGAGTCGGCCACCCGTAGGCAACAGGACCCTGAGTGGCTGCTTTCCCGGTGCCCGACCTCGGCTCCCCTGCCTGAGGGGCGGCATGGAGTGATCTCAGAGGCCGAGGCCTGCTCCCGGGCGTGGCCAGGCCATTCTTGAGTCGACCACTGCCAGAGGTTGAGACCGTAACCACATGCCTTTCCATGGCCCGCTGGCCCTGTGACTGTTGTGAACAACAGAAGCCGGTCTCTCCTGAGGTCACCAAGCCACCATGTGAGGTAGGGGGCATATGACATCACATCTATTTTATTTTATTTATTAATTTTTGCTGCTGCTGTTACTGCAGTCCTGGGTTGGAACCCGAGGCTGCGCGCGTGCTAGGAAGTGCTGTACCGCTGAGCTGCGACCTCACCCTTTCATTTTATTTTGAGACAGTTTCACTAAGTTGCTGGGACTGGCCTTGAACTTGTGATCCTCCTACCTCAGCCTCCTGAGTAGCTGGGATTACAAATGTTCACTGCCATACTCAGCCATGCTGTGCCCGCTGTACAGATGAGGAAACTGAGGCTCAGCGAGGCCATTCTGAGCTCAGGGTTTGCTCCTTGATCTACATATTTGCCTCCTTGGGAAACCCTCCCTTCTCTCCCAAGGCCTGTCTTGCTGGACTCTGGGGAGGTGCGGACAAGATGCCTGGGGATCTGCCAGGCAAAAGAAGGATGTCCCGACAGAGCCGACCCCTGTTCCTGAGCTGCTTCTCCCCATGACACAGTTCTAGTGTTGAGAGAGAGCAGAGAACCAAAGCAGACTTGGGTTCACATCCCAGCATTGCTGTGTGATGCTGGCACGTCACTTAACCTCTCTGAGCCTCAGAGGCCTCATACCTAGAATGGGCTTAACAGGTTGTCCTGGTGAAGGCTCAATGAAATCACATTGGCTGTAACGCGTGCTGGGAGCTGCCTCAGTGCTGCCCTGGCCCGCGAGTGGCTCAGGCTGTGACTATTAGTATTATAATCACATGCAAATGGAGAACGGCTGTGAGAGGAGCCGGAGAGCCGGCTTGGAATGTGACCGGGATCTGGAGCCTGGAACCGGAGCAGGACTGGCACCGGCTGTGGGCAGGAGACGGTCGAGACCCCGGACTTCGGGCTCAGTTCAGTGCGGCCCGTTTGCGGCCCCCGCAGGCCCTGCTCAGTGAGCCAGTCCGTCCTCGGCCTCCGGGCTCCTGCGAGGCCCTCGCGAAGCGTGTCCATGCTGGGTGTTCCCACAGCCCTGCAGTCCAGGGCCGGCTGGCCTGGAACGAGCCCTCGTCCACAGCGGCTGGCCTTGGCCAAGCCGTGCGGCCACGCTCGGACCTGCTCCTGGGCTGTGGTCAGTCCTCGTGGAGCCCTGGCCACTCGGGCAGCGTGGCACCGCACCAGCTATGGCCCAGGGAGCTGCCTTGACTGCCCGGCCTTCCTCAGCCAGCTGCCCCTGGAGCGGAGGCCTTAGGGTGTGTGTGTGACTGAACCCAGCGACACTTACTCTGAGGCAGGGTCTGGCTAAGTTGCTTAGGGCCTCCAACTTGCGATCCTTCTGCCTCAGCCTCCCGAGCCCCTGAGGTTACGGCTTGGGCCATTGCGCCCGGCTCTGGCTGTTTTGAGTCCAGCATGATCTCTGCGTGCACGGCACGAAGTCCCCGCGTGTGGCAGCGGCTTGCGCAGGTGCACATGTGGTCCGTGACTGTCCTTACCCGGCCTTGTCATGCTGGGGTTCCTGTGTTTATGGGAAGGGGTTTTTTCTCATTAAAAGCTGGCCTCGGGGAAGGGGCAACCCAGCAGAGGGTCCCCTCAGGACACCTGAGGCTGGCAGGGAGGGAAGCTGCTGTCACCTTCCCAAGGAGGGACAGTGCCGTGCCGCCTTCCTCCCCAGGACCGGCCAAGGCCCAGGGCTGGGCGTGGCCTCCTTCCTGGGCTGAGCCATGGGCACTTCTGAAGCCTTTTTGCTGGGTGGGCTCCCTCTGGGGTGGCGGTGGCTCCGGTTGCTGTCCCTGCGGGGGCCCTGGGCAGCCGTCCCTCTCCACTGCTGCCTGGCCCTGTGGCAGTGCAGGGTGCACTGCCTGCCAGGGTCGGTCAGGGACAGGCCTCACCCCAGCAGCAGGGGGCTGTGCAGTAAGTGGAGGAACCACCCCCTTGGGGCCCCTCCGGCGGAGGGAAGAAGCAGGTAGAGCTGGGAATGGGCTCAGCAGACCTGGGAGCAGCCGGTGTGAGACCCAGTCTGCCGGGGCTCCTGGGCCAGACGGAGGTTGGCTTTCATCCCAAAGGCTCCCAGGGCCAGCCTCCTCCTCCGGCTGCGCGTGTGGGGAGGAGCAGGGGCCAGGAGTGGGCTGGAATGTGGAGGCTGTGGACCTGGGATAGGGGAGACCTGGCCCATGGCTCAGGCCGGGCCGAGGCGTGCCAGCCTTTTGACTGGGCCCTGGTCACCGAGGGGCAGGGCTCACCCTGGTGGCCGGGGTGGGAACCCAGCAGGTCTTGCTCCTCTCGGCCCAGAACTGGGTCCCCGGACCTGCCATTGCTGCACAGGTGTTGGGTGCGCTCCTTCCTCCGGGGCAGCGCACAGACTGGCCAGAGCAGCTCCGCAGCCTCTCTGGTCTTGTCCCTTCTCAGTGGACTGACCGGGGGTCCTTGGCTCTCCTGCCCACCTGGCTGGACTGGTCTCTGCAGGGTTCCTGGCGGCCAGTTCAGGCTCTCCTGGGCCCCTGCCAGCCCTGTCTCCTGCTGGCCGGTGGAGCCTGTCATCACCTGCTCTTCCCAGCTTCCCACCTGATTACAGGTCCTGAGCAGGAGCCCTGTGTCAGCCCTACCCACAGAGGCCACCCACAGGGCCAGTGCTGTGGCGAGGCCCTGTGTCCAGGGGCTGGCAGTCTGCTGGTGGGCGGGAGATGGTTTTGCCAAACTTTGGTTCCATGTTAGCTTCAGACTGTTCTGGGTCTGTCATTAGTAAGCTGTGTGTTGCTGGAAAAGTCACTTAACCTCTCTGAGCCTTGGCGTGCTCCTCTGTAAAGTGGAAGAAATGCGTGCCCGTCTGTGGGTGCAGGTGTCACCACACAGCTGCCGTCGGTTGCTCGTGACAATCTGGTGGTCAGGTGGAAAGTACTGGGCGTGGCGTGGGGACGACAGCCCCGCTCTGCCCAGCACACTCTGAGACCCTCGGCGGTGGCACCCCCTCTCTGCACGCCAGGTTCCCCTGCTGTCCCAGGCAGATGATGGCAGCAGGGGCCCTATTTTGGTTTTGGTCCTACAGAGGTTGAGCCCAGGTGCCCCACCCCTGAGCCGCACCCCAGCCCTTTTAAGTTGCCCAGGCTGGCCTGGAACTTGCGATCCTCCTGCCTCAGCCTCCTGAGTTGCTGGATCACAGGTGTCCACCACTGTGCCTGGCTGATGATGGTCCTTAGGATGACTTCATGACATCCTGACATGTGACAAGCTGAGTCCCTACCCCCACTCCACCTCTGCTGTCCCCTGAGTGTGGGGTGGGTGGGTCAGGGCCCCTGGCGGCCTCCCCACCCTGGACTTGCTCCAGGAACCAGGCAGGCAGGTTCTGAGCCTGCCCCACCCTCCAGGGTACTGTCACCTGCCTGGTTTCAGTCTGCAAACCTCTCGGCCCTGAAACCCTGAAACTGGGCTGGGCCTTGTGGGTGGGGTGTGTCCCTGCCCACTGGAGGGGACTGGGTGACCTCAGGGCTGCTGGCATGGTGCACTCGGCGAGGGCCAAGCCGGGGCCGCGGCTGATGGGAAGCCCGTGGTGGATGCGAGGCTGGGTCTGAGGGGCAGAGGGTCTTCCTCGTCCCTGTGCCCTGCCACCAGGGTGGAGCGGGGACCCTGGCTCAGGCTCTGGGGCCTGGATCTGCGTTTGGATTCGGCTTCTGCTGCTCAGGAAGAGCCGAGGCAGGGCTCTCAGGGCCCGGGACTCCGTCTCCTCCGAAACCTCCTCAGTACCCACCCCACCTGCCCAGGGCTGAGCTGGATTTGGGGGTGAGGGTCCAGGTGGGGCGCTCACAAGCCGCGCTTGCCCTGGGCCCGGGAGGCCACCAGAGGCCAAAGCAGGAGCTCCTTGGCCTGGTGTCCAAGGCCCTTGGGGACACAGCTGTCTGGGGACGCTCCTCAGGGACCCTGCAGTCCCCCCACATTCAGCTCGGCAAGCCTCTTCTGCCTGAGCCTCGTTTTCCCCACCTGTGCAGCGGCCCGGCACCCTGTCCCCAGCTCCCCAAGGCTCCAGGGAGCTTCAGGCTGCCCAGGGGCCTCCCCGGTTCCTGCCCAGTCCCCGCTGTGGGTACAGGAAGTAGCACCATCCTTAACCTTGTCATATTGGAAAATCAGAGATGAGTGTCTTCGGGTGCTTGGCCGCAGGCGGTGCTGGGCCTGGGGCTGAGCCAGGCTGGGGGTGGCGTAGCCTCGGCTTCAGGGGCGTCCCCTGACTGGAGGGCCCTTGGACCAGAGGCACCATCCAGGAGTCCCCACGCTGTGCCTCCTCCCAGCCAGGACACGGTGCTTTCCACTCATCAGTCATTGATCTCAGAACCCAGGCAGCAGGTCCTGCTGCCTCCAGTTGCAGAGGGAAGGCAGGCTCAGAGAGGGAAAGTGCTTTGGCTGAGGCCACACAGCTGGTAGGTGACAGAGCTGGGACTCGAACCCAGAGCCTGCATGCCCATGTGGAGAGGGTCCCCCATCACCCCTCACTTCTTTTGGTCCTTCTGTCCAGTGTGAGGTGGCTGTGGTTAGCTCTGGTCAGACTGAGTCACCAGCCACCCAGAGGATCCGCTGAGGCCAGCATCCTGGCTGCTCTAGAGGCCAGGGCAGCACCGATTAGATCGTTGTTAAGATTTTAGGTCAGCTGAGCTGACAGATCCATCTTAGAGTCAGGAAATGGAGGCTCAAGAGGATCCAGTGGGCGGAAGAGTCTCTGCTGCTCTGACAAGATGGGAGCAGGTCAAGGTCGGAGGCCCCACACTTGTGACCTTGGGAAAGTGACTTTGCCTCTGAGCCTCAGTTTCCCCACCTGTAAATGGGGATAAGATAAGTCTCCCCCTGGGGACTGGGCAAGGACCCAGCAAGAAGAAGATGTGAAGCCAGAGCCTTGGGAACTGCAGTGGTGCCACATGAGGGGACCCCGGGGTGGGGAGCTTTGTGGGCGGGGCTCTGGGCAGGCTCGGCTGGGAGCCCAAGCTCCAAACCCACTTCCCCTTCTGAGCCGGGACAATGTAAAAAGGAGGCAGGAAAACTTGTCAGTCTGACGGGGGTCAGTCCTCAGTGGGGGCGCGTGGTGAGCCCTCGGGATTCTGGGGCCAGAGTGCCCGCCTGGCTGGAGCGGGGTCCCTCGGGGTCGCCCTCCAGCACCAGGGGTCGTGCTGAGGCAGGGGTCCACCGAGGCAGGATCCACAGCGCGCCCGCGGGCACAGCCCACTGGAAGCCTTCACTCCCCGCCGCAGACCAGACCCGTGAGGGCGTGAGCGCGGGGTGAGTGCGCGTCCCTGGCCCGTGTCCGGGGAGTGGCCTCTCCAGAGCCAGATGGAGCCCACGACCCTCACGTAGCTGTGGCCCGGAGGCCGCGGGACAGATGGGCAGTGGCGCTCAGCTCTGCTCCTGGAATTCACCAGCTGCCCTTTCAGGGTAATAAGCGACCCAGGACCCCAGAGGCGGGCCCTTGGGGACGACCCACCCAGGCGCGCACGTTCGTGTTGACCGACAAAATGAAATGACCGCTTACGAGCCAGGTGACCCCAAGGGCCCGTGGAGTGGCGCCCTCACTGACCTGTGCTCCACTCGGCCCAGGAAGAGGCTGTGGTCGGGCAGAGAACAGGCAGGTTCCCCAGGGCTGGGCGAGCCCCCTCCCAGAGCTGGGGCGTTGCCGAGGGCCAGAGGGACCCCCGAGGGCTCTGGCTGCGTCAGGCGGGCCGGGCCCTGGGCCCCTGCGGCCTGCCCGCCTCTCCTCTGCAGCGGGCAGGCCCTTGTCTGAGCTTCCACTTCTGAAGACCCACCCGTCGTCCTCATTATTCGTCTTGGTTCTTTCAGAAAAAAAGAAACCTTTTTTTTTGGTGCTGGGGATGGAGCCCAGGGCCTTGTCCTGCAGGGCGGGCACTCGCCCAGCTGAGCGACATCCCCAGCCCTGAAAAAAGACATCTTTATTGATTTTTTTCCTTCCAACTGTAAAAGTCACACCTGCTGATACAGATGGCGCTGTGTGCCCTGTTGGGGGCCGGGCGCGTCACGGCGGCTGCCTTCTGGGGGCAGGGCGAGCGGATGCTGGGGTGCCCGCTGCGCAGGCGAGGAGCTCGGGGCTCTGAGAGCTGGACTCACGGCCGGGCGTCTGGCCTCACCCGGGGCTGGAGGGCAGGCACTGCCAGCGGCCGCTGCCCCGGCCCCTCCTGGGCTGAGTCGGGCAGGGAGGGTGCCCTGCCCCGTGGCACCATGTCATTGTGTCATCTTGTCCAGTGGTGGCCTCCCACCAGGGCCAGGACCTCGAGGTGGGCCTGGCTGAGCAGGTGAGCCACGGCTGTCCCTCTCCCCGCTGGGCAGGGTGCTCTGGGGGGCCCTGTGGGCAGTGCTCGGAGCCAGGACGGGGGCAGCTGGTGGCTGGAGCTGTGTGGCCTCTGGAGTCCAAGCCCCCTCGAGGTGGTGAGCCTGCGTCTCCGGCCCTGTCCAGTGTCTTCCCAAGTCCCCGTGCATGGTGTCTCCCTCTGGGAGGAAACAGGAAGAGCTGGAGTCGGCAGGCGCGGAGGGGAGAAGGGTGCCCCGGGCTCCTGGAACGGCCAACCATGGCCACCCACTTGGGACACTGGCTGGGGCCTGGGCAGCGTTCGCAGGTGGGGCTGCGGCGCCCCCGGGCCTCTCCTGGGTCCCTCTGACGCCCACGGCGCCCCGGTTCACATCTCTCGTTTCCAGGGCTCTTCCTGGTACCGGGCCCTGCCAGCCACCCTTCCCTCCAGCTCTCCGGGGGCTGCCACGTCCCCTGGCAGTGCCAGGGCTCCGGCCCCTCCAGCCCGACCCCGCCCTCACCTGGCACTTCCAGCTCCTGAACCTTCCTGCGGCCCTGAGTTCTGAGCTCGCGTCCGGGCGAGGGGCCCACATTGCCCCGTTTGTGTGGTCTGGGCTTCAGGGTGTAGGTCCACCCGGTTGTGGACACAGCGCTACCCAGCTCCCGAGTCTGGGCCCAAGAAATGCCTGTCGTTGCAGCTGGCGGGGTCGTGGTTGCCTGCTTGGTTTGGGATACATGGTGTTGTCCTCTTCCCCAGACCCCCTTGATGCCGGTGCCCCCAAGTTTCTGTCTACCCCCTCCCCTCCCCGCCTCTGCCCTGGGCCTCCCTCTCCCATGCCCGCTTCTCCTGGACTCTGGCCTCAGTGTCCTGTGGATAACTCGTCCGCAGCCAAGCAGATCCGGAGTGGCTTTCACCTGTGGCCCTCCCGTCCCTGCCCTGGCCCCTCTGCCCCACGCTCTTAGGCCTGTTGGCAGCACCCACCTGGCCCAGGGACCCAAAGCTCAGCCCCCGCTCGGCCTCTGGCTCCCTCCCCACGGGGGCTGGCATGGCGTCTTCCGGATGCTCACCTCCTCAGGGACCCAGCTTCCCCTTCGCCCCACAGCCCTGCCTGACTTGGGCCCTGGACGCCCTCCGTGAGCTGGGGTGCCCGCGTGCCCCTCCACAGTCCAGGCCTGCTGAGTGCAGCTCCTCCCGACCTGGGATCCGCAGCCGGGTGCCTGCCAGCGCGGGTGGGTTGGGCAGACCTGAGGATTCCTCTCAGGGAGGTCGGCTTCCTCCTGGGCCAGGCCTGAGGGTCAAGGCACAGATTCCAGACATTCAGGAAGGCAGGTCCTGTCTGGGGGTGGTGCCCCCCGGCCAGGCTGGCCTCCCAGAGCCATGGCCAAGGGCCCTTGAGATCCACAGGCCTAAGGTGGCTGGGGGTCCAACAGGGCCCAGGCAGAGACCGCTGGGTCCAGGAGCCTCCTCATCTCTTAATGGGGACAGTGATGGCACTGGCTCCCCAGGGTTCTCCTGCGGGTCCTTTGGGATCACGTGTGTAGACCTGGCTTGACCTGTGGCAGCAGTGGGGGACGGTGACTATGTGAGTGTCCACACAGCTCTCGGCCCCATCCTCCTCTCCATTGCCTCTGTTCATGTTCTGCGCTCTCCTGCCCCTTCCCTGCTTGGTCCCCGCTCAGGACAATCCCCTCCTCGCTGAGAGAGTTCTGGTTGTTTATGGCTTTTAAAAAACAGGCGTTCAAAGCAAATTCCTCATTTGTTCTCCCTCCGGCCTCCTCTGGCCTCGTCCCAGGAAAGTGCGCAGGCAGACTGGGATCTGGGAGGGGTGGCGGGCTGAGCTGCCCCTGGGCCCCTGAGGAGACCCTCAGTGTGGCATGGGGCAGTGTGGGTCCCCAGGATGCATCCTGGCTCCCACCCTCTGGCTACGTGACCTCACGCCAGCGACTTCACTTCTGGGTCTGTCTCCTCCTTTGTAAAAGCGGTTGGGGGCCTACCTCGCAGCGCCTGGAGGGTTAAGTGAAATACTGACCTAGCCAGGTGTCCTTGGTACCTGGAGACTGACCTCGGGACAGGCCGGGTCCCGCCAGCTCCTGCTCCTGAAGGAGCAGGTCTTTGGAACACGGAGCCCAAGACCGTCAGAGGTGACAGGGCCCGTCCATCACCGAGTCCAGGCCTCTGGGTGTGTAGGGAAGCCACACAGCGAGCCAGCCTGAACCCCAGGCCGGGACTCGAGCTGCAGCTTTTTGGGCCAGGAAACCCCCTCGGCAGGTGTCACACCCCAGTCTGGGCCGCAGTCTCTTCGTCTGTAAGTAGGATGCCCAGGCAGCACCAAGAGCGGAGCTGCTGTGTGCCACACCCGCTGTGGAGGCCACAGGACTCGCCCTCTGCTCTGAAATCGCTTCAGCAGAAGAGAGAAGCAAATGGCTGGCAAAAGCAGGAAGACCGTTAACTTAGTAGATTATTTCAGAATGTTTATTTTCTATTATTAAAGGAATCGTGATTGTAAAATAACTCAAAAGTGAATAAAAGAGAAAAATGACAACCTCATCCCCTGCCCCCTGCACCTAGAATAATCCTTTCCTTCTTTTCCCTGCTAGTACTGGGGATTGAACCTGGGGTACTCTACTACTGAGCTACCCCCCATCCCTTTTTTTTTTTTTTTTTTTTTTTGGTGCTGGGATTGAACCCAGGGCCTTGTGCTTACAAGGCAAGCACTCTACCGACTGAGCTATATCCCCAGCCCCCCAGCCCTTTTTGTTTTTATTTTGAGACGGTCTTACTGAATTGCTGAGGCTGGCTTTGAACTTGAGATCCTCCTGCCTCGGCCTCCTTTTTAATGAGTTGTGTGATTCTGTAACTCTCCTTCTCTCCCTGGCAGCCTGCAGCACCTTCCCCTGGTCAGTGATCTCCGCGTAGATCTGTTCCATCTCTCTTGGTCCTGCGTGGACTTGCCATCCGGCCCCTCCCATTGCTGTGCACCCGCTGGCTCCGGCCTTTGCCTCGGTGCAGGTGCCTCTGGACTGCCGAGCAGGTTCCACGGGGCAGGTTCCCAGGTGTAAGGGGAGCCTGGGCAGCCACGGCGCCCTTCACCCTGTGCACACAGCCGCCGGCCCTCTCCAGTTTCTGCGCTTCCTTGCTGGTCTGACAGGACCATTTGTTTGGTCTCTGGTGAAGCTGGGCGTCTTTCCAGGGGCCTGTCCATTCCTGTGTAGCCACTGCCCATCTTCTGGTCTAGAAGGTTCTCCGTTTTCCCGGCCTGCCGACCCGCCGGCGTCGCGGTGCTGAAGGGAGCCCCGCTGCCAGCGGCGGCCCCTGCGGGGATTTGGGGCTGAGATGCTGCTCCCTGGGTGTCCAGCCGGCCTCACCGGGTTTGCTCCTCCTTTTCAGAGAAAACCGGGAAGATCTTGGCGGAGTTCCTGCGCTTCTACGAGGACCAGTATGGCGTGGCGCTCTTCAGCAGCATGCGCCACGAGATCGAGGGCACGGGGCTGCCGCAGGCGCAGCTGCTCTGGCGCAAGGTGAGACGGAGGGGCTCCTGTTGGGTGCTGCCGCCCCCCTGCCCGTGGCCCTGGGCCTCAGGGTCCCCGTGTGGCCGGGATGGTGTCTAAGGGCCCCTCGGTGCCCCAGGGCGGCTCCTCTGGCCCAGCCCCTCGTGGTGGGCGGGCCCGGTGTCCTGCCAGCCGTCCCAGCTGCTCCTCCAGGGGCCGCTCACTCGTCTGCCAAGCGGGACCAGAGCCCCTCTTCCTGGGGCGGCTGTGCTTGGCGAGCAGTGGCCAGTGCTGTCACCATCACGGGCCTTGTCATTGTACCCGTCGGCAGCAGGATGACATTGCCCAGGACATATTTGTCAGAGTGGAGGATCAGAAGCTGCCCAGCTCCATCCTGGGGGTCAGTGTGGGTTGGTGGAGGCAGAGGAAGCCTCTGGGGAAGGGACTCTGGTGGGCCGGGCCAGGGGCTGGAGGCAGGAGAGGGGAGCTATGTCGGCGTGCAGGCGGGGGTCTGGGTCCCTGGCGGAAGCTGCTGGCACTCAGGCAAGAAGCCAGCCCTCAGTGCCTTGGAGATGGTGTAGGGATCCCCCTGTCAACCCAGGAAGGCCCTGGGCATTGGGGTCCCAGGGATGGGGTCAGCGGCCTCTACCCTCTGTCCCCTGGATGGCCAGGCTAGTGGCAAAGGGAGGATGATGAGCAGGAAGGCGGTGTGGCCCTGCGGTGACTGCTTGGCTCCCGACTGCTGGCTGTGCTCAGAGAATCCACTGACTTCCCCCTGGGGCCAAGCTGATGCTCCCGGAAGAGAGGTGCCGTCAGGCCAGCCAGGTGACCCCTGTGCCAGCGGTCCTGAGGACAACTCCCCCCAGTGGCCGTGGGCGGGGTGCGCAGGACTGTTGGAGTCTCCAGAGTGTCACCCAGAGAAGACTGTCTTCCCTGGTGTCATGGCAACGTCCTGGCCTGTGACAGCAGGGAGCAGGGGTGCCCGGATGTAGCTCGGGCGTAGCCTGGCATGGGCATCTGGCAGGTGGGCACCTGTGTGGTTGGAGAGGCGACCTGGAGCCCAGCCTAGGTGGGCAGGGCCAGAGCAGCTGCCCTTTCTAGAACGAAAGGTCATAGGCCGTCCAGGTTCCACCAATGCAAGGAAAGTGGGGAGCGGCCACTGTCACTGTTCCCGTTCACAGGGGTACTGTTTACAGTGACCTGCAGGCCGGAGGAGGGACACGAAGTCACTTGTCAGCCCTGAAAAGTGGGGAGTTCTAGTCACAAACCCACCACGATAGAAGGTCGTGATAAGGAAAATACATTTATTTTGTTTTCCTTTTTGTGATGCTGGGGATTGAAACCCCAGCCTCGGGTAATCCCTCTACCTCCGGCTCAGCAATGATATTAATAATCAGAATAACAGTGATGATAAAAATAAAATGAAAACAGTAATAATAATGAAGACAGCTCATTTGGTCCCCCCACAGGGCTCCGAGGGTCCTGAGGTACGGAGGGGGTACCTGTCCAGCCTCTCTGGTGGGTGGCCGGGTGAGGCGGAGCCCTGTCTAAAGCTGGCGGCGCCTGGGCCTCTGGGTCCTCCCCACTCCTGCGGGCCTCTGGTTCTGCCACTAAGTCTTCAAAGGAAAACCCAAATCCACAGCCAGGCAGCCATGGGGGCGGCCCAGGCTCTGGGGGTGGGCGTGGTGGGGTGCCAAGCCTGGCTGCCTGGCCACGAGCCCCTTCTGCACAGCCTCCCTAGGGACCGTCCCTGTCCTGGGTCTGCGGGCTCACAAGCCACCAAGGCCTGGCAGGGCCGGGCAGGGGTCTTGCTAGGGTGGCGGGAGAGCTCTGCTGCTCTTTCTGGAAAAGCCCGGATGGAGGACTGGACTCCTGTGGCTAAATATAGACGGCTGAGCAGCAGCTGGTGCCTGGGGAGCCCATGGTGCTTGTTGGGGGCGCGGTGGGGAGCCGCTTTTCTTTTTTTCCTGTAAATATTTTCAACCTGGGTAGGAAGTGGCCTCGGTCCTATTGTTGGAGCACAATGGCCTCCCTGTCCAGGAGCTGTCGGTTTCCCTGAGGAGCAGCGGGGGAGAAAGGCACGGAGGAGCAAGAGGCAGGGCTGGGACCTCGCTGCAGGGGCTTCCATCATTTTTTGGCTCTTGCAGAGGGAGCCGTGTTTATCACAGAACCAACACTAGACTACCCTGGGTCCCCCTTGTTCCATCACGGCTTCTGTGGCTCCCTTCCAGAAGCTTCCTGGCACTTGTCTGTTCGGGAAGTGAGCGCTTGGATGGCCATAGCTTCAGCTCGGATTCCCACCCCTGGTCCAAGGACCCTCCCTCCCACCCCCAAGTCAGTCCATGGAGCTGGGAGACCAACACATGGACCCCGACTCCTGACATGGCCAGCAGGGCTCCTGGGTGTTGTGCTGCCCATCAGGTGCCAGGTGCCACTGTCCTCATTTTACAGATGAGGAAAGGGAGGCTCAAGGTCACACTAGGGGTCAGGCAGAGCTGGGGCTTTGTAGGAGATTTGGGCATGTCTGCAGGACACACAGGTCACTGGCCAAACATCAAGCATGCCCAGCCTGGCGCTGTGGCCCACTCCTGTAATCCCAGCGACTCAGGAGGCAAGAGGATGGCAAGTTCAAGGCCAGCAACTTAGTAAGGTCCTGTCTCAAAAAAAAAAAAAAAAAAAAAAAGGGCTGGAGAAGTAGCTCAGTGGTAGAGCACCCTGGGTTCAACCCACCAACCCACCCCTCCCGGATTCAGGGGGCTGTGTGGTCAGCCTCAGAGCTGGGGAGGCGCTCTGGACACACCTTGTTCCAGTTTTTGTAGCTCTGAGGGGAACCGAGGCCCAGAGCTGGGCAGGAACTTGCTCAGGCATTGGGGCCTTTGAGGCTCTGGCTGGTAGACAGGTCCCCTGCAGCTGGAGTGACTGCCCTGTGCCAAGGTGGCAACAGTGGGTGGATGGGGCAAGAGGCCTGCTTCCCAGACCCATCCCCTGGTGGCTGTGCCAGCCCTGGGTTCAGGTCCGGTTTCACCCCTCCCTGCCTGGCCCCCGCCAGCCCCTTCGCCTTCCTGAGCCCTGTTCCATCTGCCGAGTGGGCGAGAGGCAGGACTGCCCAGGAGGCCTGTGGGGGCTCCATGGGGGCCGGGCGGAGCTGCCCTGAAGGGAGTGAGTGCCCAGGAGACCCCATTCCCCTCCCCGCCACGGGCCTCACGCCCCGCCCCTTCCCGCCCACAGGTGCCCCTGGAGGAGCGCATCGTCTTCTCGGGGAACCTCTTCCAGTACCAGGAGGACAACAAGAAGTGGAGGAACCGCTTCAGCCTGGTGCCGCACAACTACGGGCTGGTGCTCTACGAGAACAAAGTGGTGAGCCCGCCCGCCGGCCCCTCCAGACCCGGCTTCCCGCTCCCCTCGCTCACTGGGCCTCCACAGCCAGTGCCCAGCTCCAGACCCCACCCCGCCTCCTGGTGTCTTCCCACACCGTTGCCAAGGCCAGGGCAAAGTCTTGGTACCTTCCCCACCTCCTCGAAGCCCCTTTTCCCCGGTGGAGACCTTTTTTCCTTCCCGTTACTGGGAACCCAGGGTTTTGCACATTCGAGGCAAGTGCTCTGCCTCTGAGCTGCACCCCAGCCCTCTGCTCCCCGGGTTCCCTCTCTGCATGGCATTTTGTTCTGTGTCCAGGTGCTCAGCCCAGAAAGCTGTCAGGAGCTCCTACTCCCACTCCTAATCCCTCCTTTGCCAGGGCCTGTGCCCAGCCCTCCGCCCACCTTGGCTTCCCTCCTGCTGGGTTCCTGCCTCCCTGGATCCCGCCCTTCCTTGCTCTTCAGCAGCCCCAGAAAGTTGTTCTCAGACCAGTCCTGCCCCAGTCTTGCCTGCTGCCTGGCTGCCCTCTGGGCAAGGCACCTCTTCTCCCTCCCTGACTCCTGCCTGCCCTGCTGTGGTAGGAAACGTCTGAGAGGAGGTGGGAGCTACTTGGGCCTTGTCTGCTTTGGGCCCCTGGGGAAGCCCCAACTGGTTGAGCCACAAACCTGATTTCATCCGCCAACTTTCCTGAGCAGCCCAAAGTATTGGCCTGCTTTCCTATTTCAGGGAAGATCCATTTTTCAAGTAATGTAAACAGGAGCAAGCTCGTGTCCTAGGTTAGTGGTTCTGGAGGGATACCAGAACTGAAAGCCTGTCAAAAAGGTTACTGGGCCTACCCCCAGAGTCAAGAAACTGCATTTCTAACAAGTTTTAGGGTGGTGTTGAAGGTCTGGGACCACACTGCAAATGGCTGCCCTGCAGCTTCTGAGCTGCTCTCAGGAAGTTTGTTGAGTAGTGTCACCTAGTGGCAGGGAGCAGCGTGGCAGCCCAGCTGTATGAGCTATTACATCAGAATTTTCCTGCTACTGGATGAGAAAAGCTGTGTCCTGACCTATTTCTCCTCCAAAAGAGACCTGCGTGATGCTTAGAACCTAGGAAGTTGCGGGCTGAGGGAGACAGTTCATGGCAGTGCCCAAAGATCCCAGGTTCTAGAGGCCATTTAGCTCTGGTTCATATCTGCCACTTCCTGGCTGTGGAAATGTGTGATGGAGCATTCCTATGAAATGACGCTGCCCTTGGTACAGTGTCTGGTACGTAATAAACACTCAGCTAGTGGAGCTGTGGTAAGAGAAGCAACAGTGGCAGTAGTGACAATAGTAGCCACCATTGGCAAAGCTTACTGAGCCATGGTCCTAGTCCAGGCGCTGTGCTCAACATTTTATGGACTTTCTCACTCCATCCTCCTCCAGCTCTGAGGTAGGAGCCTGGCGCCTAGGTTGCCAGACCAGCTGTCGCTAGTCCCCAGGGAAGTCACACTCTTCTTATTCCTCTTTCCTCTCCCCTCGTCTGGCTTCTCCTCCTCCCTGCCTTGGGCAGGCAACACTGAGTAGGGCGGTGGAGCCGGAGTTGGAGGTGGGATTTGCTCTTGGCCGCACACTCTTAACACTCGGGGACCGTGTCTCTCCTCCCTCCCTCAGGCCTATGAGCGGCAGGTCCCACCCCGAGCCATCATCAACAGCGCAGGATACAGAATCCTCACCTCTGTGGACCAGTACTTGGAGCTTGTTGGCAACTCCTTACCAGGTAAAAAGGACCCCCACGTCCCAGCCAATCTTCCCTGCCCAGGCCTCAGGCGTTGGCCAGGGAAGGGGGACCCTGAGCCCATTACTCCAGGCTGCATATTTCAGAGAGATCAGTTGGGCCTAGAGCTGCTGCAGGTGCCAAACACAGCAGAGCCTGCAAAGGAGAAGCCTGGTGGGCCTGCGAAGGGGGACTTGCCTGAGGCCACACTGGGGGTTGGACCTGGACCAGCGTGGACCCTTGCCTGGGTCCTGCCATGCCTGAGCCCTGTACTTCACAGCTGAGGAGTGGGGGTCTTGTTCTCTGTCCTTCTTGCCTTGTTGGGTCCTTAAGAGTCCAGGGAGAAGAGAAGCGTGACTGTCTTATAAACCGTCGCACCAGTGCTGTTTGAAGGGGCTGCTATGCCAGGGAGCCCACTGCCACTCACCCTGCCGAGGCTGCCCTGCAGCCTCCCCTGAGCCTCGCCTGCTGCTCAGACCTTCCCCGGCAACCCTTGTGCCCCCAGCTGGGACGTGGGACTGGTGCGCCGTGCTGGTCGGGGCTTGGCTGGAGTCTGCATTCCTGGGTAGCAGGCCCGACACTGGCTGTTGGCAGGGTCCACACACGGGCGCTCACCTCCCCACTCCTCAGCTTCTCAGCATGTGCAAAGAACCGGTGCTGAGCGGCCAGATCCTAGGGTGTGGCACCCTGAGCCGTGCTGCAGGCACCACGCCCAGGCCCACCCAGAGCCAGGGCTCACAGATCTGTTACTGTCCTATTAACCACAGGGGTGGGTCACAGCTCGGGACCAGCGATCTCGCTGGATCTCAAATATCCATGTGAATCCAAAGAGAAGAATTCCTTTTTGTTTGTTTTGTTCCCCCACCCTGCAGGCCTCCCCCACACTGGGACATTTAAACTACACTTTGGCCTCTGCAGCTGAAATTTGAAGGAAAACCCAAGAAGATAATGCTTGACCTTTGAACCTGAGGGCTCTGACCTGTGACCTTTGGGCCTTTTCACACAGAGTTTAGAACTTTACCCAAAAGGGAGGCAGATACAATTTACCCGCACTCCCCGATTCATTTAGCTGGGCTGTGGAGGACAGAAGGAAGGCCGCTGCCTCCCCTCTGACCTGCTTCCTGTGACCAGGGACACCGCAGAGGGCATCTGCTTAGCAGGTTCTGTCTCCACAGGCACCACCTCGAAATCGGGCAACACCCCCATCCTCAAGTGTCCCACACAGTTCCCGCTCATCCTCTGGCATCCCTTTGCACGTCACTACTACTTCTGCATGATGACGGAAGCCGAGCAGGACAAGTGGCAGGCTGTGCTGCAGGATTGCGTCCGGCACTGCAACAATGGTGAGAAGGGCAGTGCTTCTTAATGTGCTGAATGGCGACACCTGGTGGTCAAGTGTGGTGTGGCATCCCTACTCTATGAGCCATCCCAATTTTCCTCCTGGGGTTGTAAGAAAGTGTTTGATTATTGCTCTTAGTCTTCCCTGATGAAAATACTTCCTGTGTTGCTGCCCCACATGGCAGAAAAATTAGGAAATTGTTCAGGTAGGTGTGGTTGCTGAGCCCTCAAACCCTGGATCACAAGATCACAATCCTGACTCTGCCACTTTCTGGCAGTATGAACTTAGGCGAATGACTTCCCTCTCGGAGCCTCTGTAAAATGCGAGTGATAATCCCTCGTGTGTCTTAGGGGACTTGTGAGGATTCACAGTGAGAGTCCACTCTGCTTGGTGAAGATTTTTCTTATCATATTCTCTCCTGCTTACCACCAACATGCAAGGTGATCCGGGCACACCACTTCCTCCCTTCTGTGAACTCATTTGGAGACTCTTCCAACTCATGTTCTCAGTTGACGTGTTTGGTGTCTACTCTGAGGATGCAGCAAGAGAGCAAGCCTGTCCTCACGCTCCTGCTGACTGCAGGGGAGACAGATGTTAAACAGATGAGCCCCCAGGGTGATGAGTCAGCTGTGGTGGTGCTGGGGGAGCCTCAAGGGAGCCCGTGGAGCTGTGGAGGTGTCCATCAGGGCACCTCTGCTGTGGCAGCGATGGACTGAGGCCTGTAGGACAGATGGTCCTGGGGTGGGGGCGGCATGGAGGGAGACAGAGCTGGTAGCCATCAGGGAAGGAGGCCCTGAGTGGGGAGCTGAACGGAGAAGGAACTCCCAGGCCCTGAGCTTGGGGGACCCTGAAGCGGGTCTGGAGGTGGACGGGCCCTGGGGTTAAGTCTGGAGAGCCTCGTGGGGCTTTTGTGTGCGTGCGTGTGTAGCACTGGGGATTGAATCCAGGGGCACTTTACTGAGCCCTGGTCCTCTGTATCTTTTCTTTTGAGACGGGGTCTCCCTAAGCTGCGCATGTTGGCCTGGGCAACCTCCACCCTCCGACCTCGGCCTCCTGAGTTGCTGGGCCTGTAGGCCTGTACACTGCTCCTGGCTGGCCCTGCAGGGCTCTGAGGAATTAAATCAAAAAGGGTTGCCCTGTGGTGGGGTCGGGGGGTGGGGAGTCCAGGGCCTTTGTGGGGGGAGCCCTGTCCGAGACCCAGGAAGGCAGCCGCACACTGCTGTGCTTCCCCTGCCCCCGGCACGGCTCTACCCCGTGGCAAGGGACCGTGTGGGCACCCGGGTGGAGCTCGGCACACCCCACCCCTCCAGAGCTGCCTCTGCCCCGCCTGACTCGCCAGGCCAACTCCTGCCACCTGGGCTGGGCCCTGCCCTGCTGCCACAAAGGGCCTCCTGTTCCCAGGTCCCTGGGGCTGTGGCTCTGGCCCAGACTCTGGCTGCCTGGCCTGGGGCAGCCTCGTCCCTCCCCCAGCCCTGGACCAGCACTGTCCTCTCCAGGGCTGTCGGCTCACCTAGTCTGTTTTGGTGGGTGACCGCACGTGGGGGAAGGGGTAGGGACAGAACATGGGGAAAGCCACCATTCGGTCCCCCAGGTGTACAGCAGGGTGATAAAGTGCGAGCTCAGAGGTTGCTGGGCAGAGTGGGTGAGCTGGTTCTGGCAGAGCCCTTGGCCAGGAGCCTGGCACTCAGCCGGGAGGCCATGCGGAGCCCCTTGGGTCTGGCGAGCTGAGGGCAGGAAGGGGGCCAGGGAAGGAGGGGGCAGCCTGCGAGGCGGGCGGCCCAGCTGGGCTGGCCCCTCACCCCAGGGCGGGAGCCGACAAGGCGGGTTTCAGACCGGGCCTTTGCTGCACCCTGCGGACTGTGAGAAAGTTCTCTGCTTCCTCCCTCTTGGAGACGAGGCCTGGAATTTGCGGAGCCTGGAACTGCTCACTCCTGGGGCTGCCAGGAAGTGGGGGCGGGTGGGGAAGTAGGCCGAGCTGGGTGGCCGCCAGCCGTCCTAGGCCCCCTCACATCCTGCATTCCCCGAGCAGCAGGGGGTGGCAGGAGGCAGCTGGGGCACCGCTGTGGAGTCCTGGGATAGGCTCAGAGTGTAGAGGTCAAGGCCTCTTCCTGTCTGACTAAGGTCCCTCTCCTGCTCCTCCTGCTGCCCAGGGCTGAGGAATGCAGTTTCCTTTCTCAGGAAGTCTTTGGTCCCACTAGTGTCAATGGGTTGTGGGCTCGAGCTTTGCTTCTGCCGTTCCCTAGCTGTGTGTCCTTGAGGCAGTAACTTGGCCTCTCTGGGTCTTGGTGTCTTCGTCCTGGTTGAGAACAGCCTTCCCCCCCTGGGCTTTGAGGATTAAATGAGCTGGTGTACAAGGAGTCAGCCCAGCCCAAGCCCGGCGTCTGAATTTCCCAGGATTGCCACAGCCTGGGTGGTTTACAGCACAGAACCTCAATCCTCTCCCGGCTCTGGAGGGTGAAGGTCTGTCAGCGCGGCGGCAGGGTTGTCCCTCTGTGAGCTCGGCACTTGTGCTGGCGTGATGCTTTCTGCGGTGTTTTTGTTGGGTTCCAGCGCTCGGCACGTGCCAGGCAAGCACTCTGCCCCCAGCTGCCTCCCAGCCCTTTGTATTGTACTTTGAGACAGGGTCTCACTAAGTTGCTGAGACTGGCCCTAATCTCCTGGGCTCAAGTGACCTTCCTACCTTGTCTCCCAAGCAGCTGGGACTACAGGTGCACATGCCACTGTGCCTGACCACAGTGTTTTTTAAAGGAAAATAAAAAAGGACCAGTCCTTGGATTGGGCCTCACCCGACCCTCCGTTCGCCATCTCTGTGGGACCCTGTGTCCAGACGCAGTTCCCCGAGGCTCTGAGGGTTAGGACTTTCGTATGTGAACTTGTTTTGGGGGGCACACAGGAAAAGCCCAGGAGGGGTGACCCTCCAGTTTGCCAGGCTCAGGGGCCAGGCAGCCAGTGTGAGTGTGGAACAGAGGAAGCGCCGAGTAACCCCGAGCCTCCCCACTGCTCCTGCCTCCGCCCACCCTTGCCACCTGGGAAGCCGCCCCCGACATCACGACATCACGCTTCTTGAAAAGCGTGTAGGACGAGGAGAGGCTGCCTCTTGAAGGCCGGATGTCCAGGCGAGCGAGTCTCCAGAGACCGGCCCTCCTGAGAGCGTAGCTGGGGGTTCCTCCCTGATCCAGGGCTCAGCTGGAACAACTGCTGCGCTGCTCCCACCACGCCCTCCCGACGTGGGGTCCCCCTGCTCCCATGCAGGGAGGAGTGCCCGGCGTTTCCCCGGTGCTCCTGGCTCTGATCCCCGTGGTCCGGGGCGGGAGAGCAGGTCCTCCCCGCCGCGGAGCCGGGCTTCTCCTCTGGGGGGTGACTCAGCCTGTAGTCACTGCAGCGGGCGCTGGGTTCCAAGGCTGAGGCTGCCGTTCCCTTCCCTGGGCTCTGGGGACTGTGGTCTAGGCTTGTTGCCAGGGGAGACCCCTGCGGGGCTGAGTGGCACCTGACCGGCTCTTCCCCAGTCGGACTGTGTCGCTTCCTGCGGTCACCCTCTCCGCGCGGCCTGCAGATCTCACAGCCTGAGCCCACCCCACGCTGGCCGGGGAGCCCCCAGTGGGTGTACGAGGCCAGGCCAGGGCCGTGGCTCCCGCTGTGGAAGAGGAAGCGAGCCCCTCCGGGCTGGTGATCTAGAGCAAGCCTCAGCCACCGCTGCTCAGGCCGCTGCGGCCACTTGCCTGTCTTGGTCGATAATGCCGCTGGGACCAGCCATTCTCCTTCCTTTACGGATCATCTGTGGCGCTTTCATGTCGGGCCGCAGGGTCGAGTATTTGGGACGGCTTGTGTGACCTGTCCAGCTGCCACAGGAGGGTTTGCAGAGCCCCGTCCAGCAGCAGGGGAGGGACAAGGGCACACGGCCGCAGACCCCAGAGCTGTCCTGTGTGGCCTCTCCTGGGACAGGGTGGCTCCTGCTGCTGGCCCTGCCTCATGTCCTGCTGACGCTGAGCCAGTGGCTGGACCTCGGAGCCAGCCCTGCTCTAGACCTAATGGTGGTGCCCAGGTCCTGGGGTCTTGGATGTGGGCAGCAGGAGAGGCACGGGGACCCTGCAGCATCCCTCCTGACCTGCACTCAGTATGGGGGTGGTCTGGTCGGTCAGCTGGTTCTGGGGAGACCCCAGGGCTGTTCGGTGAGCTCGCTCCTCTCTGGGCAGGGATCCCCGAGGACTCCAAGGTGGAGGGCCCCGCCTTCACGGATGCCATCCGCATGTACCGCCAGTCCAAGGAGCTGTATGGCACCTGGGAGATGCTGTGTGGGAACGAGGTGCAGGTGAGGCCAGAAGGCTGACCGGGAGCCTCTGGAAGTCACCCTGGGGCCAGGAGGGGAGGCTGGGGACAGAGACGGGCTCGGGGGCTCTGCAGGTCTGGAAGAGACGACAAGGTCAGACATGGACAAGTGCCGGCCAGTGTAAACTGGAGTTTTGTCATTTTGTTATTTTGAGACAAGGTCTCACAAAGTTGCCCTGGCTGACCTTGAACTCGCAATCCTCCTGCCTCAGCCTCCCAAACAGCTGGGATTACAGGTGTGTGCCACCACGCCTAGCTATGATACTTGTAGTTTACTGAGTCCCTCCTGCCCCTTGCTTGGGTGCAGCTGTGAACAGGAAGGATGCAACCCCATCCCTCAGGAGCTCTGTCTTGAGGGAAAACTGACATTCCACACACCCCAGACATGCTTGCATGTTCAGACAAAGCGGGAAGGGATAGCAGTATTCAGGATGGGGAGGCAGCACGTGCAAAGGCCCAGAGGTAGGAACCCTGATCCTGAGGACCCTGCAGACAAGTTTGAGCCAGTGGGGACCGTGCTCAGGAGCCAGGGCAGTGGAGCCGTGCAGCAAAGGGCCAGGCCACAGAGGCAGGGGCTTGCGTGGCTGTGCTTGCCGGAACACAGAGAAAGCGGTCCGCGGAGCACTCCAGTCCCGCCCTGCCTTGTGCCTGTCGGTCCTAGATCCTGAGCAACCTGGTCATGGAGGAGCTGGGCCCCGAGCTGAAGGCAGAGCTCGCCCCACGGCTGAGGGGGAAGCCCCAGGAGCGGCAGCGGCAGTGGATCCAGGTGGGTGGCGGAGGACCCTGAGTCGGGCAGGGGAAGCAGCTGGCCTGGTGCCCTCAGCCCTGGCGCCGACGCCCCGCTCTGCCGCAGATCTCGGACGCCGTGTACCGCATGGTGTACGAGCAGGCGGAGGCGCGCTTCCAGGGGGTGCTGTCCAAGCTGCAGCTGGCCCGGCCCGCCATGGAGGCCGTCATCCGCACGGACATGGACCAGATCATCACCTCCAAGGAGCACCTGGCCAGCAAGATCCGAGGTGGGCAGCCCAGCGCCACGCCGGTGGCCATGGCCCGCGGGTGTTGGACCTGGGGCCTCCGGCCCGGGAAGCCTGCCTTGTGTGGTGGTCCCTGAGCCGCTCCTGGCTCACCCGTAATGTCCTGCGCTCCCGCCAGTCCCCTGTGGCGGCAGTCAGTTCTGTGAGCCCAGATCCCGCGGACCGAGACTTTTTTGGTATTGGTTTTGGGTTTTTTGGGCACCGGGGACCGAACCCAGGGGCGCTCTACTCTGAGCCACATCCCCAGCCCTTTTTTGTATTTTATTTAGAAACGGGGCCTCTGAGTAGCTCCGGCCCAGCCTGCCGAGCCGCTGGATTCCAGGGGTGCCCCGCGCCGGCCAGGCTGGGGTTTTTGTTCATCCCTGGCTGGTCCCAGAGCGTCCCACGCGGACCCAGCGGGCTTCGCTTCGCTTCTGCTTTGCTGATTTGCTGTCAGCGAGCCGTGACTTTTCCAGGGCAGTTGGTGCTCCTCTCCGTTCCCAGCCGGGTGGGATTCCTTTCCCAGAATGTCCTCCGGTTTCCTGCGCGTTACTCTCCACCGCGTACGCACGGGAAGCCGGGCGAGACACCCAGAGCTGACATTCGCTCTGTGGAACAGACCGCGTTACCGGGGTGCGGCAGGAACCCGGCCACCGCCTGGGTCAGGATGCTGGAGAGCCCGCGGGGAGGGCCCGTCCCGGGCGGGATTGCTTTGCTTTCTTTTGGTAACATGGATGACTTCCCACATTTGGGGGTCGTGCCACACGGGCCACGCGGATGTCCCGCCCGGTCAGAGTGTGTGCCACAGAGGGAGCGCTTGTTCCGCTTGTGAACAGAGGGGCCAGAGCCCCAAAGATGAGCACAGGGCTGCGGACACACTGGGACTAGCCGCCTCCGGGTCAGGCCTCTCGGGGTCTGATCTTGGAACCCCGTTATTTTGACGGCATGGATTTATTCCCTTTATCAGCTCTTTCTCTGGAGTCTTTGAGCTTGTTGCCGCCACTGATGGTTTTCTGTGAAAATAATACAGCAGCCACCCTGGCTTCTGGGTTCCTGGGCGGCCGAGGGTGCTCTGGGTGCCGCCAGGGCAGGAGCCCTGCTGACCCAGCTCCCCGGCCGCAGCCTTCATCCTCCCCAAGGCGGAGGTGTGCGTGCGGAACCACGTCCAGCCCTACATCCCGTCCATCCTGGAGGCCCTGATGGTGCCCACCAGCCAGGGCTTCACCGAGGTGCGGGACGTCTTCTTCAAGGAGGTCACCGACATGAACCTGAACGTCATCAACGAGGGCGGCCTGGACAAGCTGGGCGAGGTGAGGCCTGGCTCCCGGGCACCGGCCCTGCGGCTGCGTGTGGGCTGCCCCCTCTCAGGCTGAACCTGCAGACACTGAGCCCACTGGAGACCAGGGCACGGGGCCACCAGGACAAAGTTGTCACAGGTTCCAGTGGGGGCCAGCAGTTAGAGGAGAGAGGGAGCATGGACGCCCTGCCAGCAGCCCTCCTAAAGCAAGTGCTGCTAGGGCCCCAGATGACAGAAAGGGGCTGGAAGGCCAGGCAGCTCGGGTGTGAGAAGTACAGTCAACAACCAAAGCCCCGCCCTCCGTGCCGACAGCCACCTCTGCTGTCCTGCGTGCTCTGGTCCTGGTGAGCTTCTTCGCCGGAGTCCATGCGCCGTAGGTGCAGCTAGACTCCACCTGGCATCTGAGCCGCCTCCTCCACGTTCCAAGCTCCTGAGTCCCCAGGCAGGATTTGAGAACCAGAAAGGATCTTAGCTGATGAAAAGCCACCTCTCAATTTTGGAGCTGAAGACACTGAGGCTCAGAGAGGGCGAGCGACTGCCCAGGGTCCCCCAGCTCCCAGCACTGGCCTCCTGTGCCTTCAGCCCTGCCTCCTTCCTGCCCTGGGCCCTGGCTCCCTTCCTGGCAGGGTCTCCTGGTCCTGAGTCCCATGCGTCCTGCCTCCCTGCAGTACATGGAGAAGTTGTCCCAGCTGGCGTACCACCCCCTGAAGATGCAGAGCTGCTACCAGAAGATGGAGCCGCTGCGGCTTGACGGGCTGCAGCAGCGTTTCGACGTGTCCAGCACCTCCGTGTTCAAGCAGCGAGCCCAGATCCACATGCGCGAGGTGGGCTGAGGCGCCCTCCAGCCGCCCCACACCCTGCCCTGCCCTCTGAGGGCGGCCGCTCTCCCGCCTCTCCTCGCCCCGCAGTCAACTCCCCTTTCAGGTCTCAACTTGGAGACCCCTTCCCCTTCCTGTGCTTCCTGCTCTCTCTGGGCAGGACTGGCCCCGTGCCCGCTCTGTGCCAGAAGCAGGAGAGTCCCTCTGCCAACGCGCCAGTGGCACGGAGCCGCGCCTCCTCCCCGCAGGCCTGGGCTGGGGGCTGGCCGAGGAACTCTGGGGGTTCATGGGCTTCACCGTGTGCCCTGCAGCAAATGGACAACGCTGTGTACACCTTCGAGACCCTCCTGCACCAGGAGCTGGGGAAGGGGCCCACCAGGGAGGAGCTGTGCAAGTCCATCCAGCGGATCCTGGAGCGCGTGCTGAAGGTGAGTGGCCGCCGCCCCCCCAGGGATGAGGACTCCGCTCCCGCCAGGCTGGCGGAGCCCACTGACCCGCGGTCCCCTCCCTCTTCCTCCTTCCTGCAGAAGTACGACTACGACAGCAGCTCCGTGCGGAAGAGGTTCTTCCGGGAGGCGCTGCTGCAGATCACCATCCCCTTCCTGCTCAAGAAGCTGGCACCCACCTGCAAGTCGGTGAGCCCCAGCGCCCCGGCTCCTCAGGCCAGCGGGGCAGAGCTGGCGGGCAGACCCTCTCCCCCTTGGCCGTCCTGACCCCGTCCCTGCCCACCCTGCCCGCAGGAGCTGCCTCGCTTCCAGGAGCTGATCTTCGAGGACTTCGCCAGGTTCCTCCTGGTGGAGAACACGTACGAGGAGGTGGTGCTGCAGACGGTCATGAAGGACATCCTGCAGGGTGAGCACCGGCCTCGGCCTGGGGGCGCCGGAGGGAGGAGGGGAGGGGTCCAGGTGGCATCAGCCACGGTGACCGAAAGGCTTGAGCCTCACACCCTGGCTGGGTCGCGCCCACTGGTGGCTGTGTGGCTCCGGGAGGGTAGCACTTCCTCTCTGGGCCTCAAATGCCTTCTCTGGTCCTGGGCTCTGCTGGGCGGGTCAGATGAGGGACACGGCTGCCAGCTACGGCTCTGGCTAGTCACAGCTCTGCTGCTTCCGGCCACTGGTGAGGCCTGGAACGAGTGACATCCCAGTCACAGACCACGGCGGGGTGAGCGGGTCCGGTGTGGGCAGGGGTCCTGACGCTCCCCCGTGGCCCGTAGCTGTGAAGGAGGCCGCGGTGCAGCGGAAGCACAACCTGTTCCGGGACAGCATGGTCATGCACAGCAGCGACCCCAACCTGCACCTGCTGGCTGAGGGGGCTCCCATTGACTGGGGGGAAGAGTACGGTGGCAGTGGCGGTGACGGGGGCGATGGCAGCTCGAGCCCTGGTGCCCCGGAAGCAGCCACCCTCTCGGAAAAGCGACGGCGTGCCAAGCAGGTGATGTCCGTGGTCCAGGACGAGGAGGCAGGGCTGCCCTTCCAGGCTGGCTCAGAGCCACCATCACCTGCGTCCCCGGACAGTGTCGCCGAGCTTCGTGGCCTGCTGTCCCAGGACCTGCGAGCCGAGAGCCCTCCACCAGACAGCCCCCTGCTCAACGGAGACCCTGCCCAGGAGAGCCCGCTGCCCGTGGCTGCTCCCAAGGCCTCTTCTCCACCCGCCTCACCTGTCCAGCATCTCCTGCCTGGAAAGGCTGTGGACCTTGAGCCCCCCAAACCCAGTGACCAGGAAACAGGGGAGCAGGTGTCCAGCCCCGGCGGCTGCCCCGCCATCCACACCACCACAGAGGACGGCGCGGGGATGCAGACGGAGTTCTAGGCTGGTGGGCCCCTTCTGTTGGACACAGCACCCGGTCACTCCCTCCGAGGCACTGGGGAGGGCAGCCCATCTGGAGGTGGGGCAGGGTGGGCGTGGCGCCGGGCCGAGTCACTCCTGGGTTCAGCCCCTCGCTCCCTGCCTGCTCCCTGCGGGCTGATCTCAGACGTGGGCTCTGGTTTCGAGGTTCTCCTCTGTGCTGGGGGCTGGGAGCCCCCCATCTGCCCTCCTGCTCTTGTCTGTTTCCTTCACGGGGGGTCTTGCCATGCTCCTCGAGGAGAGGGAGACCGAACATTGGGTGCTGCGCTGCGGAGCTGGGGAGCTGGTGACTGTCCCCCCATCTCCCTAGGGCTTGTTGGCCTGGACATGGAGGAAGGCAGAGCGCGGGGCCGTCTCCTGTCCTGTCCCCTCCTCGGCCTCCCTGCTGGGCCTGAGGCTAGTTCCAGAGTGGATGCAGACCTCGCTGTCCCGCCTTGGCTGAGGGAGGGGGGGGGTCTTCAGGCCTGTCAGGCCGGGGGTGCTGGAGCGGGAGGCAGGTTTGGGGGCTCAGAGGAGAGTGGGACTGGGGGCCTGGGGTGAAAGGAGAAAGGCCTAGAAGGTGCTGATGTGTGGAGCGGAAGTGTCCTGAGGGGAGGATGGAGGTGACCTGGGAGAGGTCACAGTCACCTGAGTGAGAGGCCGAGATGGCAAAGTGAGGGTTACTGGAAGCCAGAGAGGGGCTCTGCACCGCCCCGTTCTCCCAGGTCCCGCTGGTCTCCTTCCCGCGTCCCTGTCCCTCTGTGCCCCCACACTCCGTGGGCGGGTTGCTCAAGGCAGGGGTTCAGGTGGCATGGATTTTGCCCACTGGCTGGATGAGGCTCCCCGAGACCCTGCTGAGGATTTGGAGTCAGGCTGTGCGTGGCCTCTGAGTCCCAAGTAACCTCGTCCCGAGTATTCCAGGCCTCTTCTCGATGCCCTTGCAAATCGCCTTGGGCTCAGCTGTTGTCCCTTCCCTTTATTCCTGGTGTCAGGGTCTAGTCCCTCCCCAGGGCTTCCCCTGCCATGTGAGGGAAGGCGGGGTTAGGCAGGAACTGTCCCTACAAGGTCCCTGGGGTGGTGGTGTCTCCCCAGCCCTGCAGCCTCTGTGCCCTGGACCTGCTCCCCAGGACAGGGGCCTTCGACCCACAGGATGGTGGCTGGTGCTCAGGGACCCCCAGTCCCGCAGCCCCAGCCCTGGTTGTGTCATGACCTCTTCCGATGCTCTCCTCTAGTGCCTTGGGGGTTTCGATCATGGTTCCCAGATATGGTATTAAAGATCCTATGCAAACTGTTTTAAGCTTCTGCTAATCAATAAACGCTTTATTTAAAGCCAGCTTCCCTGTGTGTTGCTGGTGCTGGGGGAGGCCTGGCTCCTGGGCCTGTGTCTAGGAGCCTCCTTGGGACTGGGGCTGGCAGAGGCTGCTCAGCAGCACTGGGTAACAGTGAGGCCCAGAGGGACAGCAGCTGCGTTGAGGCCAGTCAGGGCCTGGGGTGTCCACCACAGGGATGGGCCCAGGCTTACGCTGGACACAAATGGCCATGCCAGCCCTTTCAAGACCTGATCCCATGCTAGTGTTTGATGAGTGCTTAGTGTGAGCTGTAGACTTCACGTCAGGGACCAGGAGACTCAGGGCAGCTCTAGGCCCCAAAGGGTGGGGCATCTATAGCTGAGGTTGTGTGGCACAGGGATGCCCATGCCCCCTGCAGCTGGTGGGTTGCCTCATCTGTGGGCAGAACATGTCTTACTAGCAAAGGTACCATAAACATCCACTGGAGAAAAGACAGCCTCTTCAACAAATGGTGCTGGGAAACTAGAAATCCATATGTAGCAAAATGAAATTAGACCCCTATCTCTCACCTGCACAAACTCAACTCAAAGTGGATCAGGGACCTAGGCACTAGACCCTGCACCTACTAGAAGAAAAAGTAGGCACAAATCTCCATCATGTCAGCTTAGGACATGAAAAGAAAAAAAAAGCACAAGAAGTAAAATCAAGAATCATTAAATGGGATGGAATCAAACTAAAAGCTTCTTCACAGCAAAGGAAACAACCAATCAAGAAGAGAGAGCCTACAGAATGGGAGAAAATCTTTACCACAGACATCTCAGATATAGCACTAATCTCCAGGATATACAAAGAACTCAAAAAACTTACACCAGAAAAACAAATGACCCAATCGATAAATGGGCAAAGGAACTGAACAGACACTTCACAGAAGAAATGATGGGTCAACAAATATGTGAAAAAACGTTCAACATTTCTAGCAATTCGAGAAATGCAAATTAAAATTACACCAAGATTCTTCTCACTCCAGTCAGAATGGCAATTATCAAGAATATAAGTAACAAATGTTGGCGAGGATGTGGGAAAAATGTACACTTCTACATTGCTGGTGGGACTGCAAATTGGTGCAGCCACTCTGGAAAGCAGTATGGAGATTCCTCAGAAAACCTGGAATGAACCCACCATTTGACCCAGCTATCCCACTCCTCAGTTTATACCCACAGGACTTAAATTCAGCATACTACAGTGACGGGGCCACATCAAATGTTCATAGCAGCTCAGTTCACAATAAGTTAGCTATGGAACCAACCTAGGTGCCCTTCAACAGATGAGTGGATAAAGAAAATGTGGTACATATACACAGTGGAATATTAGCCATAAAGAAGAGTGAAATTATGGCATTTGCTGGTAAATGATGGAACTGGAGACTATTGTGCTAAGTGAAAATAAGCCAATCCCCAAAAGCCAAAGGCCAAATGTTCTCTCTGAAAGACTGACGCTGATAGGCAGGGTGGAGGGAGGAGTGGAGGTCCATTAGATTGGACAGGGGAGCTGGGGAAGGACAGGGAGATGGGAATGGGGAAGACAGTAGAATAAACTGGACGTCACTTTCTTACGTCCTATATGAATACACGACCAGGGTAACTCCACATCACATACAACCACAAGAATGGGAACTTATACTCCGTGTATGTACAATATGTCAAAATACATTCTATTGTCATGTATAACTTAAAAAAACAATTTTTTTTTTTTTTTAAAAGAAGTCCCTATTGCCCCAGCATGCAAAAAAAAAAGTCCCAACTGGGTGCCATGAGAGCCAGTCAACTGGGGGATGTTGGCTCCCTGGTCAGCCTGTTCTGGGGCTTGGGTCCGACCCTCCCACAGTCAGCAGAGCTGAGATGCACACAGGGCAGAGGCCAGGGCTCAGTCATGTGTCACTGGTGTCCTTGCAAGTTTCTAACTGAGCCCAGGCTCCTCGGCTAGAAGAGGGATAAAAGGCGTTGTTCTTGGGCCCTCATGAAGATTTGGGGTCCACAAGTCCTCCAGATCACAAGAGTTTGAGGCTTGGGCAACTTAGCCCCTGTCTCAAAATTTAAAAAAATAAAAAGGGTGGGGGATATAGCCCAGTGGCAGAGCACCCTGCCTTCAAGCCCAGTACTGCAAAGGACCCAAGAGCCATGACCTCCAGAAAGTGGGCTGGGGTGCCTCAGACCTGTCTCCCCGCTTGGCCAAGCTGAAGCCCACTTATGTGTGTGTGAGGGGGCGTCATCGGAAGTCCCCAGGGAAAAGACAGGGAGGAGGCACCCAGCTCTTGGAGAGTCCCTCAAGAGCAGGACACACAGCGGTCGTTTGCCCTGTCCTGTTCAGCACCGCAGGACTGATGGTCCCAGTGAGGTAGAGAAGCTGGGGCCGGGAGGTGCGGGCTCTTTCTGCCGCCCAGGGCCTGTCTCCTTCTCCTAGCCCTAGCCTGGTGCTGAATCAGGAGGGCCCCATCATCTGCCACGCTGGGTTCAGGGGACCTGGCCTGAAGCTGGCCAGGCTTGCTGGATGAGCTGCAGGCTGGGCCCAGGTGCCTGAGCAGCTCACAGTAAAGGCTGCCCTTGGCTTAACACAGGTGCACCTGACTCGGGCACAAGGGTGCGTGGCCCTTAGGTTTCAACCATCAGTTGGCACAATGGTGCAGGCTTGGGAGTCGGCGTGCTCTGTGCGCCAAGCGCAGCTTCACCAGCTCCCAGTTACACATCCTTGCATCAGCCCCTCAGCCTCCGCCCCTCGTCTGGAGCAACCCTAACGTGGAACGCCACTGCACCCGCTGAGCGCCACCGACCGTGGAGAGGAGCTGCTGCGCCCCTGGCTCCGGCTAGTCCCCCACCACATTCAGCAGTGGCCTCCTCCTCTCCTTTGACTGGGGTGCATCTGCTTCTGGTCTCCTTTCCCAGTTGAGCTGCTGTCTTCTCCTGACCAGTCCCCTCCCCTTCTGGGCTCCCAGCAGGACCCAGGCATGACGCGGGCCAGGAGCTCACCGAGGATTTATTGACGTTCCTGCTTTGGGTTGAGCTGCGTGGGGTGAGGAGGTACAGATGTGCGGAGTGGGGGGCATGCACAGGGAGCAGCGAGGGGAAGCCCGGGACGCAGGCCTGCACGTTCACCCCTCCCCAGGACACTCCCCGCTCCAGGCTGGGGCAGCTGGGCACATTCCACAGGTGAGAATGGCAATCTGGGAGGGGCAGCCACCTGCCCGTAGGTGGATGGTTGGGAGGTGCAGAGCTGCAGCTTGGCCAGGATGTGCATTCCCCAGGCCAGGTGGTGGCACACCCACCTTTCCAATCCTGGACTGTCCCCATGCCACCAGGGCCCATCGCCAGTGTTCAGACCAGCTGGGTCCTGGTCAGGAGTGCCCCGCCTGGCCCAGACCTGCGTGGAGCTCAGAGCTGGGGTCACCCAGGGTTGGGGGAGCAGGGGAGCGGGTGCCCAGGCCTGCATGGTGGGAGCAGCGCTCAGCTGCTGTGGTAGATCCGGAGGCTCTGGGCGATCTCCTGGCGGCACAGCGGGCAGGTGCGCAGCGGCTGGCAGCACTGCTGGCAGCAGCAGACATGACCACAGGTGAGGAAGACCATCTGGGCCTGAGGAGGGAGCAGCAGTGTGTGGGTCAGGTCCTGCTCGGTTCTCCTGGAGGGGAGCAACTGAGTCCCAGCCCCTGGGACGCAACCTTAAAGATCTGGTGGTATGGTCACCATGTCATTCAAGCATCGTTGAGATAAATGCCACAGGACACGAAAACCCCGCTGTCCTGTTTGCAGTTTTGTGCTTATTTCTCTACATTTTCTAAATAACATGTAAACGCCCAGAACCCAGCCCCCACCCTGGCCTTAAGTTCCTTGACCTCTGCCCGTGCGGCAGCTGGGGCCCCTGCAGGCCCGCAGCTTGTTCAACCGGCCCCGGCTCCTGGGCACTGTTGTCACTGGCAGTTCCTCTTCAGTGCTGGGGTGGAGCCTGCCCTGGGCCAAGCAGATGCCCCCCGTGGAGCTGCCCGTCCTGCTGGTGGCCTGCAGTGCGCTTGCCCAGCCCGGGGCCCTCCTCCAAAAGGTCGCCCTGAGCAGGAGCGCTGTGGCGGACGCGGCCCTCCCTAGAGCTTCTCGTGAGGGACACTCCTAGGAGGTCACCAAGGATGTGCTCCAAAGCCTTCAGCGCCATCTGCAGTGCTGAAGGGGCCCGAGGGCAGGGGTCCCTTGGCACCATGTCACTCCCTGGCTACATTCATGACCAGGTGACAGTCGAACTGCCAACGCAGCTGCTTTTCTAAGTAGCACCTCCTGGTGGTGGCAAGGGAGAACTGGTATTTTATACACTATGATTTTTGCAGAAAGTGTTAATTCTGCAACAATTTTTAAAAGATGATTTTTAAAGTGCCTTGGCAGGGAAAATCATGTTTTTGGTATTTCATGACGTGGGAAAATTTCCCAAATGTATTTATCAAGTTGGGGGAAAATCCTTATAAAAAAAGAAAAGAGGGCTGGGGTTGTGGCTCAGTGGTCACGTGTGAGGCACAGGGTTCGCTCCTCAGCACCACATAAATATAAACAGAATAAAGGTCCATGACAACTAAAAAAAAAACAAGAAAAAAAAAAAAGAAAAGAGGTCCAGAAAATGACGTTATCATTACTCATATTTTGGTCATGGGGACCATGGGTCATTTACATTTCCTTTTATTTTCCAAAATGTCTAATGAATATAATATACTTCTATAGCTGCAGAAAACTGTTTAGAAGTGGCCCACAGGTCTGGAAGGGACGAGGAGGGCTGTGGGCACAGGGCAGTGGGCGGGCTGGGTCAGGTCCCACACCCAGACTCACCTCGCGTTCCAGGCACACCACACACTCTGAGGCTTGCGGCTCCAGCTCTGCAGGGGGCGCCGACGGTCTCACTGGCTCAGGAGGCTCCTGGGGGAGCGTGGGGGACTCCAGGGCCTCGAGGACCTCTCCCTTGGGCGGTTTCAGCTCTGGGGAGACCGGCGGACTGCTGAGCCAGGGGGCCATCCCAGATAATCCCAACCCCCAGGGGTGCCCCTGGCCCTGGCTGCCCCAGGTGAGTGAGCTGGGGTGAGGATGGGGCTTCTTATCGCTCCTCTCTAGGCCTCGTCCCCGCGTTCCTGGCTGAGGCAGGAGCGAAGTCTCTGCCTGGCCGTCTCATGATGCTGGCAGGCAAGGCCACTGTGCTTAACAGGGCCTCTCACCCCGGCCCCCCTGGCCCCTTCGCGGCCACTCTGCAGCAGGGCTCTTCACTTTCAGAAATGAGAAATCTGAGGTCCAGAGAGGGGACATCGCTTGCCAGGAGCCACATGGCCATCTGGTGGTGGAGTTACGAACAGAGGCCCTTGGTGAGGGGCTGAGCTTTACCAGCCTGCCCAGGAGACAGGATGAACTGCTGCCATCAGAAGACCCGGGGAGCAGGAAGCAGACGGAAGCCCCCCAGGCTGCTCTGCGGCTCTCCTCCCAGCCCTGCACCAGCAGAGCCTCCTGCTGCCCACCACTCTGCCCCAGAGCCAGCCCCTGCCACGGGTCAACCACCCACCCATCTGGTTGGGGCCTCTGTTAGGAGAAGCCCTGGACGAGGCTCTGGGGTCAGTACCTGGCTGGATCCTGGCCACAGCCAGCAGCTCCTGGACTCTCCGTAGGATCTCGTGCTGCAGGCCAGCTTCTGAGACGCCCATCTGTGTCAGTTCAAGACAGAACAGACCGTGACTGGGGCTGAGCAGGAGGCGGCTCTGCAGGGTGAAGCTGTAGCTTGAGGGGCCAGCCCACAGGCAGCTGTGTGCCAGCCTCTGGCTCCTTTGGCTGAAATGTGGCAGACCAGGCTCAGGGTCACAGCTGTGAAGGGGACTGCCTCAGGCCTAGGGGCGCTGACCAGTGTGGCAGGGGGAGAAACTGAGGCCCCAAAGGACACCAACAGCTACAGTTCACCAAGTGCTATCAAGTGCTAGAGGTCACACCAACAATGTCACCTGCATAACCAGGCACCCAGGGAGAGAAGCCGTGACGGAGCCAAGCCACAGAGAGGCAGCTGTGCCTCACCCCACGGTCCCTGGGCTCCCGGGATGGCCCAGGACCCTGCAGTGCCCTCACATCCTCTGTGCCTTGGTGTCTGCACCTGTCTTGGGACACAGGACAGCGGAGTGGTAGAGTGCAGGAACTCTGGGCCAGACCACCTGAGGCCAAGTCCTAAGCTTGCTCAGGGGGCTCAGGGTCCCCGTCTGAAGAACCTGCGGGGAGGGAGAGCCAGCGAGCCAGCGTGCACAGGCTGCTGGGAGCCAGGCCTGGAAGGGCGAGCGCGCACTGAAGGCAGTGGCAGCCACTGCACACGCTACTCTAAGCAGCACATGGATGAACTGGACCTGAAGGGCTCAGCTCACACCCAGAATTTAGCTGGGGCTCAGGTGGTGCTGTGGTCATGGTGTGAAACCAAGGGGCAGTGTAGGGGCTGGACCAGACCAACTGCAAGGACCTGTGTTGACCTTACAGTTTGAACCCACAGGCCTGGGTTTTCTTAGCTAGGTGGCAGGCAGAGCACGCACAGGTGGTTGGGGACAGATGGGGCAGACATGAGGTTATCTGGACACAAGGAAGCCCGGGGCCATTTAAGCATGACTGGCCCTACCACACACCATAGGAAAAGCAAGCCAACCCTTGACCAGGTCAGACCCATGGCCGGGCCAGCCTCTCTGACTCCTCAGGGGCCACTGCGCCCACCTTGGCCAGGTCCCCAGGGCTCATGTGGCTCAGCATGTCCAGTGAGATGCGGTGGTGGGCGAAGATGGGTAGGTAGTGCTCAGCAGACAGCTCCACCAGGAGGGCCACCAGCTGGCGCTCCATGCCTTCCTCCTGCAAGACACCGTGCCACACGTGGGAAGAAGCCACTGTTGTGCACTTGGAATAGTCAGCAACTGAAAGAGCCTCCAGATGGAGCTGCTGAAATACACCAAGGTTCCCCACGTACTAGACGCCGCGCCGGAATCCGGAAAGGACGAGAGGCCGCCGTCCCTCACGGGCTGCCAAAGTGGCGTGGACAGGACGAGTGTTTGTCATGTTTACAAAGCACGTGTGTGTGCGTGTGCGTGTGCGCGTGTGTGCCCGTGCGTGCGTACGCATGAGCCCCTGTGCACATGCGAGGCAGGAGAGAGGCGCGAGGACACTGGTCTCTGCCTGCAGGACAGTGACAGGCACCTGGTATTCTCCCTCTCCAGGGTGAATGGACCTCACTCTCCTTTCTGTTTCTGAAGGGTCCTGGCACACTAGGGGCACCAGAAAGATGAACTGAATTAAACTGGAATGAGCAGCAGCAGGGCAGGGTGAGGCCCTGCGGCTCCTCTGGAAAGGTCCCCACCAGCCCCCAGCCCAGGGGGACACTGCTGTTCTTACTTGTAGCTTCAAGGACAAGGGCTTCTGGTTCAAAAGCCGCTGATACTGGATGAGCCAGTAATTCTCCCGCTTGGTTTCACTTTTGGCTTCTAACTCAGTCTGCCAAGGACGGAAATGGTCAATGTTAGTTACAAACCAGTCAATAAGAACTTAACGTGCCGGGTGCGGTGGCCCACGTCTGAGATCCCAGCAGCTCGGGAGGCTGAGGCAGGAGGAGCACAAGTTTGAGGCAGGCCTGGGCAACTTAGGGAGACCCTGTCTCAAAATAAAGAGGGCTGGGGATGTGGTTCAGTGGTAGAGCATCCCTGGGCTCAATTCTCAGTACTGGGGGGAAAGAGAAGAAGAAAAAGAGGAGAAAAAGAAAGAAGAGTAATGACAACATCAGTTGTGAACTACGCTCCTCTGAGCAGGCGGATGGCACCTGGATTTTACAGAGGGCTGTCCTGCGGCTTGTCCCACCATTTAAACCACAGAAAGCAAGAAAGCTGGGAGCTTCGCCTTGCCCAGCTGTGGTCAGGAAGAATTCTGGAGAAGGTGACAGCTGCTCGATGCCACACCTGCCCCTGGGCCTCCTGCCACCTGGTCCCACACTCTGTCACTGCCTCCGGAGAGATGCCCTCTCATCTGCTTGTGGGACAGCAGAGTCCATGCAGCCCTCTCTGTCCCCCCCAGAGCTCGGACTGCCCCAGGAGCCAGGGGGCGCCACAGGATCCTCAGGACACTTCAGTTTCTGGAGAGGGCTTCGCTGTGGAACAAGCCTGAAGACTCAAGGTCGTGCCGGGGCAGGATCTCTCACTGTGCCATTTGATAAGTATCCATCAGGGCTGTTCTGGGCCAGGTGCTGCTCTAGGTGAGGGGACAGAGTGGTGAGCACATCTCACCAACGCCCAGCACAGGGACGACCGCAGTGCTGCCTTTCCAGAGTGCTGTGTGCTGGAAGACGGCATGCCTCCTAGTCTCACGTTCTGAAGGAGATTCCACCTTGAGGGAGGAAGTTGACGCTCAGAGTAACAGTGACCACCTGGGCTTAGGGCTGGACACAGACCCAGGCCTGGAGGCTGCAGTCTGCGCTTGGGAGACTGTGGCCACTGGGGGGAGCGGGCTCCTCACGGGCATCTCCCCACACCCACTTGGGCCTGATGCCCGGGTGGTCTTTCCTGGGCCTTGCCAAGCTGGCTGCCCTCTTCGTCCTCGGCCCTCCTGGGGCTGTGGATGCACCTCCCTCCTGCACCTGGGGCCCTGAATGCTCTGCTGAGGTGACGCTTCCCCTCCTCTGGAGAGGCCCCAAGCCTGCAGAACAGAAGCACAAGGCCAAAGCATGTGGCCGGTACTGCACGCTGCGGGGCACCTTCCACACATCCACGCCGTGCATGGGAGGTGGTGGTGAGGCCTCGTGAAGAACAGGTCACTTCTTCTTCTTTTTGTGGTGTTGGGGATTGAACCCAGGCCATGTGCATGTGAGGCAGGCACTCTGCCCACCGAGCTGTAGCCAAACTGGTCACTTCTGATTGGCACAAACAGGCCCTGGGTTTCGCAGGGCTCTGGAAGGAGCTGGCCTCACCCTTCCCACTCTGTGCAGAGCGGGGCTGGAATGGAGCTGCGAGGGCTCATGGGTTCACAGTGACTCAGCAATCCGGCACTCTTTTCAGTGCCAGCTGGTGGGCCTGGCTGTCCTCACTGCTTGGGTGCCCAGGGGTCTGCAGGAGATGGCCAGAGTGGGGTTCCACCACCCTGATATGCCTCAAAGTCAAAGCCATGTGGGTGCAGGGAGGGTCTGGCCACTCTTGCTAAAAGCTTAGTAAGTGGCCTGCCCTGGATGTAAGGTGTCCTCAAATCCTTAGCTACAAAGACGCTCGGAGACCATTGTTTACAAAGACTAAAAAACTGTAATCTCCATAATAAGTAATCTCCATAGCTGACAGGAGTCTGATCCAGTCATGGCCTGTCCCAGCGTAACTGTGAACAGGAATTCACAGGACCACCCTAATGACAGGAAGCAGGCTGGTTACTTTGAGAAGGGGTCTCTTTACATGCCCAGACTGTTCGGCTCCTCAGTTCAAGTGATCCTGTCATCTCGGCCTCCCGAGGAGCTGCCCCTGCAGGTACATGCCCCCACCAGTAGCAAGAAACGTGCACACCTAGACACCAGCAGTAGGGGACTCTCCTGAGTGAGGTGCTTTCCTCTGTACGTGTGTCTTTCCTCTTACAGACCCATCACTGGAGCAATAAGTGCTTGCAGAGGTGCGGCGGTTGTGCGCGGGGACACGCAGGCCGGCACGTACCAGGATTTCGCGGAGCTCCTCCTCCCGTTGCTTCTTCTCTTTGAGCAGCTGCTGGAGCAGGGAGCTGAGTGCCCAGCGCTGCTCTGAGACCATTTCCTGCAACACAAGACGGCACCTGAGGCTGCCGTGAACTCTCAGCCCAGGAGGACCGCGGCGCAGCGCTGGGTCTACTGCCGACTCGGCTCTCAGCTCAGTTCGAGGCTCTGCCTGATGCCGCTAGGCTGAGTTGGGGACAAAGCCAAGAGGCCCCTCTGCCCTGCTTCTCACCCTCTTCCTCCCAAGCCCCTGTCGTCCTTCCTGAGCATAAGCCAGGCATGGGATCCTAGTGACTGATGACAATGGAGTGGTAAGAAACATCAAACAAAAAAAAATGACAAGCCACAGGTCTCACTGACCAGAGCACACGGGCGGAAGCAAAGGGCAGGGAGGGCTGGCGTGGGTGCCACGCTCGAGGGAGGTGCTGCGCACGTGCAGGCACATGCAAACCGGAGCCTGGTCGCGCCCATGTCACTCATCCTCTCACCCTGGGAAACCCCATGGAGGGCCAGGCAGCAGGAGCCCTTCCAGCTCTAACAAGCAAGGACAAGGGCATCTGCCAAGCACGGTGGTGACAGCTTCTGAGTAACCCAGCTCCTCATCTCCAGCTCACAAAGGGCCTTTGCCACCTCACCCTTCTCCAATGGCCCAGTGACACAGCCTGGCCCTGAATGATTGCTTCCATCTTGGGGTGGGTAGAAAGGGAGACCCAGAGAGGGGCAGTGACATGCCCAAGGTCACCCTGTACATCTGGAGCAGCTCTGAGAGCAGGACTCCAGGCCCCAGCACTCACTGCATTGAGAAGCTCACAAGACAACTCGAGCCCCCTCCACAGCACCTGACACGGCGACAGTGACAGACACAAGCCTTGCCCCAAAGCCCAGCACAGGCACATACCCTCAAGGCCATCCCATCCAGCCCCTTAGTGAGAACCTGGGGGGTCTGGGGTCCAGAGAGGGGGAAGAACAGCCCTCCTCTCCACCTGCCAAGGCCATACAGCAGGTCCCAGCTGTCCAGTCCAGACTGCCGTCTGCCACCCCCTGCTGCCCTCTTGCCTCTGTGAGCCGGACACCTAGGTCAGCACACACAGAGATGCCACCTACAGACAGTGACACAGAAACAGCTGGCCATCTTCTCCAGATATCCTTGGGACACCAAAAAGTTCCTTCTGCAGAGGCCCAGGGAGTGGGACCAGTGTCCCAGAAGTACGGCTTAAGGACACAGAGCTCAGCAGCAACCCTCTCCCAGTAAAGGAGACGCAGAGCTGCAGGTGCGGCCTGGGTGCGCCTCAGCAATGAAGCCTCCTTCCTCTGAGCCTCCTGCCGAGCACCGGCCCCCCGACAGGCTCAGCTGACCTCCTGGGGCTGGGGCCTGGTGGCACTCCCTTGTGCTGATGATTAGCGGGCCGGGAGGGGGCGCTGGGAGTCTGGTTGGGCTGGGGAGGGAGGGCGGCAGGCAGGGAGCCCTACGTACCTGCAGCGCCTCTGCGTCCAGGGATTTCCTCTTTAACTCCAGCTGTGTCAGCTGCAATAACTCAGTTTCTATTAACCTAATCTAAACAGAAGACGAGACAGGGGGGTTTCGTTTGCATTAACCGTGGTTCTGTTTTGTGCTGCCCAACTCTGATGGCCAGGTGGGGCCTCAGAAACCCTCTGGGGGAGGCTGGGACTCTGAGAGAGGGGCACCTGCGGGCCCTGGAGTCTTGCCAGCAGGGGGAGGGCTCTGCCTGCCTTATTAGGTGGACATGCTGTCTGGGTCCGAGAGTCCAGCCAGGGGCCTGCCGCAGAGTGGACACCCAGTGGAGATGTGTGGGGTAAAGGAGGGCTCCTTCAGAGCCAGGGAGTGTGGGACAGACTCGGCACAGTCCCCACTGAGCCTCTCGCCCTCAGGCTTTCCTGCTTCCTCCACAAGGCAGAGGGCCAGGAAGGGACTGAACAACCACAATGGCGGCGACGGCAGACCATTGAGCATCCACTGAGTGAGGCCTGGGCTCTGCTTCATCCACATCAGTCCTTTTTCTTTTTTTTTTTGCAGTACTGGGGATGGAACCCAGGGCCTCACACCTGCCAGGCAAGCCCTCTGCCACTGAGCCACACCCCTGTCCCTCTCTGCATCATTTAATTAGTGATCCTCTGGTTAGGAGATATTATGACCTCCATTTTTTTAGACAAGAAAACTGAGGCTCAGAGAGGTTAACTTGCCCAAGGAACAAAGCAGCTAAGTGGGAGCACTTTCTCTGGGATGTCGCTGCTCAAGCACTGAAGAGCAAGAGCTGGCCTTGCAGGGTCAGAACCACCCGCTCTGAACACGTCTGGGTGTCACCGCACACTCTTAGGTATGTCTGGGGTCAGGGCCCACAGCTAGTGACTTTACCTGTGCCTATGACCCTCTGACCCCACTAACCCTTGGTCAGAGGAATGAGCTTCATGTCCGGCAATGTGGGGTTGAAATTAAATAGGGAAATAAAAAAGGCAAGTTGGTTTTGGCCAAAGAAGAAAGGAACAGAAAGAAAAATAAACCATGCAGAAATGTGAAATTTGAAGTGTGCTGAGCAGGATATGATGAGCGGCCCATGGCTGCAAGCGCCACCTCCAGTCCAGCCCCAATGCACAGCCTTGCCACAGAGCCACAGCCCCGGGCTTGACCAGCCACTCCGCGGCCCACTCCTGCCAGGCCCAGGTCCCTCCCCAGCAGATGTTAGGACCCTCAAGGCACCTGGTGTCCCACTATCCACCCAGCTGGGAAATCCAGTCTGCCCGGGGGTGGCCCTGAGCTGTTGCTCGGTTCGTCCACATTGGCTGGTCTGTGAGGAAGAGGAGGCTCCCAAGCACAGACCTCTCGTGAGCCGGGAAGGGAGGACTCAGACCTTATCCTGTGACCTGCAGCCCTGCTGAGCGGTCTCCTGAGTCTATGAAAGCTGAGGGCAGGTGTAGGCAGGAGTTCCAGCCCAGCACTCACCTGGTTCCTGATCTGCCGGTGCATCAGGTCCTTCTGCACCTGGAGGGCCTCGAAGGCAGCCTTCTGCATGGCGCTCTGCAAGAGACGGCGCGCAGGCCGCTCAGCACAGCTGTGGGCCATCCGGGAAATAAAATCTGCACCAAATTCCTTAGCACATGATTTGTCTGCTTCTCAGAGAGAGACCGAAATAAGTTTCCACCTTCTCATCCAAGTTTTTAAGACAATACTACGAAGGGCTTACTACGGGCTGACACCCTGCTCTGCGCTCTTCCTGCGTCTCGCACTGAATTTCTACCACAGCGCCTGGCCTGCGAGCCTCTGCTGCCCCATTTCACAGGTGAGGAAAGTGAGGCTCAGAGTGCACCATGGGCACGTGCCAGTCTATTAAAGCTCCTGAGCCCCTCCTTAACCAGAGGCAGGTGACAACCCTGGGACCAAAACTCTTCCCAGACCTGTCCCACAAACACCAGATCACATTATTTTAAGAAAATGAAGAGACTGGGGTTAGAGAGAGAGGGAGAGAAGAGAAGATGGCCTAGCAAGGCTGGGATGACAGAGACTCAGAGGAGGAGGGAGGCAGAGGCCAGGCAGAGCGAGGGCGCTGCAGGGAGGAGCTGCAGAACCACGGGCCCACAGCGGGTGCCTTTTCCGGCTGCTCTGGGCTCTACCCCGCACCTGCAAGGCCTCAGCTAAGGAAGGAGACAGCAGAGAGCGGGGCAGGGGGCTGGAAGCACGAAGGGGGATGGTGTCTGGCCACGCTGGCTCCACGGACACCACCATCTCTCACCCTGTAAGTCCTAATGAGCCCCTTACGCAGGACGGGGGAAGGCGCCCCAGGAAGGGTGTCTTCTTTAGATTCAGTGACCGGAAGACCACCCTCCAGAGGCCTCTCCCTGTCCCTCTGGACATCTCTAAGGTCACAGAAGGTGACCTGGGTCTTACACACTGTCTAGTTCAGGGGCCCAGGGCGCCCTGTCCCCAGCTCTGCCCTCACGTCCCAGGCCAGGGCTCACCTCCTGCAGGATCTGGCTTATGGCTTTGTTCTGATCCATCTGCTGCCAGGACAGGACCTGCTGGAACCTCTCATCCATTTCCGCCATGCTGCCAGAAAGACAGCTCGTTCATTAACTCTGAATGTTTCCTGAGTGCCCACTATGTGCACACACCTCGGAGGGGATGAGATGCCATTCATTCACTGGACAATACCAGCGGAGTCCCTGCTGGGGTCATGCCCCTGGCTGTGCAGGCAGAGTTTGAATCGCATGGTCCCAGAAGGGAGGTGGTGGGGCCGGGAGCTAGCAGGTCTTCTCGCCCCTGTCATGCAGTCCCCTCTAGAATGCCCCTGCACGGATGCCTGGGCTCTGCCCAACCACTTCTACAGACGGAGAGCTTCCAACCTCCCATGGGCCACTCCCCAGGGGAGGTGTCCTTCCTGGGCACTCTTGACCTGGCCATGGTCTGCTCTCGGCCCTCCAGAACATGGCTGGTGGCTGGTGATTTTGGCACAAAACCTGCAACCGCACATATGCCCCGGCTTCAATGCAGTCTTGGTTTTGAGTGATTGATTAGACCCTGAAGTGGGGGACTGTATGCTCATCAAATCCTCAACCAATCTGTGCCTCGCTACTAGAATTTATCCCCATTTTTCTGATAAGAAATTTGAGTCTCAGGAAGGGACCACGACTCCACAGTTAGGAGAAACGGGCCCTGAAAGCAGGTCTGTCAGATCCAAGACCGGTACTCCTGAGCACAGTGTCACACATCCAGAAAGGAGGGGGTTCCTGCATCTGCAGGGACACAGGGATGGTTGGCATGGGCAAGATGCCAGGGAGGGTGGTGGGTGAGCCAGGACAGCCAGGACTGCTGAGCACTGACCGACTAAGTGCTTCTCACCTGGGCGCCTTTGGAACCTTCCACTAGTCCACAGCACTGCGGTGAACTTGGTGACCCAGACCCAGGGGGACCAGCAGCACCAAGACAGCCCCGTCACCCTCTCCCTCCAGCCCGTCCCACCCTCGGCTTCATGAACCCTTGGACACTGCAGCCCAGTCAGGAGCGCGTGCTGCCTGCTGCCTGGCTCCAGTCCTGTCCTGCCACCTGCTGGCTATGCTTCCCTGTGTTAGTCTCTTGGAACCTGAGCTTTGACTATAAAATGGGACTAATAAAAATACAGTCCCTCATAGATAAGCTAATGCTATCCGTCATCGAGCCTCCAGCCTGGCACAGGGACAATGCATAAGAAACTGAGTGACCGTTATCACTGCCCAACCCTGAATCATGGGGTCCAGCTATGAAAGTCAGGAAGGCTGGTCACCACCTACACTGGACAGCATGGCCAAGGCTGGGGCAGCCCAGGACAGGGGATCCAGTGCCCAGCTCTCTGCCGAGTCCTGGGCCCTGAGCCAGCTCCCGAGTCCCTGGCCTGGGAATGCTCTTCCTTACCTTACCTGGAACAGGCCTGCTGGACCAGGCTCTGCCTCTGAGACTCGTAAGCCATCTGGATGAGCCGGTTCTTACAGCTCTCGGTCAGCATCTGCTGCATGGCAGCTGTGGACAGAGGGGTGAGGGGTGCGCTGAGGAAGGGTAGCTACATCTGGGGACCCTGGTAGGAATGAAGCTGGACAAGGACAGGATTTGAGGCACCACCTACTGACCTGCCTGACAGTCACCCATAAAAAATGTTTCTTTTAGGGTGTAGTTTGGTAGTAGAGCACTTGCCTACATGCATGAGGCCCGGGGCTCTATCCCCGGCACCACCAAAAACAAAAGTTTCTTTTTTATGCTGGGGATTGAACCCAGGAGCACTTAACCATTGAGCCACATCCCCAACCCTTCTAAACTCCTATTTAGAGACAGGGTCCTGCTAAGCTGCTTAGAGCCTTGTGAAGTTGCTGAAACTGGCTTTGAACTCGTGATTCTCCTGCCTCGGCCTCCTGAGGCTCTGGGATTACAAGGTGTGCACCACTGCACCCAGTAACATAAGTTAGATGTATGATGGTGTAGACTGGGAAGGGTGAGGCAGGAGGATCACAGTTCGAGACCAGCCTCAGCAATTTAGTGAGACCCTGTATCAAAATACAGTGAAATAAAAAGGACTGTTTGCCAAAACAAAGAAAAAAGTAACCTGAGCTTGGAGGGCTGACTAACCATAAAACACTGGCCAGCACACACACAAATCTTCTACAACCTTGTCACCTAGAAGTACTACATTTTGATACGCACTCTTCAAGTAGACTTATTTGTGGAGGTACCGGGGATACAACTCGGGGGCACTTTACCACTGAGCTACACCCCCAGCCCTTTTTATCTTTTGAGACAGGGCCTTGCTAAGTTACTGAGTCTGATCTGAAACTTGTGATCCCCCTGAGTCCCTGGGATGACAGCTATGCGCTACCATGGCTGGTACCAATAGATTTTTATGCATATTTTTGTATTTTAAAATATTAAAATAGGAGACTGAAATAGGATGGCAAGTTCAAAGCCAGCGTCAGCAACTTAGCAAGACCCTGTCTCTAAATAAAACAGAAGAAGGGCTGGGGATGTGGTTCAGTAGTTTGCCCCTAGGTTCAATCCCTGGTGCCAAAAAAATAAAATAAAATAGCTCTCTCTGTCTCTTTCTCCTTTTGCCCACTCTCTTCCGCCCTTTCTCTCCACCTCCCACCTCTCTTTCTCTCTGGGGGAAAAAAAAGGAAATGAAATAAAATAAAATAATTAAAAGCAGGGACTTGAGTGGGCAGGCGTCTGCACTTCGTGCTCACAGCAGCACTATTCAAAATAGCCAGAGGGGGAAGCAAGCCAGGCGCTCACTGAGGGACGACCCAACAAACTGCTGTACAGATGCGCAAGAGAAAGGAGGACGCTTCTGACAGCTGCTGCATTGTGAGGAGCATTGAGGACGTCACGAAAAGTAAAAAGACACAGGGGACAAATACTGAAGGGTCGAACTTCACCAGGTCCCCAGGAGTGAAACCTACACCAGGGAGTAGGATGGGAGTTTGGAGGGGGCACTAGGGGAGAGGCACGGGGAGTTAGTGCTCAGTGGGGACAGGTTTTCATTTTGGGAAGATGAACTCGTACTGGAGAGGCACGGTGGAGATGCTATAAAACATGAATGCCACTGAACTGTGCATTCTAAATGGTTAAAATGGTAAATTTTATGTTAAGTGCATTTTATCGTGACAAAAAGAATCAAAGTGGTATCTCATTAAACATAGCACTTCTCATTTTTTAGTGAATGTCTGCCTGTGTCGACATGGTGTGCTGTTTATGGCTGCAGAGGACTCCAGTACGTGGGTCACCGAAGTTTATTTAGGTGATCCTCTTTTTTGGGGGCATTTGTGGTTTTTTTTTTTTTTTTAATTAAACAATACTTCAATAAACATCCTTGCTCAAACATCTTTGTGAACATCTGATTGTTTAAAAAGCCCTGCCAATCCCTCTGGCAGGGTAGAAGACAGCCCAAAACCATGTGCTCTCAAATCGAGTGCTACCTTTTCAGAGCTTTTTTGCTATTTTTCCGGTGCTGGGGATTGAACCCAGGGGCACTTCGTCACGAGCCACATCCCCAGTCCTGTTATTTTTGAGACAGGGTCTCTCTAAGTTGCTGAGGCTGGCCAAATTGCCCAGGCTGGCCTCAAACTTTCAGCCCTCCTGCTTTAGCCTTCAGAGTTGCTGGGATGATAGGCGAGTACCATGGTGCCTGGCCTTTTTGCTAATTTTACTGAGTATTTTTAGTTATAAAAATAATAAGGGGTTGGGGTAGACAGCATATGTGAGGCCCAGCAGTGCACAAAACCAAAACCAAAACATGCTCATTTTTAAAAAGTTAAGTGGTGGGGAAATTGAATAGACGAGAACAAAAGTCTCCAGACCTCGATCCCATCCCTGTGCGGTTAATTAGATGAAGATCCTTCTGGAGATTTCCCCACAACTTTTGCCATTAAAAGTGGTGGGTATGAGTGACCTTTAACACCAAGATGCTAATGTCCTGACACACGTCCAGGTGGTGGTGGGATGACAGCCACGTGTTTGGCTCAGAGTCCAGTCCACAGAAAGCCTCCATCAAGTGTGCACAGGAAGCCTGCTTTGTGACAGAGGCTCCAGAGGCCAGGGACGGCCAAACAGAATCAGTTTTCATTTTAACAAAGTACAGGCAACACCTTCTTGGCCTTCCTGCAAGTCCTCAGGGACACCGACAAGGGCCCTTCACTAGGTGCACAACGTGGAGTCCAGGACCATTCCTGAGGAATGGTGGGAAGGGGCACAGTACCCAAGAACCCAAGAGGGGCCAACCCCAACTCTCTGATTCTCAGAAACCAAGGCAGTCGGCTTTGTGAAGGGCTCATTTGGTCCAGGCATGAGACTATTGGCTCTCCTGATGACCCTATGAGATAGGCAGATCATTAGTATTTTCCCATTTTATAGATAAGAAAATTGAGGCTTAGAAAAGTAAGGGGCCAGTAATGCCCCCAAAGTCATGCCTGGTATCCAAGCTGGGACTCTGAATTTTAGAGTAGACTGGCCCCACAGTCCGATCTCCATGAGCTGGACTTGTCTGCCCCTCTTGAGGGCTGACACTCAGCACCCTCACACGCAACCGACAGACAGCTGCCCACCCACTGACCCAGGCAGCCAAATGCTCTTCTCTAGGGCCCTCCCCTCCCCATCTCACAACTCACAGGCAATCTCACGTTGCCGCAGGTTCTCCGTCTCCTCCTGAGTTATGGACATCAACTGTTCCATTCTTATTCTAGAAGAAAAAAAAAAAAAAAGCCATCCATTCATTTGGCAAACAACATTTCCAACAGGGAATCCCACCAGATGAACACCACCTCCTCCAGGAAGCCTGCCCTGATGTGCCAGCCCAGATGAGCTCCCTGAATGCCCACATGGTCACACACATCCCTTGGGGACCTGTTAACTGCAGCCTTACAGCTAGAGCACCTTGTGTAAAAGGATGAACATTCCCTCAGAAAAATGCACCAGGACTTTATTATTATTTATTTATTTATTTATTTTTGCGCTGCTGGGGATCGAACCCAGGGCCTTGTGCTTGCAAGGCAAGCACTCTACCAACTGAGCTATATCCCCAGCCCTCATCAGGGCTTTAATACAAGCAACCAACAAACATATGGGGGATGCTTAACATCACCGGTAAAGAAGACCAGATCCTTTCACCTGATAGGTTGGTTGAGATTAAGAAAACCAATAGCTGCCACTGCTGGCAACGATGGTGGAGAAATGGGCATTTCTGTGCTCTGCTCAGGGGACAAACTGGCAACATGTTTTTGGAAGGTGTGCTGGCACCTATCTAAATGTCCTTCGCATATTTCCCTAAAATATAATCATATAAGGCCAGGTGCCATGACGCATGCCTATAATCCCAACTACTTGGGCAGCTGAGGTAGGAGGATCGCAAGTTCAAGGCCAGCCTGGGTGATTTAGTGAGATTCTGTCTCAAAATAAATAAAAGTGCCGGGGCACTAGCTCAGTGGTAGAGTGGTTGCCTAGATCGTGAGAGCGTCTGGGAGCATCTGGGTTCAATCCCGAGTACCAAAAGAAATAAGTCACATAAATACATAAGGGTACACTGAGAGTCTGTCCACCATTAGATCTTTTTGAAATTATGAAAAACTGGAAGCAACTTAAAGGTTTGTAGGCAGACCATTTAATCAAATAAAGGAGCAATTAAAGTCTTTTGACATGGAAATACATCTATGATATAGCAAGTGAAAATGTAAAAGGGTGATCGTGCATGCGCACATGCCTCTGTGCTCTTTTGCATGCCCGACTGGCAAGGGTGGCTCGGAAGAATCAATATCCTTTCCTCTTCCTGCAGGTGGGACTTAGTTGCAAGGGCATGGACAGGCTGAGCAGCTCCACCTGCTGCCCAGGGCCATAGGTGGCTCAAGAGAAGGTGACATCTGGTGCAGGGTTGTACTCTGGGCCCAGCCCCACCCAGCACCAGGGGTTCTCAGTCAGTGTGGGCCAAATAGATGATGCCACCAGCCACAACTCTGCTTGGTTTGGACGGGCCCAGGCAACGAGGGCCTCGAAGTCTGGGTGGACTGGGTGAGACGGGGCTCCCCCAAGGACAGCTCAGAATCCTCACTGCTATTGCAGGACCTGAGAGAAGCAGGAGGGATTGGAATTGACACCAGGGAAGGGTGGGCAGTGGAGTTGGTCCTTCCTATCATCTTTTTTAATTACGAAAATGGTGTGCCCAATGCAGTCAACTCAGAAAATACAAAGAAAGAAAATGAAGGCCACTACATAAAAGTCCCATCTCTCAAAAACATTCAGTATTATCTCTGGGAATGGGTCTTTTTCTTTTGCTTTCTGCACACAGATACGTGCAGAGTGTCGTGTGTGTGTGTGTGTGTGTGTGTGTGTGTGTGTGTGTGTGGTACTAGGAATTGAACCAAGGGGTACTCTACTGCTAAGCCATATCCCCAGTCCTTTTTATTTTTTAGTTTTAGACTGGGTCTCACTAGGTTGCTTAGGACCTTGCTAGCCTTGAACTTATGATCCTCCTTCCTTCTGCCTCAGCCTCCCATATCACTGGGATTACAGGCATGTGTAATCACTCCTGGTGAAAGTGTCTCTTTAAAATGAAAATTGGCATATTCTTCTTTAAATACAGCCCACCACTTTTCCACTTATCAACATGAGTATTTTCCCTAGTGTAGAACATGGTTGGCCCTCCATATCCATGGGTTCCACATCTGTGGATTCAATTTACTGTGGATCAAAAATGTGTGGAAAAAAACTGCATCTGTACTAAATCAGCACATATTTTTCTTTGTCATTATTTCCTAAACAATAGAATATAAGAGCTATTTAAACAGCATTGACATTGTATTAGACATTATAACTTATTTAAAGATAAAATATACAGGAGGATGTGGTAGTTATATGCAAATACTTCCCGATTTTACATAAGGGACTTTGAGCATCTGCAGGTCGTCCTGGAACCAATCCCCCTGAGACACCAACGGACAAATGTATTTATTTCTTTTTCTTTCCATAAATGTAGATTTGTTCTGTATTTTTTTTAAAAAAAAATTTTAGTTGTAGATGGACACAATATCTTCATTTTTCTTTCTTTCTTTCTTTTTTTTTGCGGTACTGGGGATTGAACTCAGGGCCTTGTGCTTGCGAGGCAAGCACTCTACCAACTGAGTTATCTCCCCAGCCCAATATCTTCACTTTTAATCTGTTTCTATGTGGTGCTGAGGATTGAGCCCAGTGCCTCACATGTGCCAGGCAGGCGCTCTGCCACTGAGCCACAACCCCAGACCCTGTATTTTTTTAGTACTGGAAATATACACTATGTATCCATCCTATTCACGTCTCTGAATTTTTCTCAGGAGTACACGTGAGTTTTAAGAACTTGAAAGCAGTGACAGTTATTTATTGATCTATCTATTTTTACAGTACTGTGGGTTGCACCCAGGGCTTTGCACATCTAGGCAGCACTCTACTACGGAGCCGCATTTCAGGCCTCTTCGTTTTTTATTTTGAGAGAGGGTCTCTCTAAGTTGCCAAGGCTGGCCTTGGCCTTGCGATCCTCCTAGCTCAGCCTCCCTGCTGCTGAACCGCGGGTGTGTTCTGCCACTCCTGACACAGCAATTCTTTTTAATTCCATCCTTCTGACAAAGTGAATCTCTTTATAGCTTTAAGAAAACTTTCTGGGACAATCTCCAGGAGATTCACAGGGACATTCTCTCCCAGATCTGCATCCCTGGAAGAACGCTTACCTCTCGTTTTCCAGAGACTTCAAAATCTCAGCACTTTTCTTCTGCCTGTGGAGAGACCGAGGCAGTCACCAGCCCATTTCCCACACGCTGGCTGCCTCGCTGCACTGCTGTGCCGGGCCTCAGGGCCTCGCTGGGCGTCTGAGCCCTGCCACCTGGAGCTCTGAGTTTCCAGGCCAGGAAATCCACTCCAAGCCCCAGATGGCCTCACCTGTGAAATGGAAATGCAACCAAAAGAGCAGACGAAAAACTTCCTGGGCTGTTTGTAAAGAGCAAATGAGAAAATAAACATGAAGTGAGCGCCCACAGTGGTCTCTCTCCTGTACTCAGGGACTTTGTAACTGACAGGTGATGGAGGACCAAGTGAACCAGGGTTGGAAAGAAGGAAGCCTGGGGGCAGCAGGGAGTGAGGCGAAAATCTGCTTCTGGAATCTTCCTGCAATCTCCCCCCTAACTAGACATTCTCAAGATTCCTGAAATCTCGACCTGGTCCCCTTCTCCCCAGCCCCATCAAGACCTGCTCTTAGTAGCGCCTGCCTAGGACAGAACTTGTTAAGCTAAATCTCACTGTGGGGTGAATGCCCACAGGCAAAAGCCTACTTGGAACTCAAAATACTGGAATAGGTGGAGATAACAACTACCTTGCTAAAGCCACCCATTTTACAGAGGGGAAACTTAGAGCCAGCAGGGAAACATTTGCCAAAGCTCTAAGTTCAATCAGAGAAGTCCCATGACAAGAGCAGACCTTGCATGTCTGGGTAAGGCTCTCTCTGGGCGTTGGTGTGAATTGAAGCCCCTAGCAGCAAGGCGTGGGTAGGAGTGCAGACCATGAGGAGGGCTGGACCTCCATCCTGGGCTCCCAAACGGTGGCATACAGAGCAGAACTCTGGGCCAGAGGCAGGGCCACGACTGACCTCTGGTTCTCCTGCAGGAGTTTCTGGATCCGATTTGCGATGTTCTGCTCTGTCTGCTTCAGCTGCTCCTGTAGTCGCTGCCGCTCTGCGTCCAGGTAGCGCTGGCGCTCATTCAGGCCCTGCTCCAGCCGAGACTGCTCCTACGGGGCGGGAGGCAGAGGTCCTGAGTTGGTTGGGACCGCACATGCAAAGCCCTGATGTGCCAAGGAGAGGCTCTGACTGGACCTAGGAGACTGGGTTTCCTGCCCACCATGCCTGTCCAGTCTGTGTGCTCTTGGGTGGGTCCCTTCCTGCTGGACCTCAAGTGCCCATTTGCACCTGAGGCTGGCCTGGGGGATGGGTTAGGGCCTTCTTCTTCAGGTACCAGGAGCAGATGTGAGGGCTTAATCGCCCTGCCCTCCCACCTCAGGGGGGCCTTGGCCTACGTCAGAAGGCCACCGGCTGGGGCCACAGTCTGACGCCTGGGCTGCTCACACCTCCTTGACTGTCTGGAGGATCTCATCCTTCTGACAGCTGCTCTGCTGAAGCAGCTGGGCATGCTCTCGTTGCCCGAGGTCCAGGCGCCGCTCAAACTCCAGCTTCTCCAGCATCTTCTGCTCCTGCAGGGACAGAGATGCTGGTGACTGCCAGCATGGGCCCTGTGGGCACCAGGACACAGGAACAGGGCAACACTGAGTAGCACCGCTGCAGGTGAGTGCTGAGCAACCGCTGCCCACCGGAGGCTGGGGGTCTAGAGCCTGTCTTGGCCTCCTGCTCTGAGCTTGCCCCTTCTTGAGGCAGCAGAGGATGCAGTGAGACAATGCCTGCGAGAGGGGAGCACACTTCCAGCCTCGAATCGGAGCCAGTAATAAGCTCTTTCCTCAAATATCTCAGGAGTTGAGATTTTTAGTGAGCAGATCAGAGAAGAGGAAGAGGCATTTTCTTACCTTCCGCTTCTCATAGTCAGAGAACCTGTTCTGGGGGAGAAGAGACGGAGGTCAGGAGAAGGGGACAGCTATGATTCTCAACAGCACAAGTATCAGAATCTCAGTGGCCTGGCCTCAGGTAGACTTGGCCCACCCCAGACTGCTCAAAGGCCCTGAGGCAAGGGGTGTGGTTTGTTTGGGAAACAGAGAGGATCCCCAAACAGCTGACGGTCAGTTAGTCCACTGCAGGCCTCTTAAAGAAGGCAGGCTGTGGTCTGAATGGAGGGAAGCTCTAGTTTAGTAGGGAGCCTGGGGCTTCAGCTCTGAACATCCCCTCAAGCCGGCAGCCCCAACGCGGGCACACGCGTGTGCGCAGCACCAGGCAGGCCTGCCTTACCTGCCACTCAACCTCCTCCCTTGAGAGTCGGTCTGTGGGCCCATCGGGGTTGTCCCGGGGGTTCTCAGCTCCATCCTGCTCCAGAACTGGCAGCAGATACTGAGAAGGCGGGTAATAGTCCAGCCCCGACTCTGTAAGAGATGGGACACAAGCTGGCCAGGAGGGACCTCAAGTTGTCTGTTCCCAAATCCCTTGCTCCCCTCCTCTCCCATTCCTCCCCAGCAGCCCACCCTGCCCGGATCAGTCCATACCACTCTGGCCCTCCCTGGATGGGGCTCCCACCTTGTCCACTGGTCCTAGCCTCTGGGCCTGGGATGGGGCAGGTGCTTAGTGTCAGCTGGGTGAACATATGGGCAAGTGGTCTGCCTTTTCTCCAGGTGAGAACCAGGTGGTAGGAAAGCCTGAGACTGGCAGAGAAACCTGGGCCCCAAGTCCAGCTGTGCTAATGACTTCCTGGGTGTGCAGGACCTCGGATGAGCCTCCTTCCTTCTCCTGCTCTTCTGTAGACATAGTTTCCTTCCGTGTAAACTGAAAGGGTTCAGGCCCTATACTCATTTCCTATTGCATTGCTTGCTGATTTTCAGATCTTTACATATTATAGTTAACAGCCTTGGGTCTGTAATGTGTATTGCAACTGTCCTCTTCCAGGAGATAACTTGTCTCTCTTTTTTTTTTTTTTTTTTTTTTTTGGGTGCTGGGGATCAAACCCAGGGCCTTGTGCTTACAAGGCAAGCACTCTACCAATTGAGCTATCTCCCCAGCCCCTCTTTTTAACATGGATGCTGGTGTCCATCTGAGAGAAATAAAATGTTTTTATTTTTTATTTATTTATGTTGCAGTAGTAGGGATTGAGCCCAGAGGAGTTCTACCTCTGAGCCCTTCTTATTTTTTTATTTTGAAGCAGGATCTTGCTAAACTGCTGAGGCTGGGCTTCACCTTGCAATTCTCCTGCCTTAGCCTCCCAGGTTGCTGGGATTAGAGGCCTGCGCCATTGCGCTTGGCTTGAGAAAAGCAAATTTTAAAATTTTGATGTAGTTAGAATTATCCTCCACTTTGGAAAGACACAAATAGACAGTTGACTAGAAATACCAAAAATGAGCTGTAGACATACAAATATTCAAATAATCAAGGAAGCGACATTAAAGTAACAACGAGCTCTGCTGTTTATCCATCTGATCAGCAGGTTTTGCCTTCCCTCCCTTCCTTCCCTTCTTCCTTTCTCTTTCCCTCTTTCTCTCGTTCTTTCTTTGTGAGCTGGGGATGGAACCCAGGGCCTCACCTGCCAGGCAAGTCCCTCACCACTGAGCTGCTCCCAGCCCGGGGTTCACTGTCCCCACAATAGCTCTAGTCACTCAGGTATTAAAAGACCATCCAATCCCATCACTCTGCAATGGACCCTCGTCAGATGTCAGATGACCCTGTGCATGAATCTCAGCTATGCTTTGAGGCCCACAAGGGACCGGACAGACTGGGAATGTCCAGCCCCGTAGCACAGGAATTCAGAGATTTGGCTCCTTCTGCTGTCCAGTCCTTCCTCAAGACCAGGCCACCTCCCTCCCTCCCCTGGATGACCAATGGCCTCTTCGCTGGCCTCCGTCCTCCACTCATTCTTGCCCCCTCCAATCCCTTCTCACTGCAGCCTGAGTGACCTTTGTAAAAAGTGAATATGACCTTGAATCTGACCTTGTGAAATCCAATCTCCCATGGACACCAGCCGAGCCTCCCCACCTCTCCTCCCTGGGCTCCAGGGCACCAGCCACACAGGCCTCCTCTCCATCGTGCCTCCCCTGAGGGCCTTCGGCGCTCCTCCTTCTGTCTCCAAGTCCTGCCCAGCCCTCAGGTGTCCGCTAGCCAGTTCTCAGCGGGCCTTTGCCAGCCCCAACCTCACCCCGGGGGCAACACTCTGCTCCCTCCGTTTCCCTCACCAGACCCTGAGCTCTGAACTGGCAGGGACTGTGACCATCGCCTGGGCGGACACAGGGTGGCCACTGGAGGTGGATGGCCTGTGTTTACCTTTACAGAGGAACTGCTGAATGGCCGTGGTGCCGGCGCCACACACCTCCGGCGGCGGGTGGATCATGGACGAGGCATCGAGACTCAGCGTCTGCAGACACAAGGGCCCTCCTTACTCTGTGCCTCACCTCACCACTCCGCAGGAGTGCAAGCCCCCTGCCTCCTCTGCCTAGGTGCGCCTGGAGCCTTCCCAGTCCCTGGGCGGAGCTGGCACGCAGCAGACTCTCCTGCTCTCTTGGGGACAAATACGCAAGTGAGTGAACAAAAGTAACTACGGGATGGGTAAGAATGTGATTCCAACTCTGGTAAAAAAAAATATGCTATACCTCTGACATTGGTACAGTATGGAAACAACAGGGGGCGGTTTGTCTCAAACTTGAAGCGGTTTCCTCTAACAGGGAGATTATGGGAACTGTCTATGAGAAATATATATTTTTTTTTTCCCCCGGTACCAGGGATTGAGCCCAGGGGTGCTTAACCACTGAGCCACATCCCCGTCCCATTTTATTTCTTATTTTGAGACAGGGTCTTGCTAAGTTACTGAGGCTGACTTTGAACTCGTGATCCTTCTGCCTCAGCCTCCTGAGCCTGGGATTACAGGCCTGAGCCACCATACCCAGCTGTGAAATCTTTTTAATATCTGAAATTTTAACAATACCTACACGACTTTCAAAATGAGAAAGGATGTTTATCGGAGCACACACATACGCTTATGCATGTAAGAAGCCCAGGACCAAAGGTCTGGTTTACACACCCCAAGGCTGCCCCACCCTTGGCAGGAGGCGGCTTGAGTGCAGCCCTCCTCCATCCAACCTGCCTTTCCACAGGCCTACTGGTCCCTCTGAATGCCAGCAGTTTACCTGAGGCCCTTTAAGCTGAGATCTTCTATACCTGGGACAGACAGATAAGGCCTGGGGGCCAGGGAGTGCTAAGTGAGAAGCTGTCCCTGAGTAGGAAGGTGGCTCAGGCCCCACCCGCAGGCCTGCCAGTGCGGCCCTCACACATGGTAGGCATGGAGGGAGAACACTGCCTGCTGAGCGGAGACCATGCCAGGGCAGAGGAGATGACTGCCAGGGACCCAGGGGCCCAAGAGCAGACGCAGAATCTAACGCAAACTAACCCCAGCTGGGTGATACTAGTTACTGTCAGTAAAGTGAGGTGGCTCGAAAGTGGGAATTCTGGGCTTTCCCACCCAGTACGGTGGCTGCAAGGCATGTATAGACATTTACACTTAAAGTTTAAATAGTTAAATTTACATCAAATTTAATGCTGCCCTAGCCACATTTCCAGTGCTCAGCAGCCACAGGCAGCCAGCACCTTCCTCTTGCCAGCACAGATGACTGAACGTTTCCATTATTGGCAGGAGAAGCAGCTATGGACACAGTCACTCTAAAGACACTCAACCCTGGCACTGTGTGTCCTTGAACAGGTCACTTAGCTTCTTAGCCATGGCTTCCTCAGCATCACACAGGTAAGATGTGCTGTGGATAATTGATGAGAGCAGTTGAATACAACCTTGCATGTGGTGTGGTCTCACCAAGAATGGCTGCTGTTCTCTCATTCTAAAAAAAGTCTTGTCCAAGGTGCTACCAAGAAGCTCCAAAGTCTTTTTTTCAAAAGAATGATCGGAAGGAAATTCCTCCCAGAGCTGCTTCTGCAGTGCTCCACACTGAGCCACACCCCAGCCCCCAGAGCACTCCTGCGTGTCTTAGGGTGGCTTCAGGGTCAGGAACATGTGCTCTGAGCTGTGTTGTCCAATATGGTGGCTGCTTAAACATAAATTAATTAAATTTCAATAAAATCATTTAGTTCCTTGGGCACGCTGGTTACAATTCAAGTGCTCGAGAGCCACCGCGGTGTGCTGATGAGACAGCACAGACACACAAGTTCCCGCCCTCGCAGAACATTCTCGTGAACAGCACAGAGAATGACCTTGGGTTGGCCTGTTTGCAGCCTGCCCTGAGCACCCTGCGCTTTCCAAGTGCAGCCACTGTGTAGGAGGACATCAGACACTGAGGGGCAGCCTCCTATTGCCCCCTCTGAGTGTACCTGCCACTCCAACAGCAGTCAGGCTTAAGGGAGGTGATATACTGACAGAATCAGGGGACTAGGGGATGCTCAGCCTGACTGTCCTGATTGCGAGTGGATAAGTCACCCTGGACATGGAGTTGCAGAAAGTGGGGAACGGAGGCATCGGATTCCAGCAGGCTGAATTACGCTCCACCTTGTTATAGTGAGTCGTGTAGTCTGGGGTGAGCTCCAGAAACCCCACATGCCTCAGTTTCTTTATCTTCAAAGTGCCACAACAGTATTTGCTTCAAAAGATTTCTGGAAGGATTCAGAGCTAACACAGGTCAAGTGCCTAGCTCTAGAAAGCTTCAGATAAATGGGAGTCATCTTGTCACAATCATGAGAGCCCACCTTCTGAGGGGGCTCCTTGTGTTGGTGTCTGTTATGGGCTGAACTATGCCCCCCCTAATTTACATGTATGTTGAGGTTCTTCCCCTGTGACTCAGAATGTGACCTTGGAGAAAGGCTGGGTGGACCCTAATCCAATATGACTGGAGGAAATTTGGATGCCAACATGCACAGAAGGAAGAGGACGTGAAGTCAAGGGAAGGAGAGGCCTTGGAACAAGACAAGGAGAGAGGCCTGAGGAGGAGCCAACCCTGTCAACACTGATCTTGGACTTCCAGCCTCCGGATCATGAGAACACAAATTTCTCTGCATGAGCTCCCAGTCCATGGTTCTTTGTTATGCCAGCCTGATCTGACTCACAAGGGTTCCTCCAGGGAGATTTGGTTTCTGCACAGTCATGCTTAGTCCAGACCCCAACCCACCCCTGCAGCCCCTGCCCTCCCTCCCAGTTCCCTGGGCTGATGACCTGGCCCAGCAACTTCCAGTCACTTCACCCCTTCCTACCACATCCTGTGCTTCCCACCTCCTGCCTCTCCTGTGTTGCCCGCTCTTCCAGAAGCTCCTGATGTCCATGTCTACATCTCAAAATCTCATTCCTCTCCAAGGTCTGGCTCGAATACCATGGATTTCCTACAGCGTAGCCCCTCCAGATTCAGCATTCCCTCTTCTTTACTCTAGACTGTTTTCCTGCCTCCGTGATGGCAGTAAAAGTCACGTTGTTACAAATGCTTACATATCACTGTCACTGTGAGCTCCTAAGGACCATGCCTTGGGGTGTCTGGGACCAGGCGCACTGTGAACAGAGCAGGCCCTTGGGAATGGGGGAATGGGGTACACCAGAGGGGGCCCCAAGTGAGAATGGCTCCCCACTTACTTCCAGGGTTCGGACATGAGCCAGCATCTGAGGCAATCTCTGAATCTCGTTTTCACTGATGTCAAGAGTACGCAGGCTTCGAAGCTCCCCCACAGTGTCTGGCAGCTCTTTTAGCTTGTTGTCTAGAGAGACACCAGTGGCAGAGCTCAGCACCCCAAAGTCCTGCCTGACACCCACAATTCTCAGTGGAGCAGGTGACAGAGAGGTTCTGCCACCACTCACTACTGAGTGAGTTTGGACAAATGACACCTCCCTGGGTCTCAGTTTCCTCATCTGTGAGACAGGGATGAGGATACTGGTCTCACAGGAGCACAGAGGAATTCAGTGAAACAATGCCTGTGAGGTCCCGGGTCCAGCTCCTGTCACGTGGTTAGTGATCAACAGCTGGGGTGCCATTATCTCCGTCACTGTCACACGCCACCATTAGATGAGCTGAGGCTTCTGTGCAGTGTACTGCCGGACGGCAGGTGGAAGTGGAGGTGCTGGGGCGGGGCTGGGGCTCTGGAGCCAGGGAGACTGGGTCAGAATCTTGTCTCACTACGACTTCACTGGGTGCTCTTGGGCCTGTCACCACCCTCTGAGCCGCGCTTTCCTCATCTGTAGCCTGGGGACAGCTCTGCTGCCCTCTGCCTCCTCAGGGATTATCAGGAGACTGGCCACTTGCTGACGGTGTAGGCAATGTTCACTGGGTGTGACATGCCATCAGAACCTGCCATGGCCCCTCCCTGGCCCTTGGCCAGGCAGTCCACTCTTTTCCCACCGCTCCTCATGATAATACGAAGGACCAAGCCTCAGCATAGCTGTCACTGCCCTCTGTCCTCCTCCTCACAGACCTGGCTCTGAGGAGTCACGGGAGCCCTGAAGACACCTTCTCTCTGGTTACCATAGGGACACACAGACCTAGCAGGAGGTCATTTCAGTTTAGAGTGTCATGTTCAATGGCTCCAGGCAGAGCCCTCTGTGGATCCCAATTGGGCTGGCCCAGAGTTGACCTAGGGTCACATCGACAAGCCTTCCTGGCTCCCTACCTTTCACATTGAGGGTCTGGAGCTGGATCAGGTTCCCAATGGAGCGTGGGAGATATGTCAGTTGATTCCTTTCCACATTCAATACCTAAGAAAGAGAAAGAAGTGACATGAGAAGGCACACACAGCAGTGACTACCTCTGTACCCCTCACCTCTGCTTCAGGTCGGGTATCCTCCAAGCACTGCACACACCTGCCCTGATCTGCTCCTGTCAGCCAGTGAGGCAGATGTGGATTGTTATGATCCCAATAGAGAGAGAGAAAACTCAAGCTCAGAGGAGTGTCATGTGTCCAAGAGAGCAAGGCCAAGACCAAAATGTGTTCTGGCTGAGGCTCCATCATTTATGTTAGCCACAAATGTGCAAGCAGGGAGGAGGAAGGGCCAACAGAGTCGGGCGCTGGGCGAGGCAGCACAGTGTTGAGGAAAGGGAACCGAGCCACAGACAGCAATGTGATCGGCTGAGGTCTCGAGGCCAGAGCTGGTGGTGCTGGGATTGGAGCTGGGCTCAGTGGGTTCCTGAGGCCTTGCTCCCTCCAGGATGCTGTGAGGCGAGGTCAGGGAGGCCGACAGGATGCCACACTATGAAGTCATTAAAAATTAATGCAATGGAAAGCTAAGCCACCATTTCAAAGAATGTGACAGATAAATATTTGATGAGCCAAAAGAGGTCTGCATTTTATAGACAGGTACCCACAAGTTACAAGAAGGGGAATGCATCAATTCTACAAAAATATACATATTAAAAAGGTCCCACAGGGCACGGTGGCACAGGCCTGCAAGCCCAGCACTCAGGAGGCTGAGGCAGGAGGATTTCAGGTTCCAGACTGACTTGGCAACTTAGCAAGACCATGCTTAAGGTGAAAAATAAAAAAAGCTGAGGATATAGCTCAGTGGTAGAGCAGCCCAGGGTTCAACCTCCAATCCAAAAAAAAGCAAGGTTCCTCAAGATCCTCTGACAAGTACACATTGTGGATCAAAGTGGGAACAATCACTGCTGCTCTGCCACAGGTTCTCTGTGTGACCTTGGGCAAGCTACAGTCACAGTCATCTCTCTGGACCTCTGTTTTGTCTTCTATAAAATACCATAGCATCACCCACATGGTGGGGTGGTTCATTGAACCTGTTCTTTAGTGTTTTCCATGTGCCAGAGAGTGAGCTAGGCAAAGGGGCAGCCCTCAGAGAAATCATTCCACAGGTGAGGCAGTGAGTACCTAATTAATGCTTATAGATTGCAATTATAGAGTGCTCTCAGGGAAACAAGCACGGTGGGAACAGAGAGGACTAAGGGGATCTGCTTAAGGAGGTTGTGGAGGATTCACAGAGACGTTTGAGCTAACAGGGGAAGGACAGCCCCACAAACAACTGCAGGAAGGATCACTTCAATAGAAGGGGAGGCTCTGCTGGGTGGGGACAGAGGATAGAGGGTATTAAGAGGTGATCGCAGCAAGCAAAGGGAGAGAGAAGGAGAGGAGGCTAGAAGGACAGCTGGGTCCTCTTCTTTTTGCAGTGCTGGAGATGGAACCCAGGGCCTGGTGCCTGCTAAGCAGGAACTCTTCCACTGAGCTACGCTCCCAGCCTATATGGGATCGTCTGGTCCTGGTGAAGAGAGCAGATTTTCAGCCTCAGCGCAATGGAAGCCACGTTCTCCTCTGTAGAGCAGGGGCAGGCTTATCTCAGGACTGGTACAGAGTGAGTGCTCAGTGCAGAGCTGCTTCGTCAAGACAGCAGTGAGACGTGAGTTAGAGTGCACAGCCATCATCCTTAAGATGAAGACTCTGCTTTTTTCTGAAAAGCTGTGGAAGCTTATGATAAAGTCCCAAAAAGCAGGGGCCAAAAACACCCATGCCCAGACTGCAATTGCAAGGGTGGCACCAGGACCGGTGCAGCCTGCTTCTACTGGCAAGAGTACACCCAGCACGTCTCACCATGGAGGTGGGTTTCTGTCTCCGCAGCCTTACCTGCAGGGCTGCCAGCTGCCCTATGTCCTCAGGAAGGGTTGTCAGCTGATTGTTGTGGAGATCCAGAACCTGAAGAGGGAAGAGAGCTATCAGACATCACTGAGAAAGCCCCTGGGATTCCAGGCTCAGAGCAGCTAGATGACAAGGGCCGCTCAAGCTGCTGGTGTTGAAACCACTGAACCCACACTCTCTCTCCCACTAAATCCAGCATTCCCATCTCATTTCCTTTTTCAAATGGTTATGCCATTTCCTTCTTTTATTTATCAAGATTTTATTTTTACTGATAAGCCAAAGAAATATAATATAAAACATATGTGTATCCATAGGTTAAAAAGTAAAAACATCCCATAGCATCGAATATATCCCCACAGAAAAAAACCCTATCAAATATGTAATAAAATAGTGATAGTGGTCCTCCAGAGTGCAAAACTGAATGATTTCTCCCCTTCTTTCTTTATTTTTGTGGCGCTGGGGATTGAATCCTGGGCCTTGCGTAGGTTAGGCAAGCCCTCTACCACTGAATGACATCCCTAGCCCCAACTTTTCTTTGCTTAATTGTTATTTTTTTTTTTTTTAAGTACTAGAGATTGAACTCAGGAGTGCTCTACCTTGGAGCAATATCCTCATCCCTTTTTATCTTATTTTTAAGAGATGGTCTCACTAAACGGTCTAGGTTGGTCTTAAATTTGTGATCCTTCTGCCTGAGTCTCTCAAGTTGCTAGGATTATAGGCAAGTGCCACTGCCTGGCCTACTAATTTTTTTTAACAATTAAAATGAGCAAAAAAGGCAAAGAAGAAATATATACATGCACACATACGTATACATAAAATACATATATATAAACTACGAATAGGAATATTAAATATATTTTAAATGTCTCTCTCTCTCTATCTCTCTTTTTTTCTGTACTAGGGATTGAACTCAGGGGCACTACCACTGTGCTACATCCCAAACCCTTTTTATTTTTTATTTTGAGACAGGGGCTTGCTAATTTGCCCGGACTGGTCTTGAACTTGTGATCTTCCTGCCACGGCCTCCTGAGTTGCTGGGATTATAGACGTGTGTCACCACACCAGGCTTAAATGTTCTCTTTTTTCCTGAATAAAAAAATCATTCCTCAGCTGGGGGAGGAGCTGAACAGTAGAGCACAGGCTTAGCTTGTGCAAGGCCTTAGGTTTAATCCCCAGGTTTAACCACAAAAGGAAAAACAACACAAAACAACAACAGGCCTGGGGTTGTGGCTCAGTGGTAGAGGCTTGCCTAGCATGTGTGAGGCACTGGGTTTGATTCTTAGCATCACATAAAAATAAATGAATAAAATAAAGGTCTGTCAACAACTAAAAAATTAAAAACCAAACAAAACAACAATAACAACAAAAAGAAAAAAAACAAAAACATGTTGGACCAAAACAAAAAAGAGTAAAAACTATCCCCCATCTACAACCCAGAGTTGACTGTGAAGAACACTGGATGTCTGTGCTGCCCCTCTTTTCTCTCAGCGTGTACACCAACTCTCACAAGGTCACATTCATGCAGAACAATCCTCGGTGACATCTTGCATATGTTGTGATTACACCCCGGCCCCTGTCCAGGAGGGACCTGCAGTCAGGAGGGATTTTCACATGCCGATCACACAATGACCTGGATGTCCCTCCATCTTAATTGGGACCATCTGTTTCCACACTGTCTGCTAATTTACTTGCAACCAATCTAGGATTTAGTTTTTCACTTAGCATGGGAACCACCTAGTTGGTTATCTTTATCATTCTACCACATGGACAGCACCCAGAAGTGCCCAGTAAAGCAGGCTGATCAAATCCCAGATTGACCATTTATTATATTAGGACCATTTGGAGCCAGGGGTGGTGGCGCATGCCTGTAATCCCAGTGACTCAGGAGCCTCAGGTAGGAGGATTGCAAATTCAAAGCCAGCCTCAGCAACTTAGCAAGACTCTGTCTCAAAATAAAATAAAAAGGGCTGGGGATATAGCCCCTGGGTTCAACTACCAGTACGACCGAAACAATAATAGCAACAAAAACAAGTGGCATAACCTTTAACAGAAACCCAACTGCTACCTGCAACACCACACAGAGTCCCTGATGCCTGGACGGCGCCCCAGTACCTTGATGGTTGCAAGGCTCAGGAGGCTGCAGGATTTGGGAAGCAGGGAAGTGAGGTGGTTCGTGTGCACAATCAATACCTGGGAGGCAAAGAGTGGAGGAAGAGTCAGGTGGCAGAAGTGCAGCAAGGGACTGTCAGAGGCAAGTGTCAGTGCAGCATAAGATGCACAGCAGCCCTGCTGTCCCCTGGGGTCTCCACTTCCCCAGACACGAAACAGGAATGCTGTTAGCATCACAGAACATCTGAATGTGGAATCAGATGACCTTAAGATCTGGAATTTAGAGGTCTAATTCTGCTTTCCATTCTGAGAAGGAATCACCTCTCCTGATCTTAACCTTTCCCAGTTTCAGTGTCTTCATGGAAACAGAGAATAATAAAGTACCTGCCTCACAGGGCTGCTGTGACAACTAAACAAGCCCACAGACAAAAAGTCCTCAGCCTAGGATGGGCACCTGGGGAGTGTGCGGCCTGTCACCTGTTGCCGTGTGTGTCAGGCAACAACTGCTGCTTTATTTCTTCCGGGGACAAGGAGCTCATGATGCTCTTGGTACGGAACACTTCTTACCTGCTTCATTTACATACATCACTTAGAGCACAAGTGCCCTGCTGCACCCAAATTTGCTAAAGCTGCGCTGTGCTTCTGAAAAATCATTCACTCCCCTCCTAAGCTCCCTTGTGTGGCCAGAGTAAAATGGGTGTAGTTTCTGTTGTTATTATCACTGGGGTTAAGAAATGTTTACTATGTGACAGGTATTATATCCTCTATCTACCATTCCTAAATTCTCAAAGTATCTCTGGGAGAGTAGAACTATGAATACCTTCATAGATATTCATAGAGATGTAAGAGTTTCAGGAAGTTACACAAGTCACAGCTAGTCACAGAAGAGACCCAGGGCTGTCCAACCCCAGAGCCTGCTCTCTTAACTGTGAGCCCTGCTGCAGACCAACAGGGGGAGAGCCAAAGAGAAGGAGGTATCTGTGCCAGGAAGACAGCGCCTAAAATCCCACATGCTTTTAGACAAGCAAACATGAAGTAAGCAATTCTCTGAAAATGAAGAATCAGCTCACCTTTTTCTGTAGAACTTTGCATGTTGCAAAAGCCCCAAATGGGATCTAAGACAAGATAAAGAAGAGTAAGATCCTCCTCTCCTGCCAAGTTTTCATTTGTTCTCTGTCTGGCATTGACATGAGGAAGAGGCAGGCAGAGGGGAGCAGGAGCAAAATCTGCTGAGAAGAGCAGTCTACGGCAGGAGGGCGGTGGAAGGAGGATGCTGGGGATGAGATCAGCCCTGTCCCCATCAGCCGGCAGGAGGGACCTGCCCTATCTTGCCTACCAGGTTCCCACCAGGAACCCTGTCAGGGGCTGAAGAATCCTGACTTTTCAACATCTGAGGAATCTGTGGGTACATTTTCTAGCTAGAGTTCTTGACTCTTGGAGACTGTTGTGTCCAAAGGATCATCTCAATTATTTTGGACAAGAATGGAATCTAAGGAAACATCTCTGGACTACTGCTTCTGTTTTTTTGTTTGTTTTTGTTTTTGTTTTAAAGCCCCATTCCACATCTGTCTTTCCTGGAGAACATGCCAGCTAAGAACACAGGACAAATCAAATCCATAGCCCATACACTACCCTCAGTTTACCTCTGAGAGTTCACATTTAGAGATGTCAAGAATGTCATCTGCCCCAGCTTCTTTTGCCTAAAGTAAAAAAGAATTTTTTTAAAGGCATGCAAACAAAACACCCTTGTGGAGTGGACAAATCAGGCAAAGAAACATAGACTTGAGGAGCTGTAAGGGACACAGTACAGTGTGATTCCACCAGTCCATCCTATGGGTGAGCCCTGCTTCCCCAGAGCCTGAGGTCCAGCAGGGACATCAACAAGGAATGAAGGTGCTCAGTCTAAGGGGAAGTGCATCTGTAGGGGTTGGGAGAGGAAGAAGGGAGGGAGCACAGCTTGGGGCAGGCAGAGAGGAGTGGAGGGAACCCATTTTCCCTCACCAGGCACATCTGGTACTCTAGGCGTTTCCGAGCTTCCTCGCTGGGTTTCCGCTTCCGGAAGAAGAGTGGCATCTTTTCTTCTTCCCGGAGCAATCTTCAGGACACTGGTCAGAGAAGACAAGTTAGGGCCTGGGAAATTTGTTATAGCCCCTGACTCTTGAAACAGGAGGTACAGTAGCACAGAGCATGCAGTTGGTCTGTTAGACTGTAAGCTCCAAGCAGGCAGGGCTGTGTCTCCTTTGTCCATCAGTACCCTGAGCCTACACAGTAGCACTCAATGCTCTGGATGAAAAAATAAGTAGCAAAGGGGGTGAAAAGAGCACAGAGGCAGGCCAGGTAACCTGGGCTCAGGCCTACATTTGTCACTGACCCACTGTGACCCACTGAGCCCCATTCTGGTCCCCATCTCCCCTCTACCTTAGGGAAGTTTCCTCAGGTTCTTCTAGACCTCAGAAACACCAAACTAGATTCAGTCATGACTTGGGGAGCTCATCTACATCATAACCAAAGAGATCTGAGTTAAGTAAAAGTTAAAAAGCAATCCTCAGAGCTGGGTACAGTGGCACACACCTGTATTCCCAACTAATCAGGAGACTGAGGTAGGAGAATTGCAAGTTCAAGGACAGCCTGGGCAACTCAGTGAGACTCTGTCTCAAAATAAAAACTAAAAAGGGCTGGGAATGTGTCTCAATGGTAGAGCACCCCTGGGGTTCAATCCCCAGTACCATAAAAATAAAAATAACACACACACACACACACACACACACACACACACACAAATCCAACAATCCTCAGGCACCTTACCACCTTCACAGTTTTGATAGTTATTCTATTTGATTCTCATCACAGCACTGTTTATAGTGTAGAAACCAAGTTCAGTGATCTGGCTACCCAGCCTGATTGCAGCAAACCCAGCCTGGAACCCTTCTCCTATCTGCAACTATCAATGATGGATAAGTGATAGCAAGGGCCAGGAAAACGATTGCCCAGGGAAGTATATGGTGCACAGCACAGCCTTTGAGATGAAATATTACTGAGTTTGAATCCAAGATCAAACCACCCACCAACTGTATCACTTTGGTTCACCTCTCAGAACCTCAGTTTCCTCATCTGTAAAGTGTGAGTAATGATGTTATCAACAAAGGGGCGTGGTGGGGATCCAATGACTGAATGTATGTGATGCCCACAGCACAGTACGTAGCAGTGTAATTGCTCCATAAGTGGAAGTCACAAGGCACTGTACAAATGACACTGACTAAGGAACTACTTACTACAAGAGCTAGGAAGAAGGGGAACAGAGCAGTTAAAGAAGACAACTGGTCCTCAGAGGGCGGGGTAGAGATCAGGGGTTTCCGTCCCTGGGCGTGGACGATCAGAAGAGGTTGCCAGGCCTGCAGAGCCAGCTGAGTCCTTTTGTCACCCACCTGCCTGTGGGAATGGGAAATGATCTAAAAACAGTCCTTCCCCAGTCCTTCTAAATGACCACCACTTACTCTCTGGCTCCCTGATTACTAGCTACCCCTCACCCTCTTGAGGATGTCCAGCTCTCCCTACCTCCTCTCGAATGCCCGTGACTCCCCTGTCCTCCCAGATCGTTGTCTTTTGCTTCTCCATGTCCCTCATCCGTTTCCTCCCCGACGTCCCGTCCAGATGGGGAGAACCACACCCATCCTTCCCTGGCTAGGCTGGGAGTGGCTGACCTGGCTTTGTGGATGGAGGAATCCCCGACGTTCCGACCCTCGGGAGGACCTGAAGGCAGGCGGATCACTCGAAGGACCAGGTCATGGACGCGAGGTCGCAGACCACCCAGCACCGAGCCGATGGTCTTCTAAAAACGCAGGAACTGGGGACCGAAACTCAGAACCTCAGAAAGTCATGCAGACTAGGATGACGAAGTCTGAGACTCTGGGAACCGCGGAGTCTCAGAAACAGAATCAGACTGGATTTATACTCGAATAGATTGGATAACTAAAATGCGCACACCACGAAGGGGCTAGAAAAGGGTCCGGGGTCGCCGAGGCACTGGTGTCGGGGAATCGGGGTGAGGACCCCCCCACGGGAGAGGCGGGGTCCTGGGATTGGGTGACAGGGACCGCGGAGTGACCCTCATCACAGGGAAACATGGGGAGCGGGAGGCTCCAGGATCTCAGGAACACCCTCCTTTCTCTGACAGACCCTGGGCTATGTGCCCCAAACCCCCTTTCCGAATCTCTAGCCCAGCTCACCGCAGGTACCCGGCTTTCCAGCCGTCAGCCTCAGGCACTTGCCCACAAGAAACAAGGCGGCAAGGGCGTCACTCAGAGACTGGGCGGAGCCGTAAGTTCTCGCGAGAGCAGGGTTTTCCTGCGTATATCTAGCGTGGCAGGAGGGCTTCCGGTCTTTTGGCTCGGAGGAGGTCAAGGTGCAACTCTCTTCGGTCGTCCCGAATCCGGGTTCATCCGACACCAGCCGCCTCCGCCATGCCGCCCAAGTTCGACCCCAATGAGATAAAAGTCGGTGCGTGCCCTAGCCGCGGCCTGGGGTGCGAATGGAGCCTCTCTCCTCCCCTGACCCTGGCCCTGCGCGCCGCATGCCTTTCCCGCGCCGGGCTCTGGGCCCTTACGGCGCCGTGAGGCCCTGACGTGTGTCTCGTCCTTTCTGGGCCTCAGCTTCCCCTCTTGTAGATGGGGAGGGAGGATCGGATGACCTTTGGCGGCCTTGCAGCCCGCGTGCCTTAGGGTAAGGCCGGCCCCCGGGCGGTCGTCTCCCCGCAGATAGCGATAGGGCTAGGCGCTGTCCACGCCCGAGGGAGGAGTGGGTGCTTGCCTTAATGGCGCCCAGACTCGTGGTTCTGCCAGCCAGCAAAGAAGCGGTGAGGGTTGCGCCCCGGGCTCCCTCCGCAGAAGGGCTAATTCTTCTCTCTCCCAGTGTACCTGAGGTGCACCGGCGGCGAGGTGGGCGCCACGTCTGCCCTGGCCCCCAAGATCGGCCCCCTGGGTCTGGTAAGTCATCCCCGCCGAGGGCCTTTCTTACGTGAGGGCAAAGCAACCCCGGGTTCGTGCAAACACGACTGGCGTGAGCCTTTGAACTGGGACGACCTACCATAGCAAGGTCATGCGTGAAAAATGGGACCCATACCTTGAGCTTGTAACGTCCACATGTCTCAACTGCTGCCTTTTGTGTTCGTGAGGATGGGTGCTAGGAGTCTGAATGTGAGGGCTCTGGAGTCAGGCGGGGCTTAGTGACACTAGGCAGTGGTTAGCCTGTTTCTTGAACGGGGAAGTAGGTTTTGTGTGGTGGTCTTGGGTAGAATATTAATTCAGCCTTCTTACCATGATTTACAGTACTTAACCTGTTGATTACTAACCTTGTCTGTTTCCCCATTTTATACTAATGGAATTGACCCTTCTTAGTTTTATTAGGTCTGTGTTTGGTGGACAGTGATCCCTTGCACCACTTTCCCCTTGGTCTTAACTGGTGTTTCACTAAACTTCTTGACTTTCTGGTCAGCTGACACAGTACAACTATCCTATTTAGGTCAACTAGGGAATTTTACTTTTTAGTTTTGTTGATGGACCTTTATTTTATTAATTTATATGTGGTGCTGAGAATCGAACCCAGTGCCTCACATATGCTAGGCAAGTGCTCTACCACTGGGCCCCAACTAGGGAATTTTAAAGTAGCAGATTCAGTGATCCTCACCCCATGGGTGGACTTGGATGGCCTGGCATAGGAACCCAGCATTCATTAAAGCTTTCTAGGTAGCCAGGCATGGTGGTGGCACAGCTGTGCCTGTGGTCCCAGGCAACTCTGGAGGCTGAGGCAGGAGAATCTCAAGTTTGAGATCAGCCTCAGCAATTTAGTGAGGCCAAACTCAAAAAGGACTAGGGGGTGTGATTCACTGGTAAAGCACCCTAGGGTTAACAAGTACCAAAAGGAAAAAGGATCCCTAGATAAGGAAATTTTGGGGTCTTGGCAGGTGAGCAGTACTTGGAAGGTTTTAGGGCTGTGGTACAGCTTTGAGCAGTTTGATTATATACCTTTATTTCTACAGTCTCCAAAAAAGGTTGGTGATGACATTGCCAAAGCAACTGGAGATTGGAAGGGTCTGAGGATTACAGTGAAACTGACCATTCAGAACAGACAAGCCCAGGTATTTACTTTGTGTTTGAGACGGGGGGCAGAGATAGCAATCCTCTGGAGTCTCCCTGGATTAGGAGGGTCTCACCATTGGTGGTGAACTGAACAATTTGGTCCTTGTGGGAAGACTTGTCAAGAGCATGGACCCAAGGCAAAGACTTGGGCATAGATTTAACCCACATGACATTGGGTAAATCACATAACATTTCCTGCGTAGGAATGGGTTTTAATACTTAAAGAAACTTAAATATGTATAGTAGCCTAGGGTCTGGCCCGTGGTCTCTGAGGACTCACATCAAGAATCTTTTCTGCAGATTGAGGTGGTACCTTCTGCCTCTGCCTTGATCATAAAAGCCCTCAAGGAGCCACCAAGAGACAGAAAGAAACAGAAAAACAGTAAGTTGGGTTTTCTCTAGATTTGCTTGTAGTTTTTTATGTTGTTACATAACTCAATGTTTGATACATAGCTCCATGTTTTCCCTTTAGTAAAATGCATCAGTGTGGGAATTGATTTGGGCAAGGTTGTTAGAGCCAGGCACTACCAAAAAGTACTATGTGGCTTTCCCTAGTTGGGCAGGTCCCTTGGTTGTCATCGGGGGAAAGCAACTGAGAACATGTGACTGGACACTTAAACAGTAATTTTAGCATGTTGTCTCTAATGCCTGTAACATGAAGTCTGTCCATGGCAGATTGGTGAAGACTTGATTTCGTCCTTAGCCACCCGCCACTGCACCTGACCAGTTTGTGGGCTGGTGCAGTCCAGTGGTGAGCTGATAGTAAACCCCAGCCAAGGAAACAGGGTTATTCTTCGTGTGGGTGACTCTGTGCCGAAAGCATGGGAACAGCCTGCAAGTAGTGGAGGACATGCAGTCCCCCTTTGGCCTTTAACTGTGACAAAGCTTTTACTGTGTTTTTCTTTTGCAGTTAAACACAGTGGAAACATCACTTTTGATGAAATTGTCAACATTGCCCGACAGATGCGTCATAGATCTTTAGCTAGAGAACTTTCTGGTAAGAGCAAGACAACATGTAGCCATCATAACTTAGGGTGTTTTCAGTAAATGGTTAGTATCTTGCCACTTGGAGGGCATTTAACTTATCATGTTCTGCCATCCTGCAGATAGGATACTTATAAAAACTTTGATTGACCAACACATATTGCTTAATGACAACTTTGCTCAATTTAAGGTTTTGTGTTGAAGGAAGCCCTCTTGAGCACCAGGTGAACACTGCATTTCCCTTAAAAATGGAATGCTTCACAAATCCCCATGTCATCTTTTGTGTGTGTGTGTGTTTGTGTGTATGGTGCTGGGGACTGAACATGCAGGGCCTTGGGTATGGGAGGCAAGCACTCTACCAACAGCTATATCCCCAGCCCTGCATGTCATCTTTGTGCAGGGGCCATGCTAATCTCCGTATGTTTTAAGTTTTAGTGTATGTGCAGACCACTTGTTAAGGTTTTGTAGGTGTTGTACATAAAGGCTACTGAGGATGAATTCCCAGGTTGGGGCATAGTGTTTTCTGGGGGTTGGAAAAACTGCTTGGGTCTTGAGCTGGGCATCCAGAGACCTAGTGGAGACACTGTATTCAAGGTCTATGGAGCTCCAAGTCTTATGCTGTAGAAACAAGGGATTTCCCCCCCCCCCCCTGTAGTGGGGATTAAACACAGGGCCTCATACATGCTAGGAAAGAGCTCTACCACTGAGCTATACACAACCAAACACCTTTTCTTAATTATAGGAACCATTAAGGAGATTCTGGGGACTGCCCAGTCTGTGGGCTGTAATGTTGATGGCCGCCACCCTCATGACATCATAGACGATATCAACAGTGGTGCAGTGGAGTGCCCAGCGGTAAGTGATTTCTGTGTCCATTTCACTTGGTTATAATAAAGGGATGAGTGGGGGCAGCTAATGTGTTCATGGAGATGACAGTGGTAGGGTCAGGAGAAGATCTTTTAACTTGCCTTTTACTGATAGAGCCACTCTTTTCTTTCCCACAGAGTTAAGAAATACATGAGAAAATATTTTAGTATTTAATAAAGGACCATCTGACGACCAGTGGGCTTCATCCTTGAATGAGCTGGCTCCTTGTTTCTTGGGTGATCAGTGTGGGCCACAGTGGCAGAACCTGTGAAGTACTCTGGTAATGCATTCTGCCATGTATGGCATAAGCTCAGAAAAGACAAGTGGAAAGCTGGTTTTTATGTATGCTTGAACATTCTTAGCCAAAAAAAAATTAATCTTAGTTGCACATGGACATGCCTGGAAAGTAGTTCTTCAACCCACTTTAATCTATCAGAGGACCTGGGGTGTGGCCCATAAAGCCTTTGAAGAGGATCCTGACTGTTAATAAGTTTTCAACTGCTCTTATGAAAAGTCATCTTTGAAGGCATTTATTTATTTTTTTTTTTTTTGCAGTGCTGGGGATTGAACCCAGGGCCTTGTGCTTGCAAGTGAAGGCATTAACTAGCCTTCAATTAGTAGCTATTTTCCTAGTCCCAAGTCTCATCTTTCCTTAGTCCTGTAACTTCTGACCTTGTGCTTAACCCCTTAACCTAACCCTTGACACTGGGACAGACTGCAACTAGGCAGCTTTTTCTGGGCACCAAAAAAAGGTTCCCAGAGAAATGGAAATGATTGCTCTAGGGACTTGATTTTTCCCCACATGTTCCATTTCATTCCAGCTTGAACAGCTGCCTCAAGTAGAAAGGACTGCCTGAATTCAGGAGTAACTGAGGGAAAGGGGTATTCCAATGGCCTGGAAAGTGGCACATGCATGTACCAAGTTACCCAGGAAACAAGCTAAAGCCCCTGAGTGATGCAGTCTGAGGTCACAACTAGCCTCTCACAGCAGGCCATGCTTGGCTCACCAAAAACCAGGTGCAAGATAGTTAGGGTTTAAGAATGGCCTTGTCAAGGTTAGGACCCAAGTCAGAATGGAAGAAAGGAAGGCTGGTAGTGAAAGTCTGTCTCCTAAAGGGAACATTAAGCCATATGTATCAGGAAGAAGGAATATAATGAGTCTCAGTGCAGCTCATGACTGATCCCTTGATAAGCATGGCTCAGATCCTTGATTGACCCTTCCTGTTCTGGTTCTCATAAAATGGGATATGACTTTTTAGGTGTAGGAGTTTGCCAGAAAGCAGGATCTTGGGTCTGCTTCCACTTCTTCAGTGACAAGGTCTGCAACAGTTCATAGGTGAGTTCTGGGCCTACCTTTCAGCATTAGGAAAGTACTCCTCCCTGTCTAGTACTGGATAGTCACTCAGGAATCCCTTTCCTCGCTCACATTTACCACCCTAAATTATTGGATACCTTAGTATCTGGCTAAGAACTCTTGCAATCATTCTATTTCCAGAAGAAATGAGCATTGCGAAAGTACCTGGCCTTGATGGAAGAACCAAGTTTTGCAGTGACTTGATCATTTTTTCGGTCTCTAGAATTGCCTCAGAGTTTGGACTGCTTGGGTGTTTTAGGCTGGTGCTTACTGAAGATTGAAAATGTCAGAGGAAGCACTTGAGCTTCTACTTACAACATGTAAAAGCTATGAGTCAGATGTCTCCACAAGGCTTTCACAGCACCTGCATTTATCCAAGCTGCTCACCCATCCACCTGATGTGGATGTCGAGTTGAGTTGGAGCATCTGGGGGGGGGCCCCCTTGACCACTGTTCCCAGTTACTCTGTAGCATGGAGACTCTGATGTCTAATGAAAGCTGAGCTACACCTGAAGGCCTTCCCACACAGACTGCATTCATAGGGCTTCATACCGCTGTGGATTCTCTGATGTTGGCTAAGGGATGAACTCTGGTTAAATGCTTTTCCACACTCATTACATTCGTAGGGTTTTTCTCCAGTGTGAATTATGTGATGTCGAATAAGGGCTGAGCTCTCACTGAAGAATTTCCCACACTGGTTGCACTTATATGGTTTCTCTCCAGTGTGGGTCTTTTGGTGGATTATAAGATTTGTACTTTGGCTAAAGGCCTTTCCACAATCACTACACTTGTAGGGTTTCTCTCCAGTGTGAGTCCTCTGGTGGTTGGTGAGGTTTGCACTCTGGCTGAAGGCCTTGCCACACATGGCACACTTGTAGGGCTTCTCTCCTGTGTGAATCCTCTGGTGCTGAATGAAGGCTGCACAGTAGCTGAAGGCCTTTCCACACTCACTGCACTCATAAGGCTTCTCACCAGTGTGAGTCCTCTGGTGGTTGGTGAGGTTTGCACTGTGGCGGAAGGCCTTCCCACAGTCATTACATTCGTAGGGTTTCTCTCCAGTGTGGATTCGCTGATGCTGAACAAGGGCCGAACAGTCGCTGAAGGCTTTCTCACACTCGCTACACTTGTAGGGCTTTTCTCCGGTGTGAGTGCGCTGGTGTTTGGTGAGGTTCGCATTCTGGCTGAAGGCTCTCCCACACTCTGTGCACTTGTATGGTCTCTCCCCAGTGTGAATCCTCTGGTGCTGAATAAGTGAGGAGCTCTGGCTGAAGGCCTTCCCACACTCACTGCACTCATAGGGCTTCTCTCCAGTGTGGCTTTTCTGATGCTGAGAAAGGGAAGAACAGTAGCTGAAGGCTTTGCCGCACTCATGACATGCAAATGGCTTTACTTTGTGAGGCTGAATTTTTTCTAAATTCTGGAAGCTCTTGGGAAGGGTTTTAGGTTTGCAAGACCTCACTCCTGCAGGAACTCTGTGTTGTGGAGAAAGGACTGGTCTTAGACTGAAGCTCTTCCCCTGCTCACGTGTGCTTTGGCGTGTCTCTTCGTAAAGGGCTTGCCCTGGTAGTTCAGGTACAGCTTTCCAGTCTGAAATTAGAAAAGCAGGTTTCCTGTATTCTCATAGTGGAAAAAATTCAAAGGCTGAAGGACTCTGGCCATCCTTTCCCATAAACAGTTTTGGAGACTCACCTCCTTTTGCCTGTGTTTGTTCTAACTTGTTAAGATAATGACTAAGATAACTTCTCAGTTACAGGCTTAGCTGCTGCAGTTAAACTGCCAGGGCGTGGAAGTGGACTCTCACTCCTGCCCCATGTGTCTCTCCCTCTCCTATTTCTGAGGCTCCTCTGGCCAACCAATGGGTTGCCTCGTGCTGTCTGCTGGTCCTCTTAAGTTCTGGGTGTGCTTTTGGGCAGTCTGCTTGCTAGATTTCATTTATTTAAAAAGCTGATGACCAGTGCTGAGTGCGATGAACTTTTTTTCACCTACCAAGTCTGCTGGATTTCAAAAGATGATTAATGCTAGAGGGTTGGTAAAGGTGCTGCACAGTGGGCTGGCTCACGCACCACAGTGGCTGTGTAAATAAATGGGTAAAGGTGGCGCCTGGGATCTTGAGCAAGGTGCACCCCAAGCAGGCAACATGCCAGGCCCGCAAAGATGACTCCTGTGCCCCACCAATGAGGGAAGGGTACCCTTATAGTGGTTGCTACTGGTGCACATGCCCCAAAACTTTCTCAGCCCTGGGAGACTGAGGGAGGCAGTAAGGAATAAATAGTCAAGTGACTTTTTGAGTCAGGCTCAGGTCTTGCTTTCAAATCCCAGCTCTGTGCTACTTGCCAGTTGGGGTGCTTTGAAGTAGTGAGTTAACATGTTTTAATCTTTTTTAAAAAAAAATTTTAAGTTATCAATGGGTCTTTTTTTATTTTTTATATGTGGTACTGAGTATCAAACCCAGGGCCTCACACACATGCCAGGCACTCTACCACTGGGTCACAACTCCAGCTCCAACTTGTCTTCTTCATGCTCATCTGTGGAATGGGTATAATACCTTGGAGGGTTGATAATAATCAGATGCACTAATGTGTGTTTTTGAGTCGTCTCCCTTCAGCACCCCCATGGGCCTTCCCTTTGTTCCAACTGGGAGTTCATGCCAGGCTGGAAAACTGGAAGTCCTGCTAGTGGGGAAAAAACCAAGATTTGGGGATTGTACCAAGTATAATCACCCAGAATTCCAGGGGAGAGGACACAGGCCAGTTAGGTGGTTGGTTTTATCACTCCCAATATATTTGTTGAGCACCTTCATGGTATAGGCACTAGGAGACAGAGCAGTAAGACACTGTGCCAAGGCCTTGGTGTTAAGCATTTCCAGCAAGAACTAAAACAGCTTGAAGGTGACATGGAGCCAGGGAGCTAAACCCATCAAATACCTTATCTGGAAGATGGAACAGACTGAACGCTGACCAGCTGGCTCTACAGGCCTCTCTATACCTGAGATGAAAAGTGCCACAGCTTTTCAGAATTGTGCTGATTGGTGCATGCCTATAATCCCAGTAGCTCAGGAAGCTTGAGGCAGGAGGATCCCAAGTTCAAAACAAAAACCCCACACAAATTTATCATCCTGATAAGATTGTTTTCCATAAGAAAAGTTATAAAGTGTGTATGAGAAGTAATTGCATGAAAAAACAGAAGCCTGGAAGTTAAAGAATACAGGAAAAATGAACGCAAAGTGTGCATTCACAACAGTGAATAATCAGGTGTAAATTATCAAGGAAATGTGAGAGCTGAATTCTCATTTTGAACAAATATTCTTGTGAAGTAAGATATCACCCAGCACAGTTGGAGAGCCAGGCTATACATGGTCAAATGTAAAGATATGTCAAAGAGATGGAGTGACTAGGGCTGGGGATGTAGCTTAGTGGTAGCAAGCTTACCGAGCACACTCAAGTTCAATTCACAGCACTGCAAGGGGTGGGGGGGAACAAAACTGGTTGCAGGAAAAGGAGAGGAAAGGCAATCAGGGAGATCACAGAAGACCACATCAAGCTGGCTTTGAAGAAGGTTCCTCAGACTGAGTAAGAGAAGGGGAGGCACCATGTGCAAAGGCCCTGGGGTGAGAAGGTCCTTGTGTGTTCAGAAGTGGCAGGTGGTGGTGGTAGGGCTTAATTAAAATGAAAAGAATTTGAAATGAGCTGATAGACATGGCAGTTTTATCTTTAGTCAACAGGGAGCCAATAGAAGTCATATGCACCTTAAGATGTAAATGAGAAAAGGTTAGGAACTATAGGTGTCAATGTCAAATTGAGAGAGAGGGCTCTGCTCTCAAATAGAGGGACTAAGTGCATGACTGACAATGTGTGGGAGAAGATCTAGGAGGAGTCAAAGATGTTGGTAAATTAGAAAGAGAAGAAACATCGGTAGGAGGAGCTTGTGAGCAAACTAACCCACAGGGCCCTAAAATGGCTACAGGATATCTAGGTGCAGATGTTTTGTCCCACAGGAAAACAGGCAGCAACTATCCTGGCCAGGTCACACAGAAACCTCACACAAGATGTGGCAGGAAACCCCACCTTTACCTACTTTTCCTTGTCTGGGGGATGAGACCTTCATCCATTGGCCTGTCATGCCAGAAACCTGGGCATCCTTCCTACTCCCTGTCACTGCCTTCTAAGCCAGCATCATTTTCCAGATTATCACTAGTCACCCGACCTCTAATTTTACCTGCCTTTCCAGTCCATCCTACACAGAAATGGCATTAAATGGAATGTGGAGGGTCATTAAAAAAAAAAAAAAAACAAAAAACAAAAAAAAAAACTACAAAATATTTAAAATATTAGGGTCACTTTAATCAAGAAAGTAAAATCTATGATAAATACATAAATGCCATGAGCCACATATATACTATACAAATAGAAAAATTACAGGATGTTCAAGAAGAAATCTAAAATATAATAGCTTTAAGATATTAAAATGTTTCAGTTAATCCAAAGTGAATGTACAAAATTATAGCTGAGCAAGTTAATAAGGCTGAGTAGACAACTGCCTCATCCTTACCCTGCAATCAGATCATAGTGGCATTTTGTGTTGCTAAGAGTCATGGGATCTGTCCTCAGTTTACTAATAGTTTGAAATCCACAGTTCAAAACTTTTTTTTTTCTTTTCTGGTTCTGGGAAGTGAACCGTGCAGTGCTCTACCACTGAGCTACATCATCAGCTCTTTTGTATTATTTTGAGATGATTTTGTTGCATTGCCTTGACCTTACAATCTTCCTGCCTCAGCCTCCTGACCTGAGTCAGCTGTGATTACAGATATTCACCACTGTGCCCAATTCACAGCTCAAAACTGTCAATGTAAATGATGAAGGAAGAAAGTGGAGTAAGGTTCCAACTCAGGAAGTTAAGGTGAATTTTAAAATCTGAAGAAAGCAAAAGAAATTAATATACATATATATGTATATATATTAAACCAGGGGTTGAACTCACCCACTTTGGTAAAATATAGAAAAGGAAGAATATGACCACAAATCAAGTTGTTACTGCTGTCTCTGTGTGCAGCAAGGATAATTTTTAGTTTTTTTGTTTTCTGTATTTTCTAAGTTTTATTCAATGAATTACTTTTGTAATCAGAGGATGGAAAAAAAAAAAAAAAAAAAACAACTCCGCAAAAAACCTAAGCCAACTTTACCATTAATGTTAGGGTAAAAGAGGCTGCCTCTCAATTCCTAACTTACCTTGGGCCCAGCAGTGAGGAGACCCACAGCCATTCTTTTCTCTCCTGCTCTTTCCTCTGGGGGAAGTGCAGCATCTACAGAAGGTGGTGCTGGAGGAAGAGAAAATCACGGAGACAACGTTTGCATCTTATAGAGTCACTAATTCTTATTATGAAGAGGGCCAGGGTGCCTGAGATAAATCTGCAGATCTGCAGTGGGATATGAATTTTCCTATTCCCACCTACCTCAGACTCCCATCAATTTCATCAGATGTGGGGAGGTATTAGTGTAAAAGACTACTAATTATCCAAGACTGACCTCTCAGCAGCAGAGTACAAATCACATAACTTAAGTCTCATTTTTCTCACCTGTAAATTGGAGATGATAATCTTACAAGGTTTCTGTGAGGATTAAAGATATACAGGTAAAGCAGCTGGCATGATGCCTACCAGGTAAGTATGCAGTTTATAAATATTACCTATTAATGCTCTGGAGAACGTGGCTCTGCAAATTTTAATGCATTCGCTTAAAAGAAGAGGTAATGACTCGTGGGTTCTGTTCCTGGAATGCAAGGTTGATTCAACATACAAAAATTAACCTACACACCATATAGACAGAGCAAAGGAAAAAACCCAACATGGATCATCACTGAACACAGAAAAAGCTACTTAATATTAAATAGTAGAGCTGGGAATGTAGATCAGTAGTAGAGTGTGCTTGACTAGTATGCACAAATCCCTGAGTTTGAGCCCTAGCATTTCAAAATCAGTATCATCACCACCCTTTCATGGTTAAAAAAAAAAAAAAAAAAAAAAGTGGAAATAGGACTAACTCAATTTGATGATGAAGTGTACCATTAACCTCATACTTAATGAAAGATGGGAAGCTTTTTCTCCTTAAGATCAAGAATAAAACAAAATGTCTGCTCTCACCATTTCTATTCAGTGGAGGTTCTAGCCAAGGCACTTAAATAAAAGAAAGTTGTCAGAATTGGAAGGAAGAAGTAAAAATCTACTTAGAGATGACATGATTTTGTATACAGAAAATCTTAATACATGAATAATTAGAGCTATTAAGTGAGATTGCAGGATACATGATGAATACACAAAAATCAATTATATTTCTATAAACCAGCAATGAAGCCAAAAACAATTCCATTTATAATTTATCAAAAAGAAAAAAGTATCTAGGAATGAATTAAATGAAGCATAAGATCTATGCACTGAAATAAAGCATGTTGAAATTATGGAAGACCTAAATAAATGGAAAAAAAATCCCATATTTATATATTGGAAAACAGTATTGTTGAGATGGCAATAATCCCCAAATTATCTACAGAGTCAATGCCATTACTATCAAAATTCAGCTGGCACTTTTATCAAAATGAATAAGCTGACCTTAAAATTCATATGAAAATGCAAGGATAAAGAAGAACTAACATTAATCTTGGGATGGGGATGGAGAGAATAAAATTGGGAGATTGATACTTCACAACATCAAAATTTAACAGTTATCAAAACTGTGTAGTGGTATAAGGAATGATATTCAGGTCACTGGAAAGTCCAGAAATAAATTCATATACTTATGGGCAGCTGATTTTTGATGAGGATACCAAGAAATTAAATGGGGAAAGAACAGTCATTAAAAAAATGGTTACTGGGCATGGTGACACACACCTGTAATCCCAGCTACTCAGGAGGCCAAGGCTGGAGGATGCAAAAGAACGAAGTTGGAGCCTTACCTCACATCACACACAAAGATTAACTCAAAATATATCAAAGAACCAAGGAGCTAAAACTCCTAGGAGAAAATGAGAATAAATCTTCGTGACCTCAGAAAAGGCAATGATTTCTAAGATATGACATCAAAAGCATAAGAAACAACATCTAAATGAGAAATTGAGCTTCAAAGAACACCATCAAGAAAATGAAAGAAACCACAAAATGAGAGACATTTGTAAATCATGTATATTCTACAGTTCTCGTACCCGTAATATATAAATGTATATGTTGTTCTTAAAATGTAAAACAATAACTCAATTTATAGATGGGCAAAAGAGTGAAGTAGACCTTTCTCCAAGCAGGATATACAAATAGCCAATAAGCACAAGAAACTCAACACCCTTAATCATCAGGGAAAAGCAAATCAAAACCACAATAAAATACCACTTCACAACTTCTACGATAGCTGTAATGAAAAAGTGTTATTTAGGATATAGAGAAATCAGAACCCGAACCCTCATACACTGCTGGTAAGACTATAAAATGGTGCAGTCTCTAAATTTTCAACAGTCCAGTAGTTCCTCAAAAAATTAAAGTTATGTGATACAATAATTCCACTCCTAGGTACATACCAAGGGAAATAACACCTCCACAAAAAAACCTGTGCATGTATATCCACTGCTGAATTATTCATTACAACCCCCGCATATGTATTCACTGAATGAATAACAAAACGTGACATACTGATACAGTGGAATACTGTTCATTCATAAAGAGTAATGAAGTACTGATTCATGGCATAATGTGAATGAAATATGCTAAGCCATAGAGGCCAGACACAAAAGGTCACAAATTGTATAAGTTCATTTATATGAAGTGGCCTAGGCAAATCCATAGAGACAGAAAAACAGAAGTTGCCAGAGACTTAAGGGGAATGGGGAGCAACTGCTAATGGATGTGGGGTTTCTTTTCCAGGTGATGGAAATGTTCTGGAATTAAACAGTTGTTATGCTGCACTGCTTTGTGAAAATACTAAGATTCATTGAGCTATATACTTTGAAAGGGTGAAATGAATATTGTTGTATGTAACATATCTGAATAAAAGGAGGAAAAAGATCTGGACAGTGGTCTTCGTGTATACCTTCCATTAACTAACCCTACTGTACCTTATTTTCTGTAGTATGAGGAGGATGATAAACATCCAATTTGTTTTCCCAGATCTCTGGGGAAGACAACACAAAATACTGGATATGAAACTGCACTCAATTCTTCAAGTGCAAGACCCAATACAGGGACACCCTGATCTAGACGATGGCACAGGCCTTGTTGGTTAATACTTCATACACACTGGTTCTGAACTGTGTTCAAGGTGCTTTCAAAAATATTTGGTGATTACAATTCTTAGAGTTAAACAAAACAGTTAACAGTATTTAGTCTTTTTCTTCCACGGAGAAATACAAGTTGAGACCTTGCCAGTATTCCACAGCTTTAACAAGAATCTGGCCCCCCTGACTGCAGATGTCTCTATCCTCCACCACTTCACACTACCAACTAGGCTGAACCTGCCCTGAAACTCTCCTGGCGGAAAGGAGAGAAGGGCTAGGGTACGTCCCATTTTCCTTCCCAGGAACCCACTTTTCCCTACTCTGTAATGCCTTTGCTCTATCAGGCATAGGGGTAATAGGGAGACACTCAGAGATCATCCAGGACAGTGGTCCTCAAACTTATTTGACCCCAGAATTCTTGACTTAAAAAAGGATAGTCTCCAACCATTAGTGGAAAAGACAACCAGAGCTCTGGTCCGGGCCACACAGCAGCATTAGTGGGCAAACTGGAACAAGAGGCTGGATCTGCAAATCGTTCCCTCCACCACTCCTCACCTCCTTCCTCCGGCATATGGGTCCCACCTCGCGCCACGGCCTCCCAGCAGTTTCCTGGGCGTCAGCGTCTCTGCACCGCAGCCGGAGCCCGGACTGGAGGGCTGCTCTGACAGCTCCCCGGCTGGACTCTTCTTCCTCAACCTCTCCCTCGGGGCCCGCTCTGAGCCTGCGGTGCGGGGCACCAGGAGCCTCCTTGTCTCTAGACTCGGCGACCCCTCAGCTAGGCCTCAAGCAGAACCGGGTGAAAAAGCTGCTGCTGGCTTCTGAGAAAATGACAAGGGCCAGCAACCGAAGGCCCGTGCGAGCTCAGGAACTGTGGACAACGGCGCTGCACAGGCCGGGGCCCAGCTCCCGCGCCAAGGCGACGCGGCTGACCGGCAACACTTCCGGTCATGCGCATATGCACCCCCGCCGCCGGACTCCATTTCCCAGAAGTCTCCGCCAGGCGCTATTCCTTGCCAAAGCCTTCCTCTGTTCAGCCGCCAAGTTGGTGACCCGCACTGCCTCCTACACGTACTACCCGGTCTTCCGCCTGTTCTTGCTCCCAGAATTCATCACCCGGAATATTTTCGTGTTGCGCCTCCTCCAGGTGCACCGGCATCAGATTTCCTCCCAAGACAGTTGGGAATCTGTCAAGTAATTTTTCTGATGACCAACTCCGTCTTAGAGGGGAACTCTGGAACAGGAAGCGGATTGGCCGCCAAGGATTCTGGGATCGGCGGTTATAGCGCAGGCGCAGACGCAGACGCGCACGGTGCTGGGCATCGCACCCGCGTTGGTCGTTGAGCGTACTGAGTACTCGGGTGGCAGGGCACCTATCCTTCAGTGTCGGTCGGCTCAGGGACCATCTCCAACCCTCCTCGTGGCCGTCTTAAGCCGTATTTAAAGTTTGAAAAGGGTAAAGGAAAAGGCCCTTCAGTCTGGACAGGGCAACCACGGGTCGGTGTCCTGGAACCCTCCAGGTACAGAAATCTTTCGGCGAGCAGGAACGTCTTGTCTTTTGAGGCACGTTCGCTAGTGTTTGCTCACACTGTTTCAGGAGATTCCTGAATAGTCTGACCCGTAAAGACTTTCCCAGCGCCCGGATCAGATTTCCTCCCAAGACCGTTGGGAATTTGTCGAGCAATTTTTCTGATATCCAACTCCGTCTTAGAGGCATTTTGTCATTAAGAAGAGGGGAATGGATTACTGGAAAGCAGAAGCAAGTGTAGGGGTCCTAAGGCCTCCTTTTCAAAGTCAGCAACCTCTGGTTCTCCCGTTTGTTGCCCTCTTCCACTTTTAAGGACCATCCTGCTTATACTGTGTCCACCCGAATAATTGAGAATTACTATTTTTTTCTGGGTTGGGGGATTGAAACTTTGTGCATGACCCTAAGCGAGGAGAATTTTAAGGTCAACTGGTTAGCAACCTTAATTTTAATCTACAACTTCAAATTCCTTTTTGCCACATAAACTATTTATAGGATCAGGGACTAGGACATTTACATCTTTGGGGTTGCCATTATTTTACTGCTAACTGGAGTCCATCCGATGGCTGGGATCGTCATGTTATCTCAACTAGGCAGCTATTTGTGGAGCCATCTCAGCTGTGTATGAGCCCAACCAATTCAGGGGAAGCCATCAAGGACAGTGGAAGAAAAAGGGTCAAGTTGGGCAGAAACTACACACAGTCTGCCGTGTCTGTCTCTCTACATATTGTTCCCTCTCCTTGGGCACCTCTCTTGCCTTCTGGTCTGTACTAGTCTGCTCCTCTGCCATCAAGGCGTGGCTCAAGACCTTTCTCTTGAAGCCTCTGCAGATTCTCCAGGCACCACACCACCATCTGTGTAAACCAGAACCTTTCTGTTTCATTGCACAGCAACTGACCTTCCCTAGGTCAATTTTCCCCAAATTTGTTCCATGAAGACCAATGAGGGTCTTGGCCATTTCATCCCATGTCAAGGGAGGCACCTCCATCGCCCAGTGGAAGTCTTTTAATAGTGGGCCTTTGACATACATGGGCAGCATGTATGCAAGCCTGAGGCAGAGTGATGGCTGCAGTGGAGGCTGTCAGACAAGACCCTACTAAGTTCCTCCCTTAACCAAGGAAGACTGAACGTGTAGGATGGCCAAACCCCATCTCAAGCCTCCTTCAGGGTGAGCTGGTTTCCCCTCCCTGAGGCCATCTGTGGTTGTCTGAGGAGCATGTTTGGAAACAGTGTGAGAATCATTACCTGTTCTCCTGGGAGTGTGGTATGTGAGGGGCAGGAGGAAAAAAGGGAGCAGAATCAGCCTGAAATCAAGTCAAAGCAGGAAGCTTGGGCCTCCCTCATCCCCTTCTACAGACCTTGCTTTGTCTAGAAGGCAGGATGAGCTCTGGAGCCATAGCTTCTGCCCTGGTGGGAACTAAAGGCTGTGTCGTTTTGTTCAGGCCGCAGTGGACACAGCATCAAATCTCATCCAGTGGCCACAAGGTCCAGTAGGTACTAATTCCTTAACTGCTGCTACTCTGCAGCAGATTTCCTGCCACTGTCTTGCAATCCCACCCATGGCCACTGAGATGGAGAGAGTTTCATGCTCCAGACGGTGCAGTTCCTCCCATGGTCACTGAGGGGTGGTAGGGCACTCCGACCTCTGTTTTGGTGGAAGCCAGGATTTGCCTGGAAGTTATTCTGAGGGTGGGAGTGGAGAGGCAGTAAGGGGTAATGGGCATTGATGGACAGTGCATATTTCTACCCTGGGCTGGGTAAATCACAGCTTCCACTGCACCTGGCTTTGGGATGTCCATCAGCCCTTCTCCATGTTCCTGCTCCTGATGGTGCTGGCCTGGGCGCCTGAGGTAGATAAAGGATTGTCTGCTGGGTCCGACTCTTGGTCCCCTAACCCATATTCTGATGGGGAGGTTACAAGAGATAACTATGAAGAGTATGTGGGTCCACAAGTCATTGGCACCTGTAAGTGGATGCTGGGTGTGTAGGTAAGAGTTGCCAAGGGGCAAGGTAGGAAATAGAATATAAGAAAAGTGCTCAAAGATTTCAAATGTCCCTTTATGAGGCACCATGGGGGTCTCATGTTGGCTTTACATGCAGCTCCCCACCACTTCCCCGCACCCTTCCATTCTCACCTTACATCCTCATCAACAGCAGCTAGCATGGATTGAGCACTTATTCTCTGCCATCCCAATTTCTAAGTGCTTTACTCAGTTTTCTCCTTTCATCCTCACAAGAACCCCATGAGGGATGCAGCATCATTAGGCCCATCTTACAGATGAATGAACTGAAACTTAGATAGGTTAAGTGAATTGTCCACGTCACACAGGCTGTGACTAGAACGACCAGAACCAGCACACTAACTCTTAACCCCCATCCCCTGCTCCATGCTGCCCTCATGCCTGGACCCAGGATTAGAAGGAAGAGACCAAGATATGGTCTTGAATCACAATGAGATATTCCTCGCCCACATATTTAGCCATCTCCTTGATAGTCTAGGAGGCTGAGTCATTCCTCTGTCTTCTCTCTGGTCTGTTGACAGACCCAGTTTGCAGTAACTGGAGCATCCAATTGGATAAGTCATCTAGGACAAAGAAGGCAGGGTGACTGAGTCTTGTGCAGGGTGGGTGACCTGAGCAGAGAGACTAGTTCAGGAAAGGAGGAAGGTTAAGCCACTCGTCTAATTCCCTTGTGGCCTAATGTATCAAGCAAAAGAGCTGTCCTACTCATTAGGCACCTCCTGTGTGCCTGAGTCTGTCCTGCTCCATGGCCTTTAGTGTGACTCCCTGAGAACTGATTTGGAGAGCAGGCCCCTCTAAGACACAGACAGTGTAGTCCAACAGGAAGTAGCAGTAGCTTGGACAGTGTACACCCCCTGACCAGCAGTTATACCTCTAAGGTTTTATCTTATGAAAAATTCTGTTCAATTAGGTAAGGTCTGTTCTAGTTCTACCATCTCTTGGCTCCAACTCCATCAACTCCCTTATTCCCACCATCACCATCACCTCCATCTGTCTCCACCACCTGTCATTATCTCCTCTCCATCATCTCATCTCTCATTTCTTTATCAACCTTTCATCTCTTGTCTCTCCATTTCATCTATCATGGCTTTCTTTTTTTCTCAACTCTCTCTCTTCTCTCATCTCTCTATATCTAGCAGAATTATCAATAAGCAGAACATTGGGAAAAAACTGAATGTGGAGCAATAGAGTTGATTTAAGTTCTGCATTTAATGTGTGTTAAGGTCTGATATGTTTATACAATGAAATCTACATTCAATAGATATTTTAGCACCTGTCTTTGCTAGGTGTCATGGTGCCAATAGTAAATAAACAGGTTGACAGTGGACTGAACTTCTACTCCTACCTCATTTTCTCTCCTTCCAAATCCCTCTGAAATGACAGTCAGTGTATAAAAGGGAGCAAATCAATACCAGAGCTCAGAATGGGTAGGGAGGAGGGTATTTATACAGCTACAGCAGTTGAGTCCTTAGCTCATCATTTCTAAATATGGGCAATCTAAGCTCACTAGATATTTGAGATAAACCAGCAACATTACAGAGACAGACCAAGATGAACAACTGCCTCAATTGATTTCAGAAGAAATCAGAGACTAGCAGACGGCTTTCAAGAGTTAAGATATGAAAGTAGTTTAATTCATAATAGCAAATGCCAAGTGTTGACAAGTATGTGGAACAACTTGGACTCTCATGCACTGCTGGAGGGAATGTAAAGTGGTACAACTACTTTGGACAACTTGGCAGCTTCTAAAATAGCTAAACACAAACTTAAGGCCCAGCAACTCCAAACAAAGATTTGTATGCAAATGTTTATAGTAGTGAAAGTTCAAGGTCAGCCTCAAAAACTTAGCAAGGTCCTAAGCACCTTAGTGAGACCTTGTCTCAAACAATAAAAAGGCTGGGAATGTGGCTCAGTGGTAGATGCCTTTGAGTTCAATCCCTAGTTGTATCTTGAGTTTGGTGGCAGTTACAGGACTTATAACATCATACATCATCAAATTTTATAATTATAATTGTTGAATTTTATATAACATCTCAATCTGATTTTCAAAAATGGAAAGATGTATCCTTAGAAAAAGCCAAAACAAGGAATTCTATTAAAAAGAACAACACAGGATTCTGTGAAAAAAGGCATACAGAAAAAAACAGAATTAAAAATGATCGCCAAAATGGAATGACTTTTAATATCAGACAAAGACTTGAGAACAAGGAATATCACCATGGACAAAGAGGGCCATTTCCTAAGGATAAAGGACAAAACAGGAGGATATAACAATCCCAAATACAATCTTTGTATACCTTTGTTTCTGTACACACACATAAACACACCCCTATCCACTACTGATTTTGTTTCTGTGAAGAACCCTAATAACAGAAGACCTGAACTACACTATTAAATTGACCTCCACTCTAAAACAACAGTATGTACATTCAAGGGAAAATGGATTCTTCATCAAGGTAGAACCTATTCGAGGTCATAATACAAGTTTCTGTCAATTGAAAATTATTTAAAAATATAATTGGCATTTTGTAGAAGATTTGGAAGTTAAAAGAAACAACAACACAAAGACACTAAAAGAGTATATAAGTGAAAAAATTAACAGAGAAAAGGTACCATACTAGGAAGTACAATATCTACTAGAAGTGCCAGAAAAAGAAAACAAAAAGCACGGGCTGGGGTGCTTGCTAATAAAGGAAAGACATTTCTAGAAGAAAGTAGTCAGACTCAACATCTCACAGAATAAATGAACACAAACCTACATTATATTCATTCCTAAGAAAATTTAAATTGTCAGATTATGAAAGCTTTTAGAGAAAAATTACACACCTGCTAAAGAATTAACTGGGGCTGGGGCTCAGCAGAACACTTGCCTAGCATGTACCAGGTCCTGGGTTGCATCCCCAGCACCGCCAACACAACTACCATATGAAGGTGACAGTAAAAGAAAGCCTTTTTAGGTATTTAAGGACTCAGAAACTATCGCATCTGTTCTGAAAAAAAAAAAAAAAAAAAAAAACGAGTAGATCAGGGATGATATCTCCATTAGGGTGTACACACAAGTGAATTAAAATGGAATCCAAAGAGTAAGGCAGAGAATCCAAGAAACCAGGGAATTAATCCAGGAGTTCAATGAAATAAAAACCTAGGATAACAACTTTGTAGCAGGTCAGAATTGATACCATTAGCAAGCATATTACAAAAGGGAAATATGATGAAGATGATGAAGATGACATGTTTAAGGGGATAAAAACAAAAACTCCAGGAAAAACTAATGTTTTTAAAAAGGCAAAACTAAATATGGCATTAATTTGAATAATATTGTATAAAAGTAAATCTGTTTTATCTTGATGCTTAGAAAATGTTCCTTTCTGAATAACAGGTTTATTGACATAGGACTTTATCTTTTAGTCCAGTTTACAGAGAATATTATTTATATAACTATAATTCTGTGAATACTTTTGTTGTGGGGTCTGGTTATCAATGCATAGTGAGACCACAAGAAACTAAAGTAGGAAAAAAGTTTATTTTGGGGAAAGAGAAAAAAAGAAAACAAACTGACGCGTCAGGACCACCACTCCAAGTGGGGCAGTAGTAGTGACTCCAGCAACCTGGTTTTTAAAGAGAAAATCATAAAAAATCCTGGCAGGCTTGCAATAGGGGCCTTCCCCTCCCCTCTTTTTTTCCAAGGAATGCAAGCAGCAAGCTCCAGCTTATCTATTTCAGGCTGTACCTGGTGGGTGAGCAGGGCGAGCTAGGCGATAGGGGTGGGGAGCCAGACTACCCATACCTGAATCTGGCAGCTCCTGGGGCCTCCGGAGGGATGGGTTGCTTCACAGAAATGGTCACAATGTCCTTAATTCACAGCCACATTATTTTATCTGTTACTGTCCTTGTATTTACCACAGTCAGCACCCACTTTGGTTTGGTCAATCTTAACTAGATTATTTGTTTTATATCAGAGGGTCTCTACTCTCTTATACTTTATTGGTTCCTTCTTCCCCCATGCATGAAGGTTTATCTTATATATTACTAAATGCCACATACCAGTGGTTTTCATATCAGAGCAAGGGATCATTTGGGCCCCAGATTATTCTAAAGGCAGCTTGCAGCATCTTTTTTTTTTTTTTTTTTGGTGCTGGGGATCGAACCCAGGGCCTTGTGCTTACAAGGCAAGCACTCTACCAACTGAGCTATCTCCCCAGCCCGCAGCATCTTGATTCTTAGAAAAGTACACCAGTGTGGCTTCCCAAATGTCAACACACTCCCCTCTACATCCAGCATGCTCATTTATTCCCTGAAGCTCCAGTTCACAAGAACCCCGTGTCCAAAAAGCCTCCTGGGTCAAGGCAATAAAGAGGATGTACATCTAATTCTATGTCATTAGCTCTGATTGCATGCCAGAATTTTCCTTGTATCCTTAAAGTCCAGGAAGTGTAATACAGTAAGTCCTGCACATCCATAGTTTATGTATCTTTGGATTTAACTGAGGATCAAACATAAAAAAAAAAAAAGGTGTCTCTACTGAACATGTGCAGACTTTTTGTCATTAGTCCCTAAGCAATAGCGATTTATGTAATATTTACACACTGCATTAGGTATTATAATGTAGAAATAAATTATAGAGGATGGGTGAAGGGTATATGCAAATATTATGCCATTTATATAAGGAATGTGAGCATCCATGGATCTTGGTGTCTGTGGGGCCGGGGTTCTGGAACTGATCCTCTGCAGATACTCAAATGACTGTAGTCGGCATGGCCAGGACTTATGACTGTCAGACAGGGTGTGCTCGCCACCACTTGAAATACATAGTTTGTTTTTTGGAAACAAGCTACAGCCTAAGGACAAGGCAACTGTAGTTATGTATAAAAAGAGCAAATGCCATAACTATTGACAATGTAAAGTAAAAATACAACTGAAAAGTAGGGAGATGGGGATGAAGTGGTGTGGAAATGCTCTTGTCCTCATCTGGCCCAGTGGAGAATCAAGATATCGCAAGCTAGCTAGCTCCCAGTGGCTCTGGAGGCTGAGGCAGGAGGATTGCGAGTTCAAAGTTAGCCTCAGCAATTCAGAGAGGCCCTAAGCAACTCAGTGAGACACTGTCTCTAAATAAAATACGAAAAAAGGCTGGGGATGTGGCTCAGTGAAAAAGTGCCTCTGGGTTCAATCCCTCCTGGTACCAAGAAAAAAAAAAAAAAAAAAAAAGATGAGGCAAGCTGGTGGCTTTTGTATCATACTTGGGTCAAGTAGGTAACCCTGAGGAAAACTAAAATCAGAAGCTCTTACCTGAGGTGGGGTGACACATTTCATTAATTCTATTCTGTACCAATTTAATATTTTCAACATGTCCATTACTTTTAAATTTTTTGAACTTGTGATTCTCCTGCCTCAGCCTCCTGAGCCCCTAGGACTACAAGGTATATAATAATGTTTTTTTTTTTTTTTTTTTTTGTGGTGCTGGGGATTGAACCCAGGGCCCTGTGCTTATAAGGCAAGCACTTTACCAACTGAGCTATCTCCCCAGCCCTTATAATAATGTTTTAAAAGTTTAAAAAAAATATAACTGGGTGAGGTAGCACACACCTGTAATCTCAGCAACTTGGGAGGCTGAGGCAGGAGGATTGCAAATTCAAGGTCTGCCTCAGCAAGATGGTGAGGCCCTAAGCAACTTAGTGAGAACCTGTCAAAATAGAAAATGAAAGGGCTGGGGATATAGTTCAATGGTAAAGCACTTCTGGGTTCAATCCCCAGTACCGTTAAAAGTTTTAAAAATATTTTTAGTTGTAGGTGGACACAATACCTTCATTTCATCTTTATGTGGTGCTGAGGATTGAACCCAGGAACCCATGCATGCTAGGCTAGTGCTCTACCACTGAGCCAGAACCCCAGTCCAAAAAAGTACATTTTAAAAATGTTCAATTCCTAAAAAAGGCAGGGAGACTGGAATTTACCCTAATTTGGGGCTCAAATAACTCATAGCCTAATTTTCTGAGTCAAATTTTTATCTGTCATTTTTTACTTGGTGGTACATCTCAAGTGCAACCTCCAGTACTGGAAGAAAAATATTACTAGTATAGGTTGAGAGTCCCTTAACTGAAATGGTTAGGACTAAAATTACTGATTTCAGTTTTTGAAGTTTGGAGTAGTTAGCAGTTATGTATCCCTAATCTGAAAATCTGAAGTACTCCAAAATCAGAAACTTTTTGCAGTCTTGGGGATCCAACCCAGGGCCTCATGCATGCTAGGCAAGCACTCTACCCAGGCTGGCCTAGAACTTGAAATCCTCTTGCCCGTCTCGCAAGTAGCTGGGCTTACAGGTGTGTGCCATGATGCTTGTGTCATGTTGGTGCCCCTAAAGTTTTGGATTTCAGATCTCAGATTAGGAGTTCTTGACCTGTGCTACTGTTACTGCACTGAGATACAAAGAACAATCTAGTTCTAACCCAACCGATCACTGTAGATATTGGGAATGCAAATGTAGACTAGCAGGTGTTGGTGCAGAAGGTGCTCTTGCCCACATGTGCAACTCCTTCTGGAATGCCCCAGGACTTTTTGGATCTTGCCACAGCTGATTAGATGTCCATGGTCTTGTGCACTGCTTCATACACATCATTGAAAATAGAGCCATTGACGAGGCATCTTCTGGAAACTGACCCTGGGGTCTTGCCCTCCCACCCTTCTGCACACAATGCCCTTCTACTCCCCTCACAAAGGTTTCTGTCCTCCGCCTTTTAAGGCCTTAACAGGAGATGCTCAGGCTGGCCCATGCTTGGGCCATAGCACCTGGGAGGTGGACAGAGCAGTGGTGCAATGGGAAGTGTGGTTTAGTGACACCAGAGAACATGAGCAGCAGGAGAGAGCTTTCAAGATGCAACCAAAATCTTAACAGAGGTTATCTTTGGAAAGAGGCAGATGTGAATATTTTATCTTTATCTAAATAAATGAGTTAATATTTGTAAAATGCTTAGAACAGTACCTAGCAGATGGTTAACTCCTATAAAATAACTTATGTTAAATAAATCTGTTTGCTGCAATAAACATGCATTACTTGGATAATGAATAATACAAGTCACTTGTAAAAGATTTTTGGCTCTATTAAAGTCAAGAGAATTTTTTTTTTTTTTTTTTTTTTGTGAAATTCAACAGGATTTGATGACTGAGGACATTGTGCCCAAGAAAGGAATCAGAAATGACCTCTGAAGTGACAAGGTTCTGGGTGGATACATAGGATGTTCTGGGCAGGGCTGAGGGCCAGGTTTATGGAAGTAATGGCAGCCCTCATCAAATGGGCTCATGCAGAGGTCATGACCTGATTTGCATCAAATTTTTATTTGGCAAACAGTCCTTCCTGATAATGCAGCTCAGTGAGAAGAGCAAGCAGATGCTCGGACCCAACCTCCAAAAGCATCTCCACTGAAAACAGGAGCTGAGAGGCCCCTCCTCTTCTCTTGCTGCTTTAGTGTCACGGAGACGTGTGTGAAGGGCTGACCACAGGCCTGCAGACCTCCTCAGATGTTCCTGAGCCCACAGGGTAGCAGCAGAAACTGGACCCGGAGGCTGGTGAACCTCCCAGCCTGGGGAGCTGGGCCGTGAGAGCTGGACAGGAAGGAGGGCCCTGGAAACCCAGGCTCCAGGGGCTGTGGTCTGAATGCCAGCTCCCCTGGGCCTGGGACAGTCAGGGGTTCCAGGCTCAGGCTGAGGCCCTGCTTAGAGTCACAGGCTGCTCCACTCCCTCTAAAGCCCAAAGCCAGCCCAGCTAGGAGGGGCCACCACTCACAGAAAGGGGCTGTCATCGCCCCTCAAAATGAGCTGTGATTTGCTCCAAAGTCTTTCCTTTGGTTTCAGGGACCCAGAACAAAGTGAAAAGGACACCGAAGATGCAGAAGGCAGAGGCAAGCCAGAAGACTCCATATGGCCTCAGGACCTCCTGTAGAGAGAGGAAGGGCCAGAGGTGCACGTGGCCACAGGTCAGGACCTTGCTCCCTCCCTGCTGTCAGGACAGCATCCTGCCCCAGGCCTACCTGCTGATGTCCTGCCTAAATGTTTTCTGGCCCCAGTGGGTTTTTTTTTCATGGTACAGTGAGCATGGCCCAGGAGCACTGGGGACAATAGGGCCCACTGGCCTGGAGGGAGATGTGGGCAGCTTTCTTTGGCCAGAGCCTGAGACCTTTCAGTGCCAGAGTCTCTTCCCTTCTTATCTCCCCATCCTCTGGCACTTGGAAACCCCTCTTCCTCAAGCCCCTTCTCTTGGTCTCTTTGGGGACACATCCGAGTTGCAATTATATCCTTTCTCACCTTCTTCCTGGCTGTTCTCTCTCCCTCCTTTGCTCCATCCTCTCGAACCCCCAGTGAGCAATTTCCACCCCAGGCCTCTACCCTGACCTTCCTAATGTGCTTCCTAGGGCAGCCCTGCCTGAATGGGCCCAGGCTCTGAAGACTCCAGGCCAGCCTGAGTGTCCATACCGCTCACTGACCTGCCTCCCTGTGCCCCAGTCTGGCTTTCCACCACCACCCACCACCTTCCTGGTCATGTCATAAAAAAGGACCAGTCCTTCTCTGCCATTGCTGTCTCTGGTGCCTTCGAAAGGCTGGGACATAGTATACGTCAGAGGACTTGTAGAGAATGAACGACTGAACAAATGATTTGACTATCTACTCCAGAGTCTCTCTATTGGCTGGGGAGCTGCGGGGCATGTCTGTTAGTCCACAAGAAGGTAGGAAAGTGTTGAACTGAATCAATTCTCCCATTGACTTTAAGAGGAAAGTATTTTCAGCTGAAGAAGATGGTTCAGTGGTAACACAGCATGGAATGGCCAGGGTGGGGTTGGAGCCCAGGTCTGGGGCTTTTTCTAAACAGATCACGGGTTCTTGGCCTGTGTTTCCAATGTTCATTAACTGTCCTCCCATCAGGACAGACTGAAGGCTCTTCAGGTTCACAGCCTGGGTTCCTTGCCTGCCAGTCCATCTGGCTCCACTACCCCTCTGGCTAAGATTGCTGACATCCCAGGTACAGTGAGGCCTCAGTCTGCACAAGAGGCTACTGACCCTGAGTTTTTCTGCATGAAGGGGGGGGGCATGGGCCTGCACTCACCATGAGGTTGTTGAACTCTTTAGTCACCAGAAAGGCCATAAGCCAGTTGGTAAGGACACAGACGCCGGTGGCCACGCCCTTAACATGCAGAGGAAAGATCTCAGACATGAGGAGCCAGGGGATGGGCCCCCAGCCTACTGCAAAGCCTGTGGGAGCAAGATAGCATCAGAGCCCACAGAGTCAAGGGGCCCCAGCCTCCCGACCTGTGGGACTGAGGGGTCCTAGAATCTTGGCTCCTCCAGTTCCGTGCCTTCCTGCTGTGAGGTCTTGGGCCAGTTACTTCCTTTCTTAGGCATGAGGCCTGGTATCTATAAGGTGGGATAGAGATGGGGCCTGCTCATAGGATTGTTGTGGGGAATAAGTGAAAGGGACATGGAGGGTTAGAGTTCAGCACCTGGCAGAGCTACAGAGAGGTAAGACTAGGGAAGACTGGACTTGCTGGCAGCTGTAGGAACCTGGTAGCACAGGCATGGGGACAGTGGCCCTCACCCAGCCTCTCATGGGCCCCCTCTCACCAGCAATGAAGAGACACATGCTGCCCACGGCCAACCAGGCCAGCCCCACACTAGTGTCAACAGGTTCTGTAGAGACAGGCGCCAAGAGGTCCACATGTGAGGAGTTGTTGGAGCCATCCTGAGTCAGCTTGAAGTAGGTGCCGAAGGCGCTTGTGCTGAACACCATGACCACACCTGCAGGCAGAAGGCAGGAACAGGCAAGGGGCTGTGGAAATGGCCGAGAAGGCAGACCTGTTTCCTCAGAGCAGCCAGCTGGGCACTCAGGCACCTTGGCCCCAGAAGCCCTGACTGGAGAGCACCCCTGACACTCTGCCTTGGACCTTGGACCTCAGCAAACTGAGAGGTTCCTAAGCAGGCACTCCCCGGCCTGTGGAAACAGGTACAGTAACAGTGGCAACAGCATTTTAATACCACCCCAACAGGGACCTTCACAATGGCCAGTGGGCACCGACTGTCTATGGGCAGGCTGGCGCCCAGGACCTCACTGCGGATCTTCCCCTGATCTGCCCGACAGCCCCGAGGGAGGCACTGCCGTTACTCTCATTTCACAGAGGGGGAAACTGAGGCTCAGGGTGGGAAAGTCACTTGCCCAAAAGGACCACAGCTTCTGGGTCATTCTGACCTCCCAGTCCTCAGCGTCTCCACTATGAGCTGGGGCCATGATGGTGTCTTTCTGTAGGTTTGTCAAAGAACCTGCAGCTCAGTGAAGAGCTGATACTCACAGCCTGGTCAGTCCAGTCTCCATCAGTTCTCAGTGGCCCTCCTCTCGGACCTGTTGGTCATGGCAAGGGCCCTCCAGCATGGGGAAGGGATCCTGGCCAGGATACCCTGGGTGCACAGAGGTGGAACCCTCACCTGACAAGGCCAGGAGTAGCCTCCGCCCAGCTTTGTCCATGATGAGGGCTGCCACAGCTGTGAACAGCACCTGGATGGTGCCCATGATGACTGAGGCCAGGCTGCTGTCCTGAGGGGATGGGGACCAAGGTTGGTCAGTGGGCCAGCCAGAGACAGGTGCCTCCCTCTCCAGTCCTGTGCCGGGTGATGAAGCAGCCCATCCATGTGGCATTTAGATGAGGCAGACTGGGTAGAGGCTTCTTACCTTGAACTTGGCCTCCTCAAAAATGGTCTCTGCATAGAACATGATGGCGTTGATACCTGACAGCTGCTGGAAGGCCATCAGTGAAATGCCAATGAGGAAGGGCTTGTAGATGCCAGGGTGTCTCAGGAGGGCCAGCTGAAAAACCTGCTCAAGGACAGCATCCACTAGTGCTCCTCCACCCTGTCCCAAGGGTCCCCCTGGAATCTACCATCCTAAGGCTTGCTGGAGAGGAGTGAGCCTCAGCTTCCTTTCCTGCCCCATGTGGGGCCTCAGGGCAGGTGCAGGGACAAGTCCTAGCATTTGTGAAGTGGTCCTTACCTCCCACAGCTCTTCCTGAATGGTTGGAGGAGTCACAAAGAGTTTCTGCTACTTGGGCAAAGAATAATCATTCCCCGAGTCCCAACAACTTTCAAGGCACCCAGTGCTCACCTTGGGCCTGGCCCTGGCTGAGCACCTCCCACAGCCCACTGCACGGAATCCTCAGTACAGTGAGGCACTGTCCCAAGACTCCCATTTTACAGTTGAAGAAGTCAAGTCTCAGATGGGAAAGTCACAACTAGGAAGTGGCAGAGTCTATCTGACTCTAAAGCCCAGACTCTTAATTTTTCACCTCATGCCCTGCACCTCTCTGGTTAAATCCAAGTCCTCAACTCTGCATCTATATTTTCCCCTGCCCAGATATGGCCTTTTTCTTCTTGGGACAGTAAGAATCCAGGCTCAGGGGCTGGGAATGTAGTTCCTCAATGGTACAGTGCTTGCTTACCATGCACAAGACCACCAGCACACACAAAAAAAAGAATCCCCAGTGACCTAAGGTTAGGGCCCAGCCCTAGCTAAGTGGGGCTCTAGCCTGCCCAAAGAAGAAACAGCAGTGGTCCTCACTAAGGGGAGACAGGCACCCCCTGCAGGTATGTGGCCTTGGGAACAGGCTGCTTCCCTCACCCCACCTTTTAGCCACTCACCTGGTGCTCAGACTCCACACAGGGCTCTTCCCAGCCCTGTTCGGAGCCCCACAGGAACTGTAGGGCAGCCATGGCCTCCTGGCGCTTGTGCTGAGTCAGGAGAAAGCGTGGGGTCTCTGGCATGCAGCACATAAGCAGCAGCATAAAAGAGGGGGGCACACAGCCCAGCACGGCCAGCCAGCGCCACTCTAGGACTCGGCCTGGTGGGATATAGACATCAGAGCCAGGGCAAGGCAGCCTGCCCCCCTTTACCAACCTGAGACATGGCTTCAAAGTGGAACCCTTGCCACTCTGTGGGTCACCTTCACATTCATGAATGATATTGCCATTCTTATGTTCATAAGCACAGATATCATGGGCCAGCTGTGGCACTTAGGACAATGGTGGTAGGACATCAATATGGACATTCTACATCTGCTCAGTGAAACAGTACCACACCATACAATGATGCTCTGGTCAATGGCAGACTGTAGACTGTGATGGAACTGAAAACTTCCTGTTGCCTAGTGGTGCAGAGCCATGGTGACATCCTATAGTCACGTTTGTGGCAATGCTGCTGTAAACACTGCAGTCAGCTGTTCAAAGGTATAGTACATACAATTATGTACAGTACATAACACTTCATAAGAAATGGTTGGTTTTGGTTTATGTATTGATCACACTGCACTTTGGTAATTTTAGAGTGTACTTCTACTTAAAAAAATCTTGCTGTACAACAGTATGCTGTATGGGGCAGCAGCCTCACACGTCCCGTGCTTACCATGTCTCTGGACTGTACCAAGAGGCCATGCCCAGCGATTGTCTGAGACTATCTAGGATTGTGGGAATACACTCTAGTATGTTCACACAATGACAGTACAGCCTGACCATGCAGTTCTTAAGTCTGTTAAGTGATGCACAACTGTGGCCATGAAACACAGAGATACTGGCTCTTTATGGCCAGGGTATGACACAGCACCGTTAGTGTCAAGGGTGGAGGGTGGGAGAGTAGATGTACATGTTTCTCATAAACACAGACTCTCTGGAGGTCACCAAGAAACAGGCCATGCTGGTTTCTCCAGGGAGGAACCATGATAGAATGGGGAAACTTTTCACTGGGCAGGCTCGCCCCTCTGGTACTTCTGGAGAGTTGAATCACTTGAGTTATCAAAGTATGAGTGCAACTAAAGAGCTGGTGGGATTTGGGGATCTTGATGTAGACGAGTTACAGGAAGAACAGCATAAATGAAGACTTATCTACGGTTAAACAAAGCCCAAGAATTCTCTGACAAAGGGGCCAGGAATGAATAGGGTACTGTCTAATTTTTAATTTTTCCTAAGTCCAAAGCAGTGATGGCCACAAAATACCTTTCTTCTGCATGCACGGTTGAGGATGGGTGGGGCATGGGAATATACATATGTATTTGCTTTAGCAATAAGATGCAGGTAAGTCAGAGTTGTTCTACAAAGTCTAGTTATTGAGGCATTGTTGCCCCCATGTGAAGCAAACATGTTACCAAGTCATTTTGTGGTTAACAGTTAACTCACACCAGTGAATCAAAACTCACAGAAGTGATCAAGGAAAGGCAGAAGCAGCAGTTAAGTCCTGATGAAGATGAATCAGAGGTAATGCTGTGGGCAGATGGACACAGAATCTGTCCCCCCAAAACTATGAACATCAACGTCTGTACACAGTGGAGGCTCTGGCTTGCTTCAGAGCTCCAAGGCAGCCAGACTGCCGGCAGGATTCTGAATTAACCAGGGTGGCCGTTGAGTTAAAAATGAAAGACCATAGACGTACCTGTCATCCACTCTGAAGACCCAGACGGTGCATACCACAGGCCCATCAGGACCTCATGGTTCTCAAGCCATCCCTTGCCTAGTCTCATTGGGTCCTGCTGCCAGCTACACTTCCTGTGTCATCTAAGGAACTAGGTGGGGTTATCTCCATTTAAAGACAGGGAAACTGAGGCTCTTAGGGACAGTGAGACTTGGCCAAGGTCACATAGCAGGTGGCAAAGATCATCCAACATCCAGAATTATTCACTATGAAGCCTTCCCTCTTTCTACCCTAATGAGGATGTGTGTCTTCCTGAAGTTTCCCCAGGCTAGCCCAGTTATGGCCCCAGGGTCCTCGGGGCCAGTCTCCCTCATACTGTACTTTGCTGACACTGTAAATCCAGCACTGGCATGCTGAGGAAGACTGCATAATTTTTGCAGTGCCCCTCCCATCTCTGGAATCCTCTGGTTTGTGCCTAACCCTACACATACCACCAAAGTGGGCTTCTGAGAAGATGAGGACACCACCTTCTTCAGCACTTCCCTGAACTTGGTCATAAGACCTGCATACCCCACAGTCCCAGGGGGCAAACTGGAACCTAGCATCTTGGCCATTGCTGTGTGACCTCAGGCAACCCTGATTACTATGAACCTCAGTTTCCACATATGTAAAATGGTCACATAGCCATTAACAGGGATCAAAAGAGATCATGCAAACTACCTGCCAGGTAGGCCAAGAGGATGCCTATGACGACCATCAGCTGCACACAGGAGCCGAGCAGTCCACGGACTGCTGGGTAGGAAATTTCAGAGATATAGATCTGCCAATGATTAAGACAAGACTTTACTCAAGATCCAAGTGTTCTTAAAACTGAAAGGCCTCAGTCACTGAGGGCTGAGGGGAGTCTACACTGCCCCAGGTCAGCAGAGCCCTCCCCAGGACTCCAGGGCCCAGTGCTCTCTGCAGATGTTTAAAGGGTGGCTACTGTGTGTGTGAGGGAGAGAGGTACAGGCACAGAGCTTCCCAGATGTTCATTTAATGTGCACAAATACTCTTGATAAAATGCAGACTTGGAGGCAGTAGGTCTGGTGGAGCCTAAGGTTCTGCCTTGCTCACCAGCTCCAGGTGCTCCTGAAGCTGCAGGGACCTTTGGCCAGGAAGTACAGCGATTCCCCACAGCAACTGCTGCTACAAGGTGCTCTCTCCTTCTGGGCTCAGAGGCCCCTAAGGCCCAGCCCACACTTCCAGGTTATTCCATGCCTTATGGCTGTGATTAAGACAGGTGTTTTTTTGCCCGGTTTAAAAAAAAAAAAAAACAAAAAACAAGTCCTCTTCCTCCCTAGCTCCTGATCCAGCTGCTGCCTGCCTCCTAGCAGGTGTGGGTGAAATGAGTGAGTGGCATGAGGGTATGACCAGGGAGAGCCCCGAAAAGCTTCTTTCAACTTCCATCAGGGTGAGGGATAAATGAGTGGTCATCCAGGCCTTGGCCAGCAGCTATTCACCCAGCATTCACAGACACCAAGGGCCAAGTCCTTACAGGATCATGCCATGGCCAGGGGCTGCATGTGCAGTTTACCCAACCCTCACAACCACCTCAGTAGCAATGCCATGATCCCCACTATGGAGGAAACAGGCCCAGAGAGATGCTTTGCTTGAGTAGGTGGCCCAGGTGGGGGGTGCAAACTGAGCAGCTCTGGGTCAGGTGAGGGTGAGAGGCTGGGGAAGGAGTGAGAGACTTGTGAGAAGAAAAGGGAATGTAGAAGCCAGCAGCCTTTGTCCCAGGGACAAACCAGTAGTGGGGAATTAAGCTTTAACCCGCGGCTCTGTCGACCATCCACAGGTGCCATCTTGTTGTGGAAGCGGGGCAAAAGAGGCACAGCTCAGTCCCTGGGTTGCAGTAATCCGTCCAGCTGACTAGTTGTGGCCCTTGCTGGGCAAAGGACTTCACCTTTGAGGCACAGTTTCATCTTTTCAAAACTGGCTCCTTCCCAGGACGTGATGAAGGTTGTGGAGATAATGCCCGTAGGCACCGGGGCTTGGGGACCCCATCCAGGGAGACACTCACCGGGGCCACTAGAGAGGCGACGCCGCAGGCCAGGCCGGTGAGGAGACGGCCCCCGAGCAGCATCCACACGTCCTGGGCGGCGGTGATGACGGCAAAGCCAGCCACAAAGGGCACCGTGCAGAGCAGGAGGCTGAGTTTGCGCCCGGCGCAGTCCACGAGCCAGCCGCCCAGCACGCCCCCCGCTGCGGCGCCCAGGGTCACGATGGCCTGGGGGCGGGACGACCGCGGGCTGAGGAGGCGCGCCAGGGACCTCAGTCCACGCTCGCCCTCCACCCCACGCCCTGCAGCCTCAGAAGGGCAGTTGGGGTTCGGGGCTGGTGGTCGGGGACCGGGAGGCTCCGGGTGGGGCAGACAAGATGCACGCGGAGGGGAAGGGGAGCGGGAAGACGCGGGGGTCCCAGGTGGGCTGGCGTGAGCCCGGGCCTCACCCCGAACCAGGAGGCGGTGCTGTCGTCGAGGCGCGGGGCCGGGGGCGCGGCGCGCCGCAGGCTCGGGATGGCCGGGGAGCTGTAGCCGAGCGCGAAGCCGAAGCTGAGCGGGCCCAGGGCAGCAGCGAAGGCGGCGAGGAAGACGCGGCGACCGCAGGGAGAGCTACGGAGACAGCGGGGAGGGTGAGAGGAGCCGGAGGAGTGGGAGGGCAAGGCCACGTCCCCCTGCCGCTCACCTGCCGCCCGGCGGCCTCAGGAGCGGATGGGACTCTTCCGAGTTCTCAGGCGTCATGTCGGCGACCAACGCTTGCCCAGCCAGCTCTGACGCTGGAACCGCCACGGGACCCGCGAGTGCTGCCTCAGACTTCTCCCGGCAGAGCCAGCTAATGGGCGACGGCGGGCGGTACTGGGGCGGGATCGGAACCAGTATTAGCCAATGGAAACGGGAGGCGGGGGTTAGCATCTGCGCTAAGGACCCGCCTCTTAGGTCTGAGCAGACCATTGGAAGCACAGAATGGGCGGGCCAAGCGCCCTGGAGCCGCCCCCTCGGACCTACTGACTTAAGTAGAGATGAGGGGGCGGAGTTTGCGTCCGCCAGAGCACAACCGTCCAATTGGAGTGTGGTGCGAGTCTGGAGGCGGGGCCAGAAAGCTGCCTCAGAAAAAAGCTGGCCAATGAGGGTGGAGGTCGGGGATTGCCTTTATTAATTTATTTTTATTTTTATCATTAATTTATTAACCTATTTTGCCTGGAACCGCCTCTCAATGGAGTTTTAACCAATGAGGGTAGGAGAGGGACATAGGCAGAGCACGCCGGTGGGGCCCGGACTTAAAAACCCAACTCTCCGAAGCTGCGACTGTCCTCGGAATCCAGGTCTGCTGATCCTGCTTGGTGTTAACCGCTGCCCTGGGCCTGGGCTGGAGGCACCTGACCCAGCTCTACCCGCTTGAGACTCAGGGACCGAACCTGGCCCGACACTTTCGCTGGGGTTCTAGGGACTGAGGTGTAGCACTAATCCTGAGCACGCCCCCTAGCCGGTAGGGCTTCCAGGTGCTGAGGACGTGTTAGGTGGGGTCCTCCATTCCTGTATGTGTGAATGAGCTGGGCTTAAATGGTGAACTCTATACTCCCTGTACCTCACTGACTCTTGAATCTTCATCCTAACTACTTCTCACTTTTCACTTTTCTGCAGATTCTAGTAGCCAGCCTGTTCACATGTGCACCCACGAGGCCACCACTGTCGGTGAGGGTGGTGAGGCTCTGTCTGTATTTAATTTCCATCTGTATTTAATTCATACCCAACACCCTGGCTGCAGGCAGCTGCAGCGGGGTGCTGGTGTAATTCTGGAAAGAATTAGGGTCTGGGTGCAAGAGATTCCTCCCTGGGTCTCTGTAACCTCAACTCTAAGGGGTTAGGGATGTTAATCTCTGGGAGAGTTGTGAGCCGGGTCATGTATATGAAAGACCAAACACATGGCCAGCACTTGTGAAAGCGGTTTGACTCACTGCAGTCACCTGATTGTACTAGCAACCAACATTTTTCTGTCTTGACTACAAGACTATCTCTAAAGACAGGTAACTGCCCCTTTGTGCTTCCAGAGTTTTCTCATGCCTGAGTTGTAAATTTTTAACTGAGGCATTTATCACTACTTTGTAATCACCTGATCATTTCTTTCCAATGGACATGAGTTCCTTTTGATAGTAGGCATTCCATTTTTGCAGAGTGGGTGCACCTAGACCTTTTACTTTGTAACTCAGCCAGTGGGGTAGTGGAGAGGTTTAAGAGACAGGGTGCTCTGGTGAGCCCAGGTTGCACCAGACAGCCTGTGAGTCACAGACGCCTATACACCTGTTCCTCTGACTGGTAGTGTCCCTCCCCATGAGTGTGCAGTTAGTGTTGCCATAATAGCCTCCCATCCCCTTTATATATATATATTTTTTTTGTTATTTTCCACCCCCTTTAAGTAAGTAAAGCACTATCAGCCTGAGTAGAGTCTGCCTCTTGTCCTCTCTGTACTCCCCAGATCTGACTCTTATTCAATCATAGGTGGCTTTAATGTAAGAAACTTAAAAAAAAAAAAAAAAAGACAGAGAAAACACAGATACAAGCTCTTGAAGGTGACTAATTAACATGAAAGATACCAGCCAGTTCCAGCTGATCCAAGGCAGAGGAGAGAGCAAGGGCTCTGGGAGTAGAGAACTTGCAGGTTCAAATCATTTTCTCTTCCCTAACCTCTGTTTCTTTATTTGAAAAGCAGGAGTAATGACCCTAATTCACAAAAGTGTTGATGGGGTCAAAATAGTGTACAGTTGATTCTGTGTCCCCCTGACCTCTCCTACACCTGGCCATGAATGAAAAGGCATAACAAAAGACAAAGAACGGGAATGCTAACTGCTGCACAGGGTAGAAGACACATTTAGGTATAAGAAGCTGCACCTGGATATACCTAAAAAACACTGTTACTCTTTTTCTTTTCTTTCAGTGCTGGAGGAACTCTTGACAAGAGGAACCAGGCACTTACAGCCTTGATGTGTTGTGCTGAACTGTTTGTGCAAAAGTCAGCGAGGGAAGTCTTCCTCAAGTCCCATGATGGGGGAAGATCCAAATGTCTGTAAAACCTGTCAGGTCAAGGTCCTGTCAAACAGTCCTCTGCACTTACAAAGAAGACTTGCAGAACTCTTCAAAGCTGTTTTCACAGGGACAAATAATTTGGAGTAAATTATACAGTTTTTTTCCATGGGTGATGGAGGGAAGAAGAGATACAATAAAATGGATTGAACTGCCCAAAGCCAAAGGTAAATTTCCTTTTTCACAATGCTTAAAATTTTTATAAATAATGTCAGTGAAACTGGAGTTTCCCCATTGCTCTCTTTTGGCTTGAGGCTGACAATTCATATTTCATTTGCACCAGGCCCAAGCCACATTTCTTCCGGTTCACTTTGAGGAAGGAGTTAGAAGGCAGATGCATGGTCAGAGGAAGGATTATTATTTGTTTCATGTAAGAGAGCAAGACAAACCCACAAGAGGAGGGAATTCAAGGATTATTTTGATCACAAGGGATAACCATTCCCTGGTTATATCTCAATAACAAAATCAGACAGAATAATCTTAAGACTGACAAGTTCCTATGCCTTATTATTTCTCAAGAGACATAAGGAGGAAGAAGAAGGAGCTTCTGAGATTCAGCCATTCAGCACTTCTCAAGTCTATAGGCAGGAACACGATGGTTCCAATCACAGTGAACTCAAACAGTGACGGGCCAACAATGCAGAAAGAAAACTTATTTATAATGAAGTTAAAAAGCAATGGCTATTCTTTATAAAAGAAACACACTGTGTGACATAAATCAAAACTATAATGAAAAAATAATTTTCCATCTAAGTATATAAAATATAAGAGAAGTTGCAGTAAATAAGAATGAACATTTTTGATTTATTCAAAGTTTCAATCTAAAACCTCAATGAAATCTACCACCTTTATTACAAGGGGACTGATGGTTCCTGAAAGGACAGAAACTAAGGTCAAGAAAGATGGCACCGGACACTGGGGAGTGACCCAAACTGGCCAGGTGTGCAGAAGGTTTGGTCCAATAGATGGCTGACAGGCTGGAGCCACATGTTGTTGAGAAATGATGTTAGAACTGTTTAAAGAGTATAAACCTCCAGAAGAAAACTAAGGATGGCAAACAAGACTTGGACTGTTTACTTCAAGTCAATAATGTCTTCATCTGAGGAAGCTGTGAGCTGGAAGGGGCTGCTGCCCCACACTGAGACAGGGCTGCCCTCCCTCTCTGTTGCCGGTTCCTGGTCGGAGCTCATGGAGTGGGAACATGCCTCGGGATTGACTTCAGAAGTCGAAGGACTTTCCAAGGAGCCTGATGGGATCCTGGAAGAGAAAAGTCACTGTCAAGGACTCCATAGGAACACCAGGGAACTGGGCTCCTCGAAGTGTCTCCCCAGTCCCCACCCACAATGCGAAAGGTGTAGAAATGCAGGTGACCCCCTCCCCAACTCAGGCCCTGCAGTCAGACAGCCCTGCTCAGGGAGTTGTGAGGACTGAAGACCAGGGTGTGACACAGAACTGTTGCTGAAGCATTATTTATTCACCTTTCTGAAGTGAACATCCAGATAATGTCACTTTGCCTAAAACCCTCCCATGGACTGAGAATAAGCTGAAATTCCTACCATAGCAGAGGTTCAGGGCCTGGACTGCTCCAGTCTCCCAGACCAACCAGTTCCCTCTGCTTTCTCTAGCTCCTCAGGACCCTCTCTTGATAGCTGCTTAAATAATGTGACCCAAACTGGTTCCACATCTCAGGGAGGGTGTGATTCAGCAAACACTCCTGGGCCTGCTCTGCCCACTTGGCTTCACGCTGTCCCCTGCCCTGTTCTCTATGTTTAGCCTGTCCACTCTTCCTCTGTCTCTGGCCACAGTGTGCCTGCCTCAGAGGTTCTTGGCCCCGAGTCCCTGCTGTCACAGGAACTATTCCCCTAGTTCCTTATCATTCATTCCAAGCCCAGCAGCATAACACTTCCTCCAAGTCTCCCTTGACCTTGTGTCAAAGTTGACCTTCTCTCTGCCACCCTATCACTTATATTCTTTAAAATCTCTTTATAGAAAAAAAAATCTCTTTATAGCACTTGTCACTAGTTGAGATTGCTTGCTTATTCGTTTACTGTTGACTTCTCCACAATGGAAGGTAAAATTCCAGAGCAGAGGCCTTGTCACATGGCATTGGATTGAAGCACTAGTGAGGGCTGCCTCTCCCCTGTCAGGCTCATACACACTTGCTCCAGATCCACACTTGAACTGCTCCTGCCCAGGTGTGGGGTGGACAACGTTCTTCACTCCTGTATCACCTGCCATCTTGGAAGCAATGGCCTGGGCTCTTGGCCTTCCCCACTGGCCTATAAGCCCCCTGAAGGCCCAGATGGAGCTGGGTCATCTCCATGTCTAATCCCCTGCTTAGTGCCGAGTTCTCCAAGAATATGTGTTGGGTGAACAAACAAAGCTGGACATGGCTCCATTACCCTGCACACACAGGAGTCATGATGTTGCTTTAAGGACATAAGAGATCTTATGGGACAAATCTGTGTGATTCAACAAATATCACATGTGCAGCTGAACTGCCATTCAGAAGGCCCTCCCTGTTTTATGTGCCCAGTAGTCTTGGTAGTGTTTATTTTCCTGTACTCATGTGGGTACGGCTGGGGATGGAGCCAGGGTCTCACACACACCAGGCAAGGGATTTACCACTGAGCTACATTCCTAGACCTGGAACTCTTAACGAGCAGTTCTGTTGCTGCAAGTTTCTATCCATATGGTGGGGAGAAAATGTCTCAATATATTTTATTTTTTAAATTTCTGGGGTGCTGGGCATGGAACCAGGGTTTCCCACATGCTAGACAAGTACTCTACCATGAGCCACACCTGAGGCTCTCCTGATATATTTCAGTGAGCATTTGTTTGATTGCTAACAAGGTTGCTTGTTTGTCTAGCTTCATCCTGGCAGGCTTTTGCTCTTTGAGGATCTGAGAGAAACCAGATGCTAATCCTTGTCATGCTGGCCAAAAGGCCTCCTGGGCAGTGCTGTGACCCATAGGGCCACTACTCTGGGAAAGGGCTGCCCCCCTCTTTACCTGTCACTGCTAGTCGATCTCACTGTTCCAGGCTTGGGGCCTCCTTGGCTTTCTTCTAACCGTTTCCGGGCTTTTGATTTGGCCCTTGGTGCTCCTTCTGACCTGGGTCCACTTTCATCTGAGAGGCCTAGATAACAGGGGAGAATCTAGGGTCACTACTACACAGCTGCCATGGAGACAGGTAAAACCCTTTTTGTTCTTGGTTGAGTACTGGTGTGTTATTGGGCTAGAGTCAGGAAGAAAGATGATAGAATATATATAAACTCAGTTTCCTTGTTGGTAGAGGGTTTTTTCCCCCTTTGACTATGAAGTATATATGCATTGCAAAACACAAAAACAGAACCCAACCAACTAACCAATCAAACAAAAGATACCAAAGAGACTCAGAAGAGCCTATTAAAGGAGATAAAGTCCCTACAGTGTTACAGTTGGAGATTGTCATTCTCTGACTCAGAGGTTGTTTCTGAAAGGCTTGGTGGTTTGTACAATCAAAGTGGCCAGCAGATGAGGCTTTCAGATGGATGAGCAGATTAAAAATAGCAACACACATATTTACTAACTCCAGCTTTGAAAACCACTCTGTCAAGGTCAATGCTTGCTCTGTTGGGTGGCCTGAATCCCCTTCTCCAGTTGTTCAGAAAACACTACTGTAGGACAGGGATGTGCCAAGGCCAACTGTTCTTGTAATTTTTATGCCATGCCGAGCCCAGTTCTGTGTTCAAATCAGTTCTTACTAGTTTAACATGACACTTACAGTTTTCCTTATTTTGTTTCTGCAAATCTGAATGAGAAGCTCTATAGCCTTTTGACAATGACAATGCAGCCTCATGCTTTTTTGGTCTGGTCTCTGTGCGTGCTGAGGGAAGAGGGCATGACAAATGTCTCTCATCTGGACTTGTCCACGAACCCTTCCCCTTGGCCACTGGGCTGGGAGAAGTGATAAGGGAAGTGAGGTGTGTGTGAAAATGTGGTGAATTTCCACTTCTGGATGTACCAAAGAGGTGTCGAGAACTGCGGGCCACAACTCCTCATAGATGCCTTCCTAGAATACTAAACATATATAGATACTTTTATTTTAAAAAGTTGAATCCCACTAGACACAAGTGTTTTATAAACTGTCTGTTCCTCCTTAACAGGCTTGGGCAGAGTTCTCTGCCAATAAATACAGATCAACAGCATCACTTTTTTTGGGAAATCAATATGGTATTCCCTGGACTATAATGTATTCATAAATCCCTTCCTAAAGGGAAAGTTTATATTTTAAGTTATAGTTTTTGAGGATGATTAAGATCCAAAGATAAAACTAGCTAGTCTATTTACCAAGAGTGAAAACACAAACATCGAAAGCCATTACCTAGCAGTTCCCTGCGGGTCCTGCTTGCTATTTCTTTAATCTCCATGCGTGACAGGGACAAGGAATGAGTGACAGGAATGGCAGCGATGCCAAGGCTGATGGAAGTGGGCGGGGTGATGACCTTGGAGACTAAGGGTGATTTCAGAGGTCGCTCGATGCTTCTGCCGACTAGGTTTCTAAGTGGAATCCTGTACAGATTTTTTGACTGAATTTCACCTGAAATATGATTTAGAAAACAACATAAAAACTTTAGGTTGCTACTATTTACAAGAGAATAATTTTCTGTTCCTCAATATAGTTAGCATGAAGAAAGACTTTATGTCACAGGCTGATCTTCCATGTCACAAGCAGTAGCACCTAATGGCTTTGTGTTTTCTACAGGCTTCCTCTTCATGTATTTAAATTAGAGAAAATGCACTTGCTACCATTATGCTTGACCAGGAAAAAGACTAGACAAGAAAGGTAAAGAGCTGCTTTGCCCGGGGAGCCCCACGCTTCATCTTAGCAAGTGATAAAGATCACTCATGTGGCAAGAAGTTACGAAAGGCACCGCGTTCACTGCCATTCAGGAACGACCACAGAGGCCTTTGGGGCTCACAGGCAAAGCTAGACAGAGGGAGTGATTACCAGGGGGCAGGCTGAATGAGCCGAGGCTCTATGACTAGGCACTTCTAGCTACAAACCCCACGGCCGGGAACATCCCTGAAGGAGAGAACCGCTTACTGCAAGCCAGAAGCTCTTTAGCCCTGAATTCCCTTTTCCACAATGAAACAATTTTTTTTCATAATGGGCCTTTTTTTTTTTGAGCACGAGGTTTCTTAAGAATGCAACCAATACATTCAGATTGCGATTGCAAGATTCTTTAAGTGACCTTGATTGGTGGCTTTCCCCCTACCCGGTACTAGGGGTTGAGCTATATCGTAGCCCTTTTATTTTTATTTTGTGACAGGGTCTTGTTAAGCTGCTCAGACTGGTCTTAAACTTGCCATCCTCCTGCCTCAGCCTCCCTAGTTGCAGGGATGATAGGTGTGTCTGGCTAACAGTAACTTCTTTAGGTAACAGTCACATGTAGATATTTGACAATGAACTAGAGAAATCAGAATGGATTAAAAACAGCTATTAATAAGACAGTAAAGATGGGGCTTCACCTTCCCCCAGGGAAGAAGGAAATACTGGAGTCTCTCGGCCTGGGGGTGTCTGAGGAGAACTGTGGGCACTGGCCCCCTTGGAACTGCCTCCAGACGAGACCTCGGGCACAGTTGCGGCTGCTGTGAAGTATATATCCGACTGAAAAGAAGAGAAAGGGTTACTGAGCTGCCTGGATTTCCAGCTCTATACCCACTGGCCCTCTTGCCATCACTGCTAAGCCTCCATTTGGTCCTCAGGCTTGGCATGCAGCCAGGTACAGGATGCCCAGTGGGGGCATCCAGAGTGCCCGGCACAGCATTACACTTCCCTGAGGATTTGGTCCCACCACTTCCCATATCTATGTGCTGATCTACAGCAGAAAACAGTCCTCACACTTCTGCAAACAGACAGCACACACATTTCCCTCCTGGGGATCTCAGGCCTGGGTTTCAGAACTCTACCAGCCCATTCTGCAGAGTGGAGATGGATGTTCACTCACAAATTTGGCAAACCCTACGTGCTGGCTTTGCTGACCACAGCAGTAGTATGTTGGATGTGACTCATGACAAAATTTTCAGGAATTTTGCAGGCCAGCTCTTAAACACAGTTATTATTAAAAATTAAATTATATAAGCTTATTAAAAGCAAAGGTGTTCAATATCAAAATACAGCCTTTCCTAATTATTGGACTACATGTTCTATTACCTATGCTCTTGTGGTTACTGATGTCACTATGGTGTGGAGTGGAAATGATGTCCAGTGGTGGCCACTGCCAGCTCTTCCCACCCCACTTTCAGTGGTGCTGTACTGCAAACTGGAAACCAGCCACAGGGGGACTCCTTATACCAAAGACATTGGCAAGCGCTAAAAATCAGAGCTCGATTTGTGGCTGAGTTGACTGTCTCAACCAAGGCAATGTTAATAAAGAAGATTAAACTTCAAAGTGTATTGTGTCTAGGGCTGAGGCCAGAAAAAGTTCAGTTTTAATGACTACAATTTGTTTCCAGGTGAGAAAGTTGAACAGTAGGCCACACATCAGATTTACTGACAATCAACTTACTGGAAAAAGAAGTGGGCTGAGAAAGAACTGCGACTATAAAAATCATGGTTTCCTTACAGCTGTTGGTTGGCTATCGATATGAGTTCAGCAAAAATCAAATGTGTTAAGAACTAACTGGATGTGGATTTTATGATTTACCATTATTTCTAAATTGAAAGCTATTTTATGTTAGTAACACTTATCAGCAGCTATGCACACACCCACAACCCACACACACACGCTTCCCAGTGCAGTGGGGTTAAACTCAGTGCACACTGCCAGCACTATTACTGGGAAGACACCCCATGTGAAGCAGGGAGGCAGACCCAGAAAGTGGTCAATGGCTGTTTCAAGCACCTACTCTTGTAGGCTTGAGCTGTTCTTCAGGGCAGCAGTGACATGAGATTTCTCTTTTCAGCTGGGTGCTCCCCAACTGCCACCACCACACAGTGGCTCTGCCCACACAACTGAGGAGCACTGTGAAAGCTGCCCAGGCCACACACACCAGCCCACCCCTCCGCCTTGTTGCCTTTTCTTCTCACTCCTGGCATGCTGACACACAGTAGCGTTGTCACCGTCCACCCAATGTGGTGGGAGGCAGTTTGTGTGCTCACCTGAAATCCCATGGGCGGGGCTCCTTAGGCCCCTCACATGGAAATAAAATCCCAGTTCCACTCACCCTGGAAGCCACGAGCTGCAGCTGCGGCACCACTGCGGTGTGGACCAGGTTTCCGTTCACCACCAGTCGGATCTCCATGGAGTCTGGCATGAAGGCCAGGAGGTACGGGAAGGCGCAGACTGCAAGGTAACGGTGGTCAGCGCCCACCCACTGGCCTGGTGGCTGCGGACGGGCCATGACCGTCGCACAGTCATCCTCACTGCTCCAGAACTTCCGTCCCTCCCACTGCCCTGGCTGCTTCTCTTCTTCCTTCCCAGGGGTATGTCCCCCTGTGCTCAGATGGCCTTTGCTCCTAAGGCCTTCTCCCCTTAGCTGCCACCCAGGTGTGTGTCGTCTGCACTTCTTGCTACCTCCCCACCTTCTGGCAGCTCACCTGCCAAAGCCCTGCGAGACCTTCCCCCTTACCACCCAGACTGCAGCTCCACACGCAGGATGCTGGAGACTCTTTCCTGTACACTTTCTTCAAGGCCCAGCCCATGTCTCCAGTACTTGGTCACTCCTTCTCCACGCTCCTCTCGTTGTGGGTCTGGGCAGCGGCTGCATCTTGCCCCTCACTGTCCCTCACCCATCAGGCCTCTGGCCTTGACCTCCTCTGAGGTGACCTCTAGTGGCTCAACACCTGGAAGTCATTTGCCACTCTTCCCTCTCCTTTTAACCTAGCTCATCTGTAAAAGCCTGGCCGATCAATGGCCCAGGGTCTGGCATAGCTTCCTCTGTTTTCCTCTTAAAATGCCACAATGTGGATCTATTAGCAGATAGTTTTACTGTGAGGAAAACAGCATAACTGGAAAATTCTTGGCTTTGATCTGACTCTCAAAAGGCGATGCCCAGCTGTGGTCTTGAGCCACACAGAGCAGCCCCACTCGGGTCTTAGCATTTTAGTGGCAGGCAAAGTACCCGCGTCTCTGTGATTCTAGACTTTCAAGATGTGTAAAAATGGCCTGGAAACACTGTGCTTCCCAGAAGCTGCTCAGCATCCTGATGCTGGAGACCTTGTGCTTGAGTTTTAGAAAAAGGAAAGTGAGGCCCAGAAATGATGACCAGGTACTGAACATGATATTCAGGTGCTCTTGAAGGCACACGTGCTCAAGCACGGGGAAGAACCAGGAGCCGAAGGCAAGCCCAAAGGCTGCACAGAGACAGAGTACTTAGAAAGAAAAAGCCCCGGATGAACTCCTCACATGCACACACTCAGGGCAGTGTAGGAGTGGGCTGGGGGCTGCTCCCACCGGACCGCGCAGTTCAGACGCAGCCGTCAATGGGGAAAGTGCCATGATGGTCCTTCTTACCGATCGCATATGGAGCCTGGTTCCAACAGAACTGGAAATCTGAAGCGGAAGGTTGAACCAAAAAAGAGCCGCCATTAAATGGACAAACCTTTTTATAGATGCAACTGTCTGCAACGAAAACAACAGCACTTATTTTGTGAGAGACCACACTTCGATGCAATCACAGAAACAAGCAGAATAGCATTCTCTTGGCTAGTTTTTTTAAAATTATTTTTGAGTTGTCAATGGATATTTATTTATTTTTATGTGGTGCTGAGGATTGAGCCCAGTGCCTCGCACATGCTAGGTAAGTGCTCTACCACTAAGCCACAACCCCCACCCTCAGCTGGTTCTTTATAAATACGCAGGGGCAAGCTGCTCTGATGCAGGATGCCGAAGGTTATGAGGGAGTCTGGACCAGAATAATGTTAAGGCTACTGATGCTAATGGCTGCCATTTTTGGAGATTTTAATTTGTGCCAGGAGCTGAGCTTTAAAAACACCATCCCATTTAATTGGTATGACTTTATGAAGCACTTCCTGTACAAAGTAAGTGCTATTATTATGCTTATTTCACAGAAGGGAAGACTGAGGCGAGGATAGGTAAAGTAGGTCCTGTGGCCTCATAGGTACTGCCAGGGGCAGGATCCAGACACAGGCCTGTGGCTGCAGAGGGTATACTTCCTGCCTGTGCCATACTGTCTTCCCCACGTGTGAGAGATCCAGGAGCGCTCTGATTGGCAGTCCTCACTCAGGACAAGTGTAGGGGAGCTGTATACTCCCAGCGCTGTTTCTCCATGAGAACCTGAAGCCACCTGTGTGTATCCCCTGGTGAACCGGGGCCAGCACATTAAGACCAGTGTAGTTCAGTTACACTGTTCTGAACTCTGAACCCAAGTTCACAGGACTCAGATCCAGTGTAGTGACAAAGTCCATGTAGGAATGAAGGCCCCTTTTGGTACAGAAGTCATCATGGTTAGCCACACAACGTTATTGTAAGATTATCTTTTAAAAGCTCTAAACTATAAAATTAATCCACTTAAAATGTACAATTCAGCAAATTTTAGTATTTACAGAATTGTACGTCACTATCCACACCTAATTTTAGAACATACTCATCACTCTAAAAAGACCCAGGCCCACTGAATAGTCACTCCCATTCCTACCGGGCCCTCAACAACCACTGATCTATTTTCTGTCTCTGTGAATTTGCTTTTCCTGGACATTTCATTTAAGTGGTGTCAGATAGTTTGGCCTGATGTGCTTGTTTCTAGCACTGAGCACAGTGTTTGAAGGTCCACTCAAGTGTTGTGGTCTTTTTTTTTTAATGAAGAAAAAATACTTTTCCTTGTGAATTTCCTCTCCAGATGCTGGGCCTCTGGTTGCTCCCACTGCTTGCTGCTGTGCATAAAGCTGCTATGGACTTCCCAGTCTGTGTGGCTTCACTTCTCTTGTGTTGTGTGCTAGGGTACAGCCGAGGCACACAATTTTATTTTATTCAGACTGTTACTATTAAACACTCTTTTTGTACCTACAGCTAACATATTTATGAGCTTTGTTATTTTTCCTGTTTTCCTGTTGTTTATTGTGAAAAATTCAAGAACCCAGAAAAACCATAAAGGAGGTAAAAATCATTTGTGACGCTGCTGCCCACAGAGAAGGACTGATGACATTTCCATATTTCTCCTCCTGGAATTTTTATTAAGGAATAAAAAATTTTATTAAGAAACAGAACTGAACTTTAAAAAGTAATTGTGTGTTTTCACATATTGTATATTTTCTTCTAGAACATGAGTGTTTAAATTGCTGTATGGCATTTCACTATTTGAACATGACAAAATGTATTTTCTAGTTTCCTCTTGTTTCCATCTAGTATGTTTCCAGAAATTTCTGTTTTACGGAAGATGTTGTAATGGATGATCAGGCATTCCTCCTTCACAGTTCCCTAATTGTTTTTTAAAATAATTGCTGGTGAGTTGATGCACACCTCTACTTCTGCCACATTCTGTTCAATGGCTAGGAATCACCAAGTCTGGCTCATAGTCAGGGGAAGTGGAAGGGAGTTGCGCCCTTTGAACTTGTGGACATACTTTAAAGCCATCACAACGAACTTAAGGGTCATTTTCCATTTTGGGCAAAGACAACACTGCTATGAACTTCTGTGTACAAACCCTTGCAGGGGGACACATGCTTTGTTTCTCTTACATGTGTTCCTAGGAGTGGAATGGCTGGGCCGTGTGGTAAGGGTATCTTTGACTTTTTGATGAACTGTTAAACTGTTTTCTCAAGTTATTCTACTATTTTACATTCCCACCAGTGGATGAAAGGGCCAGTTCCCCTGCATCCTTTTCATTTTCATCATTTAATACGTGTGTGGTGGTATCTCATGGTGTTTTTAACTTGCATTGCCTTAGTGGCTAATGCTGCTAAACATCTATGTGCTTATTTACTCCTATGGACACGTGTCCCCAAATACACAAGCTGGAAACTCAATCTCCAGTGCGAGTGTTGGGGCAGGACCTGCAGGGAGGTGCTGAGGTGCCGAGGGCTCCACACTCGTGAATGGATGGGTGTTGATTATAAAAGGGCCTGAATCCGATCTCTTGCTCTCTGTCATGCCCCCTCTTTGCCCTTCTGTCTTTTGCCATGGGATGATGTGGTGGAAGAAGGCCTTGGCCAGATCTGGTTCCTTGATCTTGGCTTTTCCAGTCTCCAGAACCATGAGACAGAGAACTTGTACTGTTCATAAATTCTCTGGTCTGTGGTATTCTGTTATAGCAGCACAAAGTGGACTAAGACATTTACAATCCATTGCATTCTTTGGTTGAATGATTGACTGTTTTGCCTTCTTTTTAATTGGGTTATTTTCTTATCATTGTTTGGAGAGTTCCTTATATTTCCTGGATACCAGTCCTTTACCAGATTTGTGATTTGCAAATATTTTCTCTGAGTCTTGTTTTTTTTTTTCATTCTCTTGATCATGTCTTTTGAAGATGTTTCTAGTTTGATGAAATTTATTAATTTTTTCCTTTATGTGCTATGCTTTTGGTGCTCTAAGAAATTTTTTTGCCAATTTATAAATAAATATCTCCTCTTTAGCCCTCTTTTAAAGTTTTATGGTCTAGGTTTTACACTTAGTTATGATCCATTTTTAGTGAATTTTTATCTGATGTGAGGATGGATCAATTTTTTTTCTTTTGCATATGGCTATTCAATTATTCCAGCACTATTTGTTGAAAAGACTCATTTATCCTTTGAACTGCCTTTGTATCTTTGTCAAAAATCAATTAACCAAATATGTATAGGTCAATTGCTAGATTCTCTACTATGTTCTATTGATTAATTTATATAATTATATGTGATAATATTATATATATAATACATTACTATGATGAAATGTGATTGTTACTTATTGGATAAAACATTTGAAATATGGTATAAAGCTGAAGATTATGACACTGAAAATACTGAACAAAGCCTTATCACACCTTTTCTTTAGCAGCATTTTATATGCTACATGAAATTTACCTTGAACCAATAGGACACAACTGGCAGATAAATAGATGAATATATTCCTTGAACTTCAGTTTCTTCTCAGAATGAGACTAATTAGCCACTTGCTTGCTTTCTTCCATTCTCTTATTTTCTTTTCTTCTTCATTTTTTTGGTGGTGCTGGGAATGGAACGCAAGGCCTTGTGCAAGCTAGGCAAGCATTAGCTGTTCTTGTCACCCAGCACAGTGACACAGCCTGGGCTAGCTCCATCAGGGGCTTCCCACATATGCCCAGCCCATGTTACCCTTGCACATGAGTCTCTGGAGATCACAGTCATCTTTCTTTTCATTCGGGACACATTCACCAAGCATTGACTTATGCAAGGCAGATTGTGCCCAGGGCTGAGGTTCTGGAGGACAGGGCCCTGCTCTGTTTGGACATGGATAGAAAGAAAAGCAGGGAGCTTCAGAGCACAGTGCACATGCTCTCTCAGCAGGAAGCAGGGGCAGTGGGAGCCTAGGGGTGGCACATACTCCACAGGAGGCAGATCAGCACGTCCCAGCCTTAGCAAGTGCTGGGGGACAAGAGTTGGGCTTCCAGGAAAAGGGAGCAGACTACCAATTTCCAAGTAAAGAGATGAGATGATGTGGGGTTGGAGGATAGTGTGTGTATTAGGAGAGGCAAGAGACAGGTCAGGCAGGGAGGGAGGCAGAGGCCAGCTTGGGAGGGGTTCATAGACAAGAAAAGTAAGATGGCTGAATTAGGGTTTTAGGAAAGTAGTTCTCAGCAGTGGAGAGTGGAAAGGAAAGCAGGCTGCCAAGGCAGAGTCAGAGTTCAGTTAAGTTATGCTCCTAGGGCTGGGGAGCAGCTCAGCGGTAGGACACTTGCATATCATGTGCAAGACCTGGGTTTGATCCCCAGCACTGAAACAAAAGTGACCCGCCTCATACAGTGACCCAAGTGAGGAGGACTGGTCCAAAGCAACAAAGGTGATGGGACATTTGAGATTAATCAGAGTTTTGGGTTAGACAGCCAGGAGCTTGGGGGTGGGGAGGAACAGGGGGGCAGGAGCAATGGCCTGGGTGACAGGTGGATGCTGTGGACTTTGCTAGGGCAGGGGCCATGGGGCGGGTACCTGAGAGGAGGCTCCTGAGTTTGGATTGGATAAGGTGAGCCTGAGGTGCCTCTGGGCTGCCAAGGTTGGCCACTGAGTGAGAAGTGAGATGACGCTGGAGTCTGGAGTAGGCCTGGCCTTGCGGCACCAGTGGGGGGACGAACCCCCAGACGAGGGCAAGGACACAGGTCTCTAGCATGCTGACATTTCAGTGGTGGCAGGAGGAAGAGACCAAGGAAGAAACAGCCAGAGTGGAAAGAAGAAAACCAGAGGTGGGACAGAGTCCAGGGAGAGGAAGTCTGAAAGAGCAGCAGGCAGCAGGGTCAGAAAGGTGGGGACAGAAACGTGTCCTGAGCTGGCTTTTTCTCTGTTATGGCTCTGTGATTCCACTGGGCACAGGTCTGGTTCAGTTCAGTGAAGTTCAGGGACACCAGCAACACCAGCACTGTGCCTGCCCTGTGAGCTGCGGGCACAGAGGGCCGCCGTGGTCTGGCGCTATGGGTGCTGAGGTTCAGCGGCAGGACTGTCCCTTCTCCTCTCGTGCAGCCGTCTTCTCACCCTCGTCTCTTTAGGCAGCACCTTCCAGTGACTTCTTGTTACACAGAATCCCATGCAGCATAATCAGCCTTTTTTAAACCCCTGGTGTTACCTGCCTCCATGAGAATGGAGAGGCGAGGAGTCAGGACTGCTGGTCGAGGATGAACCTGTGGGCAAGGGCCGAGGCAGCAGGAGGCGTTCCTTGAGCAGCCAGAACAAGCATCTCCCCCACCCTGTGTAATCTTCTGGGACTCCTTTGATGTGGCCACTGTGCCTTGTAAAACACTATTACTGCCTCACAACAGCTTCCTGACAGAATGAGTCAAGAAAGGAGTTAGGGAAGAAAAAAGGATCCTCGCTCTCTGCTAAAGACATGGCTTCCGTGACATCAAAGCCTTCTGAGAGGACCCCCTCATGGCTGTGCTGGGCGCTCACTGCATGCACCCTGCCAGTGGACTCCGAGTTTCATGCTCTGTGGTGTGGTTGTCCTGTGTCACCACTGTTCCCTTCTCTTCTGGTGCTTCTCAGCAGCCTTAGTCACGTGCTTATTAACAAGGTCCTTCTGATCTAGAGGGGTCCAGTTTTTGCCCCCACCTTTCTCTTTTTCACTTGCAGGAAAATTCTTTCCTTCTTCAGGTAATCTTTGTTTTCCCTTTGGCCACTGTGACTAAAAGACCCAACCAGCACAACCGTAAAGGAGGAAAAGTTTATCTGGAGGCTCAGGGTTTCAGAGGTCTTGGTCCACATAAGGCCGACTCCATTCCTCGGGGCTCGAGGTGAGGCAGAACATCATGGCAGAAGAGTGGCAGAGAGAAGCAGCTCACGTGGTGCTCAGGAAGCAGAGAGACCCCAGACCAGATACAAATATATACTCAAAGCCACGCCCCAATGCCCACCTCCTCAGCCACACCCACCACTTTAGTTACTGCTTAATCCTATCAGCGATCAATTCACTGATTGGGTTAAGGCTCTCACAACCCAATCATTTCTCCTCTGAACCTTCTTGCACTATCTCACACATGAGCTTTCGGAGGACACCTCACATCCAAACCTTATCAGCCACTGTTTTGTGCCTTTGCAATCGGGCTTTTGCCCTCGCTGCTTCCAATGACTTGATAGAGCCTCTCAAAGTTTCTGATGCCCATTACACTGCCCAGTCTAAGGACAAGTGCTGACCTGTCACGTCTGATCTGCCAGCCATGTGGCATGGCGGATGGCATTCTCCTGTTTTCTTTTGTGGTACTAGGGAGTGAACCTAGGGTCTCTTTACCACTGACCTACATCCCCAGCCCTTTTTGATTTTTACTTTGAGACAGTGCCTTACTCAGTTGCCCAGACTGACCCTGATCTTGTGATCCTTCTGCCTCAGCCTCCCAAGTCACTGGTATTACAGGTGTGTGCCACCACACTTGGCAAACCTGGGTCTTCTCAAAGCTTTTCTCATCTCAGGAAATTATATTCTCCATGCTTCATGCCTGAGACTTCAGGCTTCCTTTTTGTTCTCTCTCACATCCCACATTTCATGTGTCAGCAAATTTTCCTTGTTCTTCATCTTTTTGGTGCCCAGAATCAAATCCAGGGACTTGCACATGCTGAACATGACCTCTACCACTGAGCCACACCCCAGCTCCTCCTTAAAGTATAATCCTACTTAATCCTTAACAATATATTAGCATTTAGTTTAAAAGAGTAGTATAAACAAGAAAGTTTCACAAAAACATATTGTTCCAGGTGTGGTGGCGCACACTTGTAATCCCAGAGCCAGGAGGATGGCAAGTTCAAAGCCAGCAACTTAGTGAGGTCCTGAGCAACTCAGTGAGAGCCTGTCTTTAAATAATATAAAAAGGGCTGGGGATGTGGCCCCTGAGTTCAATCCCCAGTACCAAAACAAACAAACAAACAAACAAACAAACAAACAAAACATTGTTGCCACAGAAGGCTGGTGCTTGCTGCTGAGAACCTGAAGCCAGAGGTGGGTGTGGATGTGGGGTCTCTGGGATCTTGGTTCTGATATTTAAACATATCATGGGTCTGACTGCTGTTGGCACCTCCAATGCTTTCACTGTGGTCCAGGCCACTGCCAGCTCTCATCAGTTGAGTACAATTGCCTCCTGCTAGGGTTTGAATGTGTCCCAAAAGTTCATATGCTGGAAATTTGGTCCCCAGTGCAACAGTGCTGGGAGGCAGGGCCTAATGAGAGGCACTTAGGTCAGAAAGAATGGATTAATGGTCTTTTCCTGCCATGTAAGGAGTTTGTCCCTTTTTGGCTCTTCTGTCATCCAGTGTTTGGAGACACAGGAAGGCCCCTCAGATGCTCATACCTTGGTCTTGACTTCTGGCCTCCAAACTGTGAGAAATACATTTTGGTTCTTTAGAAATTACCCAGTCTCAGGCACTGTTTCAGCAGCACAAAGGCACCCAGACTTCCTTACTGAGTTACCAAGGGCAGCCTGAAGTGTGGCACTGCTGGAGAGGTGTTTTAAGAATGTCACTGCACAGGAAGGAGCTCAGAGCTTATGACCTTTGCTCCTCTGATTTCTCCATCTAGCTGATGGAGAACAGGCTGACAAGCACTATTTCTAATTTTTTTTTTTTTTTTTTTTGCGGTACCAGGGATCGAACTCAGGGCCTTGTGCTTGCAAGGCAAGCACTCTACCAGCTGACAGCTGAGCTATCTCCCCAGCCCTATTTCTAATTTTAAAGTAAAATTCTTTGAATAAAAGTCCTTTCTGCATATTGATACCCTATGGGGATTTAAAAAACTGGGTTCTGCTGGGTGTGGTGGTGCATGCCTGAAATCTCAGTGACTTGGGAGGCTGAGGCAGGAGGATTGCAAGTTCAAGCCAGCCTTAGGAACTTAGCGAGGCCCTAAGCAACTTAGTGAGACCCTATCAAAATAGATGTGGTTCAGTGGTAAAGCACCTCTGGGTTCAGTCCCAGGTATCTGGCCCCCAAAACAAACAAACGAACTGGATTCTGAGTCAATACTTTGGTGACTCTGGAATAAAAGGAAGAAAAAGAAAACCTTGCTGTGCCAGGAGATGTTAGGGTTTAAAGTATAATCCTACTTAATCCTCAAAATGTCCCAAGAAGCAGGTCTTGCCTTCTTAATGCTGCTCATGCAGGAGTTAAGACTTCCCAAGGTTAAAACCAGTTACATCAAGAAGTCATGCTTATGTGAGTTCTTCTAGTGGTCTCTTTGTTATCATCCTTAAATGTCATCAGCAAACATATACGTTCCCCCTGAGCACTGCAATATATTATTGAGATTAAAGGTGAACAATTGGCGAGTGCTAAGGTCACAATAAAGTGTTCTTTCCTTTCTTTTTTCTTACTCTGGTATTTGACATAAGAGATAATTATGAGAAAATAAGAACATCATGAACATGTCGAGCTATTTATACTCCCCTACCAAGTTTATCTTGTGAATATATTTTTCTCAAATAACATATAATTGGAAGTCACAATCTGTTACAAAATATTTTCATCCTTAACTTATGTGAGGTAATGATTTCTTCTATATAAAACTCTGAATTTATAAGGTGTTATAAATTTTGTTGTTGTTTTAAATAAAAAGAAACGAACTTAAGTGATAAAAATCAGCTTCAAATTTTGGGGGAGTCAGTTGTTCTACAGCACCTTGCTGAGAAGGGCCTTCACCGCCCAAGTGTCTGTGGCCAAGACAAGAACATGGACAAACACCAGTGAGTGCTGTGGTTGTGGGAAGGAGTGACAGGGGCCCCCTGGGCAGCCACAGGAGAGCACTCAGGTTCTCCCTGGGCTGTTCACCAGGTATCTGCAACCTGCTGGGAAAAAGAAAGAAAGAAAATGAAAGCCAGACTCCTGATCCAAAGAAGGGCTTGACTTCAGAAGACCGAGGTGTGTCAAAGCCTTGGCTCCTATGGGGTCTGAGCATACAGATGTTACCTTCTGATGCGGTGGGTCTGTGAAAACACACACCCATCCCAACCTCAGATGATACTAGAGGTCGGAGCTGGACATGACACAGGCCAGGGAAGGGCTCCAGGAGACCAAGGGGCTGCTCACATCACACCTGGCACAGCAGCCACCGAGTGGGCGCAGACTGCTTAGTCCAGCTCCCCACGTGGCAGAGGAGATGCCACTCCCATTGGTGTCCTCGCTCCCTGCTTGGGATTAATACTCTTATCCTAAAACTCACTCTGTGTTTTGTCTTAGCTTCTCTTTCCCCTGAGTGTCTCCTTTCCTTTTGAGCAGTGAAACAACCAGCACTGTTTTTACAGCATTCTGTTCTTTCTTTTTAATTTAAAAAAAAATTGGTTTTGTTTCATTTGTTTTTGTTTATTTTTAGCTTCTTTTATTAGTGTCTTCCCCCATAGATTTTTTTTTAAAATTAAAAGACCACACTTTAAAGACACATTTTTTTGGGAAAAGTTTAGGTTAATATCTGTGGATAAAATATGTCCCGATTGCTTGTTAAAGTGTTTCCTGCCTTCCAACTACCTTCCCCTAATTGATGCCCCATAAGTCTTGACTTTGAAAATAATATTTCCAAAATTTTTTTTGCTAATAACTGGTTTTCTCATATTTGTTCATTACTAATTAATTTATCAAAATATCTGATTCACAAGATATAATCAGCATCACTATATTAAAGTGATAAGGTTAGGCTGGAAAATATGTTTTATGTGTTAGTTAAGAATGGGCAAAATTGTCCTTTTTTTTTTTTTTAAGCTTTTTAATTGAAGTACAATATTGAATTCTTTTTATTGAAGTACAATATTGGCTATTGAAATGCTGAAAATCCTTAAAGACATTATCTGATAACTTTGGTTCACCCAAATCCACTCTGCCACCTAACCCAAACTAAGCCAGCTGTGGCTGTACAAGCCAGGCTGAGGCTGACTTCATTAACACCCAAGAAACACAAAAAGTAGGATACAGCAGCCCTAATCTCTGAATCAGATATCCAAAATGGCCCCAAATCTAAAACTTTTTGAGTGCCAACAAGTGGAAAATACCACAACTGATCTCACATGATAGGTCACAGTCAAGATGCAATGCACTAAAAATGTTGAATAAAATTACTTTTAGCCTATATACATAGCATGTATATGAAACATAAATGAATTTTGGGTTTAGATGTAGGTCCCAGCCCCAAGATATGTCATTATGTATGTGCAAATATTCTGAAATCCTAGAGATATGAAATCGGAAACACTCCTGGACCCAAGAATTTTGGAATTTTCAACCTGCAGTAACAGAGGTTAAAATTTGGGACCCTGGAGTCAAGAGGGACCTTAGAGTCAAGAGGGTCCCAGGTGCAAACCTGGTCTGATGCTTTGAGGCTACATGAACTCAAAAGAGGCAGCACACTCCTCCAGGCCCTCAGTGCCTGACCTCTGCAGGAGAATGCTGACAAAACCTGCTGCAGGTGTCTGCAATGAGCATTAAATAAGACAATGACCACTGGGCACTAAGCACAGCACGTGGCACACAGGGCCCTAACTGGATGCATATCCTGTAGACAGCATCACTGAGAGGTCTGGGGCACAGCAGAGATCCAGGGAGGGACACATTTTTTAGATGCTCCCTAGAGTGCAGTTACAAGCCCAGCATGATTCATCAGGCAAATCTAAGCATAAGTTCCTTCCAACTGCCCAGAGAAATAGCAGCCCAACAGGGCAAATGCAAATAAGAGCACAGCCTCGACTTACAGTTGTAGCACAGGAGCAGGCCAGCCTCTCCGTCTTCATACACATCAATAGCTGCAACAAAATTAACCTGCAATGACAATGGGCAGTGGTAGTGGTGGGTGGGACAATGACACTTGGAAAAGACTTTCTCAGGCTATGGGTGTCTGGTAGCACCCGTGGCCCTCTAACACCAAGGTGCTGTGATCTTTCAGCCTTTTCAGCACCTCTACCACCACCTGGATCTGTGTTGACAGTGCACTGCAGGTGTGAAAGAAAGGAAAGACTCCCCTTCCTCCTCTCCCCTGGGACTTCTTCTGCCTTTTTTGCCCTTGGCAAAGCTCTGCATCCAGCATCGCACTTGCTCACCAGCACTTCTGCCTGGGAATTCATTTCACGCTCACATCAGCCCTGGAAAGTGGATGGCACTGCTCCCATTTTACAGATGACAAAAGTGAGGCTCAGGGAGGTGGCCAAGACCTCAGAGTGCCAGACTCCCCCATGGGTTGAGGAGCCTGTGAGCCAACTTCTGCATGCATTGGGCACGGGGCCTGGTACTTGTAAACACTTAGCGTCAGCTAACACATTGCTTAGGCATGGAGCCTGCTCCAGTGGGCACATTCTGTGAGGGCATAGTCCCTGAAGTCCCTCAGACCCCTCTGAGGGTCCCAGTGGGTGCCAGGCAGTTTTAGTACTCTTTCAGCTGCAGGCTGTGCTGCAGGAATGTGTCTGCTCAGTCAGACTGAGCTTTCTGAGGGAAGGGGCTGTGTGCTACATTGCCAGACCAGGGCCCTACTCGCACCTTGTGCTGACTGTGGAGACAACAGCATGCTGGGTTCAAGGCCATGGTCTTTGGAGTCAGGCAGCCTGGCTTCAGTCCTGCCTGCCTCTGCCATTTAATAAATATGTAATTTGAGCTTCAGTTTCCCTTTCAGGATTCCAAGATATAATGCTATGACACACTCCAACATGGGGGTTGGTATGGAGAAGCATTCATTCAGTAGTGGCTGCGATTGTTGTAATTATGGAAAGACTAACTGCAGGAGGCGTGGCAGACCTAGTCATCCTTTAGTTGGGTGGAAGAGCCTGTGTAGGTGTTTGGGGTGGGTAGATGAGAGGCAGTGTCAGCAGTAGGGGATGTGCAGGAAGCCTTCTAGATCAAGGTCTGTGCCCTGAGGCAGAGGCCCTGGGGGTGGGGAGGGGAGCTGGTCACAAGCAGGTCCAGCAAGGGGTTCCAGGACTGCTGACAGATGACCGGATTCAGGTAGTGGGTCAGGTGGGCTCCAGCCCCAGATGGGGTTCAGGGACAGTAGAGCATGACTTGGACTTGACCATGTTCTCCGTGGGTATTGCCACTCTGCTCAGACCTTCACTAGCACTCATCACAATGAGACCCCTTTCATGCTTTGACACGATGTCTGTCTGCACCCTAGGAGCGGGCCTGGCAGGAGTCACTGTTTCCCAACCAGATCAACTATGCGGCTATAAAGACCTATATTTCTGGGTTCTTGCTCCTAGAGATCTCTATGTAGGAGGTCTGGGGTAGGCCATAGCATTGGATTTTTATTTGATTAAAAATAAGTGTTTTGGGGCTGGGGATACAGCTCAGTTGGTAGAAGCAGAAGGCCCTGGGTTCAATCCCCAGCAATGCAAAAAAGAAAAAAAAAATGTATATCAGAAAAAATAAGTGTATCGTTTTCTTGGCTTTTTAAAATCATGAAAGTAACATGATGGTAGTAAAAATCCCAAACACAGACTTGCAGAAGTGGAGTCTGGAACTGACACCCACTGGGCTCTGGGTGGCTGAAGACAGGACCTGGGACCAGTATTTCAACTAGAATCCCAGGTCCAGTTCCCAGGTCTGCAGTTCCTTCCAGAGCCGACCTTGGATTTGGGAATGAGGCCAAGGTTAGCTGCTAGAGCTGGGGCAGTGGGTTATACTGCAGGCCTGTTGGTATAAGGCACTTGATGTTGGCTTTTAGGATGCTGCTTTGGTGCTTAAACCTGACCTCTCTCAAGCTAGAATTATCTCAGAACCTGAGGTGGGGTGAAGCCTGAAGTGGAAATCAAGTGGTGGCTGGGAAGAAGGGAAGAATGGGGTGGGAACCTAGGCCGGTCCAATCAGTACTGGCACTATGCAGAGCTGGCAGCTAGTGAGTGCCACTCAATGAGCTGAATCCCCACCACCTGAGGCCAGCTCAGCCACTCTGCACTGGCTCTCTGAATTGGTTGTTAAGCGCAGGAACCTCTTGGTAAAGGCCCGTCTGGGCCTACTTCTCACTAGCTATCAGCAACCACACTGCTCACTGCCTTTTCCATTCTCTAGGGCTTAGTTCCCCAATTAGACAGCAAATTCCTTGCAAACAGGCATAACTGTGTCCGCTTACTTAGTGAGTGCTCCGCAGATGCCCATGTGCTGCAGGAGGACTGTGCACACTGATCCTCTCCCAGTCAGGACCCAGGGAAGAGTTGTTTTTCTTTTTTTCCTTAATTTTTTTTTTTTTTTTTTTTTAATCTCAGGGTAAAACCTTGTATCTTTGTTTTTTAAAAAGCACAATGAAGAAAAAAGAATTGTAGAATTATTTCCTACTGCTGTCATAAAAATAATCAAAATGTGGAGGTCATCAAAGAAAACTGATTTAAACCCAATTCTTCCTGGGCCTTTATGAATCAAAATAAAAAATTCAGAAGCATTCTAGTGAATTATCAGGGTATATAAGCACATAATAACTGTGATATGAAAGAGTTTAATAAAATGATTTCTCTCTATACTTACTCTGATGAATAATCACTAAACCACACAATTATCAACCACTAGAGTATGATTTGTTTTAAACCAGAACATGCCATGAAGTGCCTCTAAAATAAGGTGAGAAGTTGTCCACTAGAAAAGGCAGGTCAAGTCCTAGGAAACTGGTTGCTAAGGGCAGGACCGACTGAACACAGACCTGCAGGCCAGGATCTTTCTGCCTCTTTTTTTTTTTTTTTTTAATATTTTTTTTTTTTAGTTGTCAATGAACTTTTATTTTACTTATTTATTTACATGTGATGCTGGGGATTGAACCCAGTGCCTCACACATGCTAGGCAAGAGCTTTGGCACTGTGCTACAACTCCAGCCCCTCTTTCTGCCCTTTTTGTGGGTCACACAGAGTTCTGAAAAGCAAAAGAATTTTAAAGGACTGATCGGGCCTTCCTTCTAGAACTCAGTGGGCTGGTGGAGGTCACAGGCCTCGCGGAGAGGTCTGGGCTGCTGCTGGCCCAGGTTTCCAGTGGCTCAGGTCCCAGGATGCTGCTGGGGTGGAACAATGGAGGGGTAGGATAGACTCCTTCTCCTGGGTCCTGGGGAACTTAAAGAATTTGGTTTCCAAGTAAATTCTGATTTGATTATCCTGCCTGGAGTCAGAACAGGATATTAATAAAGCTCCCAATTACCACCAGGGTAGAGAAGTGATGATGGAGCACACCACTGGCTCCAAACTTGGCTGAACATTAGAATCACCTGGGGCTCCTTTAAACACCACCACCCCCAACCCCTGTCACCTCTCAGACCAGTGAGATCTCTGGGGAGGAACATGGACATAACCACCAACACAGGAGAAATGCCAGATTCCTTTGTGATAAGATACAGCTGGAGACAAGACAGGCCTCCTAATTAGATCTAGATTTTTCTATTTCTGATTTTTCTGTTTTCTTAAAACTTTGATCTAATTAGGTCCTAAGTTTTCTTACAATAGTAATTAGCAATTTTAATGAATATTTAGATAGAGCACACACCAGTACTGGTTAGAAAGCCTAATTGGAAGGAGTTACGTGGTTTGATTCAGTGGAACAGGACTGGGGTAGGCCTGTGGGCTTGGAAACCCCATGAGGAACTGTATTCTTCCTGGGGGTGACACCCCCATTCTGCTTGTCCTTTGTACCTAAGCAGAGTGCTGGTTTGCACTGGACCATGTGAACTCCAAGCAGCTCCAGGTACCAGGCTGTGCCCAGCCTCACAGGGGTAACAGGCTGAAGAGCTCTGAGATGTGCTAAGGCCATGTGATGTGGTTCCCAGTGGCACAGGCCTCAGGGTGGTGAGAGCTCACCACTGTGCAGTGGAGTGCTAATGCTGAGACCTCACACAATCATCCTTAAAGCTACAGAGCAATTTTGGTGGCCCTAGATTGTCCCCAGACAGGAATCCTTGTTCTCCACACAGCCTGGGCCAGGGATGTGGACCCTTGGTGCTGATCTGCTCTCACTCTCTTAATGGGGTTCTGCCCCATCTTTCTTTCCCACTGGGCCTCTAAGGGGCTAGAGAAGGGTGCTATGCCCATCTGAGCCACCTAGTCCCCAAGTTGTGAATCTGCAGGGCCACAAAGAGCAGGCTTGATTTCCAAAGGCTCTCCTTGGATGCATTAGTGAGCAATTATTCTCATTTATTTTGTTATTTATATTCTGCTTTTGGATTCTGTCATTTATTTGGAAATATACAGAGGCATGATCTGGGTAGCTGAGATCTGGAAAAGCTAAGCATGGCAATGGGATGGTTGTATTAGATGAAGCTTTCTGATCTACAAAAATGGCAGGTTCATGTGGTTCAGCCTAAATAGTGTATCACATAATTTGGATACATGGCATGCAAACTGATAGAAATCAGAGACATGGTATCCAAAGTTAGAACACATGCCTCTTCATCTCTCCTGATTCCCACTGTCCCTGCAACCGTCACCTTACCCTGTTGGCCTCCACATGGTGCAGCCTAAAGGCCTCCCCTGTGCTCTCATTCACCACATCGAACTGGTGTCGGTAAGCCACACAGATGAGGTTGTCGCTCTCCTCTGTTGGCCCGTCCACCAAGGTCATCACTGCAGGAGAGTCGGACAGACAGATCTCCTGTGTGGTTGAAGATGAGGTAAGAGACAGGTTAGGACAGGAGCAGTCATCTTCATGCCAGCCTCCACCACCTGCTGCCTCCTTCCAGAGAGGTCCCTGCAGAGGCCTGTGCCACAGGAAGGTAGGAAAAGGGTGGGGAAGAGGAGCCAGGGGTCCCACTACACTACTCCCTCCCATAATCTGTTCCTGTGAAGGGTGGAGCCAGGAAACAGTTTTACAAATTTGATTTGATGGTGTGGTGGGCTTTAGCCCTTGAGCAGTTTGTCCTGGGATTCAGTCAATAATTGCAAGTAACATGTGCCAGATGCTGTCTCATTGAAGCTTTGTAACAATCTCATGTGGTAGGTATGGCCGTTGTTCTGGTTACAGATGAGGAAACTGAGGTCCAGAGGTCAAGTAACTGGCTTAAAGACAGAGTTCATACATGGCAGATAAAGCTGAGATTTGAACTCTGGAAATCTGACTTCAGTCACACTACATAAACATTCATTAAAATAGCTGATTACCGTCTCAAGAAGGCTGATACCTAGTTAGTTCAAGATTTTAATTTAAGTGTCAAGATGTTCTGCCCTCCTCATATGAATAAGAGCAGAAATTGATATTATAATCCAGGCCTTAAATCTAGGCAAAAATAATTTCTCATCTCACCTATAGAAACACTTAGCTTTAGTGTCCAATATTGACCTATTTCATAGCTTAATGTACTGTAGCTTTGGAAAGGTATGAGACAGGAAGATGAGGAAAGGAACTTGACCTTCAGGGTTGTCTCTCCTGAGGTTGCATCTCAAAATACACTAGCACAGCTCTGACAAGGGCAAGCAGGGTGGCTCTGCCCAGGGATTCCCCTCATCTCCTCAGCACTGAAACCACCACTGTCTTGTGCCTACACCCACACTGGCTTTCCAGTAGGTCTCCACTCTTGGCCCCTGTGCTCCCCTCTACCTAGGGGCCAGATCATTGTCGTTTCTTTTTTTCTTTTTTTTGGTGGTTCTGGGGATTGAATCCAGGGGCACTTTACTACTGAGCTACATCCCCAGCCAATTCTTTTTATATTTTTATTTTGAGATAGGGTCTCACTAAGTTGCCGAGGTTGGTCTCAAACTAGCTATCCTCTTGCCTCAGCCTCCTGAGTTGCTGGGATTACAGTGTGTTCCGCTGTGCCAGAGTCATCCTTTAAAAACATGCTACATCTCTGACTCAACCTCCCGGAGGCTTCCCACCTTAGTTGGAGTCAAAACCAAAATCTTTACAAAGGATGCCAAAGGGTGCTAAAGAACGTGCTCCTGGGTCTCCCTGACCTGCCTGCCCTTGTCCCTCAGCTTGTCATCCACATCTCTGCACTGTGCCTTCCACAGACCTGAGGGCCCTTGGCTGGCCACATCCTGCCTGGAATATCCTTTCCCCAGGTATCCTCATTGCTCACTCCCTACCTCACATGGGTCTCTGCTTGGAAGTGACCTCCTCAGGGAGGGCTTATTGGTTCATCTTTCTAAAACAGTGATCCCAATTCCCTGTACCATCACCCTCTGTCTCCCTACCTGACTGTATTTTTATTCTCAATATTTATTGCTACCAGCCATCACAGATTCATTAGAAAGCTATGCCGGTGAGCACAGAGGCTTTGCTTGGGTCGCAGCTGCATCCTCTTGGTGCCTAGCATGGTCCCCTGGTGTTTGCTGCAATGAATAAGATTTCACCTTAAGACTTCTGGGGTAAACGAGGGTGCCGGAGGCAAGGGTTCCCTTTATGGTTACTGAATAGTGGGACAGTCTCATGGCTGGAAGGAGGGAGTCATCTCAAGAAACCCTGGATCTGAGAGAAGCAATGGGAAGAGAAAACCTACCCTGATATACTGGAATTCTTCAACAGGTGACTCTGACAGGGGAGATAACAAGGAGCTGGTCATCCCACTCGGCTTGTTGTGTTTCCTTGTGATCAGGAGCAGTTTATTCCGAATTGCAACCACAATTCTCAGCTCTCTGCTATGGTGGGTGTTAATGGCATACAAGTGGCAGCCTGGGAAGAGAAATGGATGATACTCAACACACGAGAGGGTTTGGAAGCTCCCAGGCCTTGACAATGGAAGTCATTCCTAAGAACCCTGGGAATTAGCATCACTCAGGAAATGGACTAAGAATGTTTCTGACACTAGGCAAAATGGAGACTTGACATGCAAATGAGATAGAATTAAGAGAGTCATATTCCCTCTAGTGTGTGGCCATGGCTCATACCTATTACATGACAGGACTTAGGTGGAGGGTGATCTGAGCTCCAGGAACCAGAGTTTAAAATGCCTTTACTCCCAAATTTGCTAAAGGAGGTTGACTCACCTCCAAGACCTGTGATGCAGGGCCTAGGATTTCTCCTAGTCCTCAATATGCTTTTCTATCTTTCAAGCTTCTTAAGGAAACCTGATGCTATCTTTACAATGTTTTCAAATAAAAAATCAAACCAATAAAATCAAATTTCTACTCATTTTTACTTCCAGTAAAATTTGGGCAGTCTGAGATAAATAAACGAATTGAACAGAAACAGCCCAAATAGGAGGACCCAAGTCACCTTTGGTTTTCTCCAGCTTGTTCTCTCTGCACTCAGACCTGCTCCTCCCAGTCTGCCTGCCCTCGAGGCCCTTCTGCACAGCACTCAGCCTGAAGACAAAGAGGCGGGCGTCTTTTCCTGGTGACAATGCAAAGAGGGAAGATTAGATAGTCAGGTAAAAGGACCTGGAGGAATTCCAAGGTTGGACAGCAGGGAACAGGGCAGGAGGTGTTCTGAAATTCAGTACACCCCACACTACCTTTCCTCACAGGCATCACGGATGCACCCCTCTTTCCTCCACTGCTCTGCCCCCACCCCTGAACAAAATTGGGGAAAGAAACTGGGGCCCAGCCTAAACAGTGGAAACCCCAGTGACCTTTGGTGTAGGTTGCCGAAGGCCATCTCCTTTCCTCCCTCCCAGAGCATGCCACCCAGAGGTGTACCACCTTTGTCTGCTCTGAGAACCAGAAGGTCCAGAGTCTCCAGCACATGCATCTGCTTCACTGGCAGAGTTCTGTCGAACACAGGCACAGACGGAAGGTCATCTGGAAAAGAAAGCTGGTTACTGGCCCCTGCAACTTGTTACCCACCCCACAACCTGGTTACCAGTCCCTGTAACCTGGTTACTCGCCCCTGTACTTTGAAACCCATGACAAGAGCCTGCAGGAAAAGGGACCCAGTTCTCTCTAGATAAGGCAGGAGGAGGCTTCTAGAGCTCTCATGAGGTCAGAGGGGCAGGCGAGCCCTGAGCACTCTTTTCCTCTGGACTCAGGTGGGAGCACTGATCCACCCTTCCCTAAGGCATCCAGAACTCTATAGGGGCATAGCAGCAGGGACTCGAAAACTATATTCTTTTCCTTAGTGTTCATCAAAGAAAAATCAACAACTCTTAATCCCGTCTTATTGCAGTTATACCAAAGGACTGAACAGTCAAGGGTTAAAAAAAAAAAAAGGAATAAAAACATCCATTTCTCTTAAGTGTTTTCTTATCTTCATGTACTATTTGAAAGTACATATCTTAGGTCATTATGTATATTTCTCAAGAAAGCAAAATAAAATTTTTCTTTTTGCATTTAAAATTGATACAGATACATATACCCTATCCTAGCATGCCACTATATCAATAGTAGTTTGCCTATGAATTTTCAGTATTTTTCCATATAGGAATTTGAAATCTCCTTTTTAGACAAAAAATAAGAGAGAAATATCAATTAAGTTGTCCAAATAATAGGAAAAATTAATTTAAGTGGAAACGCTCAGGAAGATTTCAGGTAACTGGACACTGCAATTACACACAGGATCTGTTTTGAAGGTTACTTACTGGGAACTTAATTTTTAATAATTACTTGCCTCTGGGGAACCCTAGCACACAGGGGCCTGAAAGAAAATTAAGGGTGTTCCATAAGCAAAAGTGCCTCTCCTGTGCTTGATGTGGAATCAGGACCAGGCAGAGATGACAGGGAGAGCGCGGTTGTTTTATGCAGAGGTCCCTAGCTCATTCTTCATCTGCATTTAGTCTTCAAGGGCTCTGCTGTGGGTTTGGGTTGGTTTGCTTCATTATGATTTTGGTGTAAGGGGCCCTCAGGATTATGCCATTTTCAGAAATCCAAGTGTAGCTGGGAGTCATCCTTCCCTGAATGGGGCCCAGGAAGGAGCAGGGCTTTTGTCACTAGGATTGATAACCACCCTAGTAATTAGGGGGTGGGGAGGGGACCTCTGCTTCTGTAGGCCTGGGGGCTCTGATCTGTCATAGCATGGAGGATACTAAACTCATATTAGGCATATGGCCTATCTCTAGTTCCCTTTAATCACACAGGGCTTGTCTCTAGTTCCCCTTCAATTACTGGTGTGGTTGCAAATTTTATGACGGCTCAGCAGCCACTTTCCTTCCTCCTCTACCCCAGGCCTCCACAAAAAGGAATCGATTCTTAGAGTCTTTGTAGTGCTGCCGGGCAGACTTAATTGTTCAGAATGTAAGATGATCACACCAGAATCTGCCATCATATTTGGCTAAATAACTAGAATTATTTCATTTTTCAGGATAGTAGCAGCAAGAGCAAGGACAGATAACATGTACTAAGAGCTTACTACATACCAGACCCTGATGCTTGGTGTTTTGTCTGTTATTTAATTGAAATGTTCCCATGACCTCATTAGGTGGGGACTTGTAAAATTTGCATTTAATAAATGAGGAACCCAAGGCTCAGAGGAGTTCAGAATATGTCCAAGGTCACTCTTGAGCATGTGGAGCCATGAGTGATGACAGCACTTCATTTTACACTGAAAACAGGTCCACTGCACACTGCATGCCAAGCTGCATACAGAGCAAATGAACATTTATTCCCCATCAGTCATTCTCCGAGTGCTGAACAGGTTTATACACAGCACAGGAAGGCAGAACAGCAAGGACAGAAGAAAGGGACAGGTGGGTTTAATGACTATAATTTTTTCCTTCCTATAATGTCTGTATGAAAATGCAATATTTTAGAGTCAGTTTTTCTATTACTGTAAAACCCAAATGCATGACAATAGCATACTTAGTTAGTACTCAGGCTCTCTTCAAAGTAGGTTTTGCAATACTAGAGTGCAAAGGATCTTGATTTTTAATAATGACCTTGACAGGAGCAGACTCTCAAGGGGTAAGTCTAATGAAATTAAGCAAAAGCTAATGGGATAGAGTGGAGCTCAGTCTGAAATGAAATAGACAGATTCACTCAGAGATGATTCCTAATATGATTAAGTGTAGACCAGAAGGAGGTAAACAAAGAAACTTGAGAATTATGGCACAAAAAGGAGTACTCACAAAGCCTCAGGGTTATTCTCCCTTTTAGCAAAAACAAATAGGGAGAATCACTGCATAATGAGGACATGAGGAAGATCATCTGTGTGATAAATTTAGGCTGGTGGTGGGTATCTACAGCCATCACTAGAGGAAGATGACTTCTTCCAGGTTTGAAGAATAGAATCTCCTAGAAAATCACTATAGTCATTACGTCTGATACCATTGTCAAATTTTAAATCCATAACTATGAAAATTTCAGAAAGGGATTTGGTAATCTCAGTGTGGATTTTACATTTCCAAACAATAGACTTTCTTTTGATTTAGGTAACCCTTACCAATAACCACAGGAAATATGCATTCCATTCCTAAAAAGGCAAATGGAGGACCTAATGCTCTTTTAATCATGAGAGTTTTAATACTTATTTGCCCAGGACTATTTTTTTTGTAAATCTGTGGCAAGGTAAATCTGAAAACATTGGTAGTGCTTAATTTAGTTTTAGTGGAATGCAGTTAGCTTAGTAAAAAGAGCACTGAACTAGGAACCACATCTGAGTCCTGGTTCCAGATGTGCCACCCACCAGCCAGCTATGTGACCTTGGGCAAGTCTCATTACTTGTTTAGGCCCTCAGTTTCTTCATTTATAAAATAAACTGGAATGAGCCTCAAAGGTCTTTTCTTTAAATTTTTTTTTGTGGTGCTGGGGATTGAACAGAGGACCTTGTGCATGCAAGCAAGCACTCTTCCATCTGAACTATATCCCCAGCCCTCTAAGTCATTTTTTAAAAATAAGTTTTTAGTCACTCTTTTGGCAAAAATCTAAGGATTTTGTTAACTGTAAGCAAATTCTTAAGAACACAGTAAAGGTTACAGCTGTCATTTAGTAACGTGCCTGACACACTTTAAGCACCTAACATAGGTTTAACCTACAGCCCTTATGATACCCTCCTTGCTCAGAGAATATCATCAGTTTTCATTTCTCTCCCCCACGCCCCCATAGTGCTGGGGATTAAACCTAGGGCCCTGCATGTGTTAGGCAAGCAGTGTACCACTGAGCCCCAATCCCAGCCTAATTTTCTCCACAATCACAAAGTTTCTCAAATTAAGTACTTAAAATCTGAATTGATAAATTTAAAATGAGCTGCCTTTTATTGACTCTTCTGTAGATATTATTAGATTGTGAGCACACAATTAAGACACACACCAAAAGTATCAGGAAAGGAAGCCCCAATAAGCACTGCAACACTCCAGCTACACTCCAGAAGGTGCCCGGCAGGGGCCAGCACAGAGCAGATACTTCATAAATGTACTGAGCAAGGGTTTGGGGAAGGGAGTAAAGGTCCTGCCAAAGGGTGGCAGAAAGTTATGCTCTTAGGTCATCATGTCAGTCTCATAGTGGTGGCTTTCAGATTCTTATAAAATGTTACTATGGTAACCAGAGATTGGGCAGCAGTTTCTTGTGCAGTCTGAAGCTGGGACTTCACCACCCCAGGAGGTGACCTGTTGACAGCATTTAGCTCTTCTGTCATCCATTAGGAGTCTGGAATAATCCAAAGGGGCCTCTTTCTGGAAGGGGGTCACATTGTCCTAGAGTCCACATCCCCCTGCATCTGAAATTTCACCTCCACACCCCCAACATCATCCTAGCCAAAGGCATGTTCCCTGGTGGCTTGTGTGTTTAATAGTGCTATCTTCCTGGTTTGATTTTCAATTGAGTTGAAATCTGTCTCCCTATTAAAATATTTCTGTTTCTCTATCCATCAAACATGGTTTATCTAAGAGTCTTATTTCTTTTGGACACCAAGTACTTTTTGAATTAGAAATTTAAAAAAAAAAAAAAAAAAGGCTTTGCGAGAGCAGGTCCCTAAGAGAGTGGCTTCAAATAATGAATCCTTTCTGATTTAAGATAAAATGCTGGGATAGGATAAGTACTGGCTATAAAGGAGATTCTTACAGCAGGTCATTTAATATCCATGGACTAATGAGAGATGGGGGAAAGAAACCTATGGCTCACTCACCCTCCAGCATGCCTGGTTCAGGATATATGCCCTCTGCTTGCCTTGAAAACAAGGGAGTCGTTTTGTGAGGAAATTAGACTTTGCTAAGACCTCTGTGGACCCTGCATTCATGGGTTAAAGAGAGTTGATTGGAAGTCACCCATCTTAGAAGTACTACGAGTCCCACAAATAAAGACATTTGTAGAAGCAGCTACTCACTAACCATCCACTAGCAAGACGCCAGCGTCAGTGGAAACCAGCAAGGCCTGGCCCCAGGGATCTGCGCACACGGCTTCGTGAGGGAAATTACTGCAGAAACACTGGGGCTCCCAAGGCTGCGAGGCAACACAAGCATTGGAAAATAAGTGCACCAGAAAAATACACTGCGGCCCCCAGGTGGAAAGGAGAGAGAGCAGATGCCTGAAACAGCAACACAGATGCCCCGTGGGAGTGGTCACACCAAACCCTGGTCGCTATGGGGTCTGGACTCGGCCACCTTCCTCAGGAAGAAAGATCTCCTTCAAATCCATATGTAATGGGAAAGCAGTGAATCCACATTTCTGGCACCATGACCTGTCCATGTGATAAAGACATTCCTAGGACGATCAAAACATTGGTAACATCTTCTCAGCGAATGGTTTTCTTTAACACCTGGAGGTTGGGCCAATTGGCACTATTTTTTTTTTTTTTCTTTAAAGAGAATTCACATTAGTTCATCATAAAAGCAAGTCCCAAGTAACTTCAAAATTGTGATTCCTGTGTTGCTGATTCAGTAAAATCATTCAATCATGCATGATGCAAGAGTTGATATTGTCTTAATATGAAAATTCTTATTGACCCACATATGGCTACAAAATCTTAAAGGAAAATATAATAATCTTTTGTAGATAGCCAACAAAATGACTCCTGTTCCCCCACATGACATGTTCATACTGCATGAACTCTTCCTTGAATCTTAATTTCATTTTCTTTTCAAGCATAAGGATTTATTATTCTCAATCAGACATAGAGCCTGGTGTGACCCACCTGTATGTGCACATGCAGCTGTGTCTGTAAGTACCCAGTGAAGCAATGCTCACACCTTGAGAGTAGAAGAAAGGCTCTGTGGACCACCTTTGAGAGTCCTGGGCACTGAGGGTGGACACTGTCTTATTGCTAGCTAGAAAGGGGAAGAGCATGCTTCCCCTTTAGGAAACCCACAGCCTGGAAAAGAATATCCTAATCACTAAGATAGACCTGCACTGTTCCAAAAAGATTGCCTAAGAATTTGGAAACATTTTATAACCCGAAGAAGGGGTACACAAGGGCACATCACTAATTCAAGAGGCATTCCCCCAAGAAGAGTTCCGGCAATTCTGAGCTTGACACTTGTAGTAAGAGGACATGAAAAAGCAAAGCCAATACAAATGTCATTCAAGATACAGACACATAAACCAGTGCATGAGATAACACTGAGAAAGAACAACCAAGTCTTAACAACAGTGTTTTCAGATCAAAGGACACTAGTTGGGAATACTCAAGGAGAAAGGGGTTTTCACCCTAGGATCCAAGGGCCCTAGAAGATCCATGGGGGCTGAAGGAGGTGTGTGAAACCCCAGAACTTGAATCCAAATGCTACGGATGTGCCATGTCATTTTAGTGTGTGTGTATGTGTGTCCACTGATGTGTTCTCAGAGGTGCCAGTGAACGTGAATTACTATCAGTGCATGGAGTATCAGTGACAATCCAGATCCAGTCCCACAAGGCTCTGGTCTGAGTACAGGTAGTGTTTGCTCATGCCTCAGACCTCTTCTGCCAGGTGAGAGGCTTGGTGCTGATTCTGTGGGGTGGGAATGTAGCCTCCAGCTCTTCCTGCTCAAGTGCAGGACTCCTGGGGAGGGGCTCCTCTGAGGATATCAACACAGCTCATGAAAAAATGGATGCCCAGGATGTTGACAAAGCCCAGTTCTTTGGAAACAGATGGCTCTAGGGAACAGCATGAGGGACTGTGGCCTCTGCAGTGCCAAGTGACAAAGTTGGTGGGGTCCTCTGGAGCAGTGCTTCTCCAAGGATGGCCTGCGGCAGGTTATAAGCTGACCCCAACAATAGAAGTTCCTCTTTTGTTGTTCACTGGTGAACATGTTACGAGACAACGGAGCTTTGTTTTTAATGTATGTCTAAGAACTTAAGAATGTTATTGGATTTTCCTGTAATTTGGTATTTACAAAGTGCTTGAAAACACTGTTAACTCCTACTCTGCATAGGAAGACAGTGGGAATTTCTGCACCTTGGAAAAGAATGCTTTGCCATGGGTCTTGTCTGAAGTTGTGATTTTGGAGGTACAACTGCATTTTGAGCTTATCATTTTCCTAAAACAGACTTTAAAGTATATAGACTCAGATCATCTGTGCCTTTCACCAACATAAATATATCCTTAATTCTTTTGCTTTTATAACAGACACTTATCTAGTGATGCACTGTGTGACACTACTCCATTTAACTAATTTACATCTTCAGAGTGTAATTAAGAATCTAGGGTATTTTTTTACAGGACAAAATCATGGATGTGGTAATTTCATACCGCCATTTGTTTTTCTTTTTTTCTGTTCTATTTTTATCACGTAGTTTTTTCCCAGGGAAAGTGGAAATAGGAAGTCAATAGATCACAGGGGTTTTTGGCTGAGTGAACCACAGATTAAACAGGGGTTTCCACCTGTGCTCCTCTGCCCAGCAGCCTCAGCATCTCCTGGAAACTAGTTAGAAATGCAACCCTTTGGCCTCTCCCAGATCTACTGGGTCAGGAACTGGGGGTGACTCACATACACACCAGTCCTGGAGAAACCCTGCTCCAGGGCCTTTCTGTTTAGAGGGGGCTGTGTCAGCAGCACAGGAACTGTGTACGGGCTTGTAAGAGATGTCCACTCTAGGCCCAGCCCAGGCTTACTGCATCAGGACCTGCATTTGGTCAGGATGTCCAAGTGTCATGCATGCACGAGAAGCTTGAGGAGTACCACAGGACTGGCCTGGCTGACCAGCATGAGCCCACAGTGGAAAAACACAGAGGTGCTCCCTGAATGATCTGGGGCTTCCCCTCGGACTTGTAGGAGCAGAGCTTTTCTTCTTCCCACCCTCAGGCCTTTTCCCAAGAATCTCAATAACTTTACTGAGGCTAAAGAAAATTCACAGTTCAACTTGTAAGTATTGACAACTCACCTCCTTTTTACAGATCCCTGAAGTGGCCAAGCCAGATGGGGCATCCCCTCTCACAATGGACTTCAGTTTTAGAGCCTTATGGAACAGAGATCTCTTTTAAAGTTTGTTATCAGGCAGCAAAAGAAAAGCAGGATAAATAATTGAGATTTGAAAATAATGTAATAAAGTTGGAGTGACTACAGGTTCATCTACTGACCCATCCCTGATGATAAAAAATGATGCTAGTGGGGTAGGGAAAGCCCCATCATTTCAGCCCAGATCATTTCAGTTTATTCATCTGTCAGAATGTGATTTCTAAGCCAGGAGGGGTGGTGTATACCTGTAATCCCAACAACTCAGGAAGCTGAGGCAGGAGGATTGCCAGCCTCAGCAACTTAGTAAGGTCCAGTCTCAAAATAAAATATAAAAAGGGCTAGGGATGTGGCTCAGTGGTTAAGTGCTCTTGGGTTCAATCCCTGGTACCAACAAAACAAAACAAAACAAAACAAAACAAAAAAACCCAAAAAAACCTAAACTGCAAGCAGTGAAAATACAGACTTCCAGGTCCCTCCTCAAACCGGATGGCTCAGAATCCCTGAAAGGAAGGGCCAGGCATCTTTAAACAAGAACCAATGCACCTATCTTGGAAATGGTGCTCTCTCCTCCAAGATCCTTGACTGTGGGTCTTTCTCACCCTACTCCTCAGCTTGTGCTTGACTGCCCATCAGACCTCATCGCAGCTGGCAGTCCCCCTCCTCTCCCTGCTGGCATGGGGGATCTGGGCAGGAAGCTTGGAGCTGAGCAATGCTAGTGTCACATGGGAGTGAGGCAGAGGTGGTGTGAGTGAGTTCTTCCAAGACCTGGGATAGGGGACAGCTGGAAGCCACCTAAGTGTTACAGTAGATTCTTGGAAATAGGGTGGACATTCAGGCCTCCCGTGAGCAGCACTGCCACTCTGTGCTTCCTTCTGCTATGGATGGGTCAAGGTACGTTTCCCAAACTGGCTCCCTACTCTGCAGAAAATTCCTAAGAGAAAGGCAAGTGATCCACGCTCCCCTGACAAGAGGGAGCCCAGAGCCGGGCAGTGGACTGTTTGCTTCCAGGTAGCAAGAGTCCCACTGCTGCAGAGTGCTGTCCTCTCACTGACACCTACAGGGGACTACCTCTATACAGTCAAAAATCTCACGATTCCCACAACAATCCTAAGAGAAATCACAGAGCTGTGGCAACAGTAGGCAATATCAACACCTCTGCACATGGCATCTGCTCTGGCTGTCTTGCAGAAGAGGTTTCGGGGTAGAACCTACCTGCCCTATCCTGACAAACTCTGCCTGGCGGGCCTCCTCTTTCTTCCGGGCGGACTTGGGCGATTCAGGTAAGACGTCACTGAAAGACCGTCTGTTAAGCATGTTCTGAAAAAGAAAAACAAGTGGTGAATTCCACAAGCCGTTGTCAAGTCCCATCCTTTGGCTTCTCTTAATGCACAAACCCATTGTCCAGATGGTTCTATTTCTACCCTGTGTTCATGTATTCAATAAGCATTTATGGAGCACCTCTGTGTGCCAGTTCTGTATCAGACTCAGGGATGAAAGTCCACAGGTAGGGGCCAGCACTGTATTATGGCTAAGGATGTGGTCTTTGAGATCAGGCAAACCAGCAGCCTCCTTGCTCACTCACTTATTAACAGCGTGACTTGGGCCACCATGCTGCACAGCTCCAGGATGCCATTCCCATAGAGTACTTCTGGGGTACAACACTGAATTCTGCAGGAACAGTACCCCTGGAACTACACCTCCAGGGCCCCATGGGCAACAAAGGGCAAGTTGTTAACCTCTGAGTCTGTGTGGTTGACACCTGTCTTCCAGGTGTGTTATGAAGATTAAATGAGGTGGCGAATGTAAGGTGCTTAGCACGGCTCTTGGTACATACTTGGTCAATGCTACGTCTCCTCCAGACCTCGGTAAGAGAACTGGGTACGCTCACCCACTCAGCAAGCACTGACTGAATGCTGCTCCTCTGCCATACTTGGAGGATACGGTAGACAGTCTCTGTCCTTGTGGAGCAGAGGCTAGTAGGGGTCAGAGCTAGTGGCTAATGACATGGTTAGCACATGTGACCACTGCTATGAAGGGCAAGTCTGTGGAATATAGCAGAGCATTTGATAGGACTGGCTAAGGGGAACTGGTTTCTACTGGAGGGCTGGGCATGCCTGCCAAGGTGGTGATACTTCAGCTGAGACCTAAGGGGCACTGTTACTCATCTTAGAACATTCCCTATCCTCAGGGGAAAAAAGGAATTTACAGATTATCAAGCCAGCCAAGCTGAAGCCAGGACCCACTCCCTGAGAACCATTGCAGTACACCAACCAGGAGGATGGCAAGGACTTTATGAAAGGCTTGTGGTCACACCAGCTTATTCTGATATCTTACATCCCCACTGAGTGAGAGTTGGACACCTTTATTATGCCTACATCATCAGGAATAATTACTTCTATAGTAGTTCATGAATGAACACACTGATTCTAAGGGAATTCCCCTACTTGTTCTGTTTCCTTACTAAATAGGGAAATGTTTTAAACAATGATGATTTTATTCTGCAGTAATGTGTCCCTGAGGTGATAGGAAGGGCTGGGTCTCATCATTGTGGACATACCTTGGGCTAGGAAGTGTCTGGGTTTTCAGGAAATGGAAATGCTGGTTTCAGTGCCGATTATGGGGCTAACCAAGAAATCTTAGGAAAGCACTCCATCTCTCTCTCCCACCCCATTTTTGCCCATTTATCCTCTCCATGGCAGAAAAACTGAGCAGTTTACCAAGTATAGCACTTCAAAAAAGCACTCTTCAGTACCCCAGGTGTTGTCGACTGACACTCATGACCACCCGTGCCTGCACCTTGATTTCCACAGGCCTCGGCTTTATGAAAATGCTTTCCTGTATATGGACACTCAATGTCTCCCCTTCTTGTGGTAGCAATGAGAGAATGTCAGCTGCTGTGGCTGCATGGCAGTCTCAATAGCAAGGATCAAGGAGACTCCTGTGCTTTAAGCAGGGCCATATTGCTAGAGTTATACTCTCAGCTCACAGCCCATGGGAGGGAAGGAAGACTGTGGGCCAAGTACCTTATGCAAATCTGGCATCAGATCCTGGTATAAAGATCGAATCAACATGTCCAGAGTGCGCCGACGTTTCTGGGCAAAGGTTGGGGTTTCCAAGGTGGCCTTTTCACCATTAATTACTACGACAAAGAGTAAAAAGGGAATTGCAAACATCAGTAGCCACTGAAGAATGTTCTTCTCAAGGAGACCCCTTGTAGTGAACACCGCCCTCCTTCCCAATACTGGTATTACCATCAGCATGACTGTCCCTTCATGGAAGGATGCTAAAACCCTCTAATGTGTGTGTGCTGATCCACAGAGTCTGTAGGCATGTCTAGCTTCCCTTTCCTCTTGAACTACAAGCTTTTATCTAAAGACCTCTTTAGTCATGTACCCATCAACCCACCATGCATCCACCCACCCATCCAACACACAGGGCCAAATCAGATGGCATTCACCAGGATTAAATGTCATTTTTATAATGAAATGCAGCAAATATATGACAATCATCTAAACAGAGTACAGGGATTCTTAGCCTAATGGAAGTGTCTTCTGGAAAGAGGTAGGGTTTTAGTGAACTACAGACACTAAAAGCCAATAAAGTAGAAAGTACAGTCACACATTAGAGCACAGAACAGGAAGTATGCAACAGAGGTCAGGAGTCTGGCAGTTTTGGGTATGGGTCCCAGCTCTGCTACTAGCTGTGCTCTCTCTTTTCTCAGTCTTGCGCTAAAGTAGACCAAGTACCACCCCAAGACCCTTGCCATAATTAAGTTTCTCCTCTTGTTAGATTAGCAGGATGTCTGCAGAGGTTATTATGGCTGGTTGTCGCCGCCCGCGGCAATTTGTTACGGCCTGCAGCAACAATTGCGTGGATATTTATCAGAGGTGGACTGGAAACTGAGCTACTTCTACTATCTCTCTCTTTAGTGGGCTGCTTTCTTGCTTGTTTGTTTGTTTATAGAGGATAGAAGAAATGAGGTTTACTTGCTTTGAGAGGAGAGAGAGAGAGAGAGAGAGAGAGAGAGAGAGAGGGGCTTTGCATAAAGAAAGAAAGAGAGACTTTGCTTAAGAGAGAGACTACAATTTAGAGATCTATATCTTCTTAGTTCTGCTGCTTCTTCTTAAAGGTGCATCCTGCATCCTGCGTCCTTCACTCTACAGGTGTGGCTTTACTTCTCCGTTCTGCAATCTGCAACCTGTGTTCTGCCATCATTCAGAGGTGCTGCTTAAGCGTTGCTTATCCTCTCTGCTAGCTGCTTATCCGGTTATTCTCTCTACTAGCTGTCCATCCGGTTATCCTCTCTACTAGCTGCTCATCCCGTTATTCCCGGTGCTTCCTATAGGTGTGTCTTATATACCTAAGGCAGCCAATCAGCTTAGGATTAGCACAATTGAGGCACGCCCCTCAGTGCCAATCAAGAAAGAATGAGGAATACCTGTTGACCACTAGCACAAAGGAGACATTAACTAATCAGGCAAAAGTGGATCACGCTGGGTTAACACTAACTATGTGCCACCTCTTAGCTCAACGCCAGCCGCCATCTTAGGGTTACCCAAACATGTCTTCTGCAGCTGGTAATTTCCTCTTTCTTGTAAATGACATGTTTGCTCACAAAAGGTGTGACAGAGTCTCTAAGCTCGTACAAAGAATATTATCTCTGTTTTCTTGGTAAGGACCTCTGTCTGGTCTAAAAAAGCACTTTCTGAGAACTCAAAGAAAGAAAAAAAATATTTTTATGTAAACCTCCAAACCCCTGCTCCCACTGGGTATAAAGTTCAAAGACTTTCCAAAATCTTGGTTCAGAGGAAGAATTCTTAGGCAAGAGCCACCTCTGAACCCAGCAGTCAATAAAATTCCTCAGATGTCCAGCCTCTTCTGTCCTACTGCAGCGCATGCTGGGAAAGCACTTTATCACTTAGTTGCATTCCCAAGTCCTTTTTAAATCTCATTTTGAGGCAGGGTCTCACTAAATTGCCCAGGCTGGCCTTGAATTTGCTATTCTTCTGCCTCCGTCTCCTGAGTAGCTGGGATCACAAGTGTGCACCCCCATGCCCAGTCTAGCTGTATATTCTTAAGCAAAATTTTGAGCTTCTTGGGGCCTGTTTTCTACCTTGTAAAATGGGTGTAGTCATATTTCCTTAAGGGTTGTTGCCATTTAAAAGAGATAACACCTATAAAGAGTGAGTATAGGTTTAGGTACATTAAATTGAGTAAATATTAACTATTAGTTTCTTCCTACAAGTGAGTCAAAGGAAGGTCAGCATTTATAGACTGAAAAATGGAGCTCTGGGGACAGGCATCCCCTGGATAGGATCTGTGTGCCGGGGACAAGTTAAGCTTATGTGTGGCGAGACATCGCTCTCTCTTCTTCTTTTTTTTTTTTCTTTTTGGTACCAGGGATTGAACCCAAGGGTGCTTACTCATGAGCCTCATCCCTAGCCCTTTTTACATATTTAATTTGAGATAAAGTCTTACTAAGTTGCTGATGGCCTCACTACATTGCTGAGGCTGGCTTTGAACTCAAGATCTATCTGCCTCAGTCTCCTGAGCCACTAGGATTAGGCATGTGCCACTATGCCAGGCAAGGCCCCTCTTAAGAAACTTAAGTAATGTGCACAGCTATTATTTTCTTTAATTTTGTGATTGGGGGTTTTGGTTTAAGGATTTTATTTTTCCTATTACCTTAGAAATCCATAATTTATTTTGGCCAACTAAGGGAAAAGGTCAAGATTTTTGTTTAAATTCCACTTCCTGTTATACTGGCATTTTCTACCTGGCCTACTTCCTCCCTTTTGCTAACTTCTCCTGAGAATTCAAGAGCCTTCTGATCCAGGGCTTCTCCTGTGCCGTCAGTCCATCGATCCCTCCTGGTACTCCTGGCCCCAGGCTCTGTCCCTGCAATGTGACCTCTCATCACCTATAGCTCGCATGTTCTCTGCCCGTCTATCTTCTACGTGTTCAATGTCAGATCTGTGAAACCCCTCATTTCATCTCCCTCCGTCTTTAGGAGCCAATGAATCACTCTGCTGAGTGGCTCCATTTAAATGGTTGGATTCCACTTATGAGTTGGATCCCTGAGTTGCTGAGCAGCTCTCTAGCCAGTCTAGTGTTAAAGCACTACAGGCACCCTGCCTGCCCTGACCTCCTGTGCCCTGGGCTCTGAGGCCCTTTGGGCTGCGAGCTGCTGTGCCGGCTCCCTATTGCTGGCTCTGTTTCTCACTCTCATCTGATCCTCTGGGCTTGAACTACATGGACACCACTGTTTAAATCAGGCAATTCCCACAGAAATTTCTGAAGTCTGGTTTGTTTTGAAAACTCAGAATATCTGGTAATGCAGGGCTCATGCAGCACTGGCTGGAGCAAGGGTTTCTCCAGTCTGTATCAGCTCCTAGTGCTCCTCACCATCCTCCACCTGCTCTTCCCTCATTGGTTTCCCTCGCCACCTCTCTAGGCTTTCCAGTTTATGACCCCTGTCCCAACGTTTCAAAGAAAGGGCACAGACACTGGAAAGGAAGAGACAGAACCATCATCTTTTTCAAATGGTCTGTAGAGTTTTCTGCTTCCATTGGAGGGGTAGTTGTTGCCTTTAAACCCAGGAACAGGTTAAAGCATGGGAGGTAACAACTCTTGGGCCAGCTGGGACACAGAAGGAGCCTGGCCAACATGTGCCCCATGTCTCCATTCACCAGGGGAGAGGCTGGAAATCATGCGGGGATCTCTACAAGGAGCTGAGGGATTCTGGAAGGAAGGATGGTTATCAACAGTTGGCTAACACTGGGATGTTTCTGGTGACTGGAGTTAAGTGATACTCATTCCTTCAAGTGCCAACTACATGAGCAGATTGGGGAGCTTTTGGTGGTTGCTGAGGGAAGATTCCTGTGCAAGACTATGAGGACAAACTGGGGAGACAGGAAGTCAAAGGAGGGACAACTTGCATCTGTTCCTGGCCCTGGCCTGTGGGATCAGTTTTGGTCAATTCTGAGGAGGATTAAGACAGGAAGAGGAGAAGCAGTTGCCCATGAAGGACTCCAAGATTTGAACTCAATCAGTGCTACTTCGGGGCCAAGTGAGATGAACTCAGAAGAGGGCTCAGGAGATTTTCCAAATGCTTCCAAACTATACAGCAACAACGACAGAATCAGGTAGACTATGTATGTGGGTGGAAGAGGACGAGAGGCAGCCAGCAGAGCAGCTGCAGTCCCAGTGTGCCTGGCAGAAGGGTAGAAGTGGCCTCTTCACAGAGGGCACAGACTGAGAGGCACTGCCAGGGCCCTGGGGCTCACAAGCTGCTCTTCCATGAAGAGGCTACAGTGGGTGAAGTCAAGAGACTTGTTTCTGATCACCAGAGACAGTCCCTCCCTGGCCTTCCAGAGAGGATGACCAAGGGACACACCAGGGTGTGTGTGTGTGTGGTGAGCTCTGTGGTCCAGAAGATGGGGACTCAAAGCGAGGCCTTGGGGTATCATCAGTGGAGCCAAGGCACGTGCTCACTGGCTAGTGAGGCTCGGGGCAGGCAGGAGTTGCACACCCTCACATCCTGCCTGTCTCACACACTCTCAGCCCCAAGTATGATCACAGTCCCTCTGCCCTCCCCTCCATGCCACTGTGACAAAGGTACAAACACACAGAAGCAGAGACTCCAGGGGCTGCACCCAGATCCCAGGTGGACAGGTTAACTGCAGACCCTGGGTGCTGTGTGGGGTGAGGGTGGCCAAATCCCAGGGCAGGTGGGCTGGGAGGTAGCTGTAGATGAGGACCCAGGAGAAGAGCTATACAACACTGCCAGAAACCAAAGGTGTGCTGTGGAAGAATCAACAGAACACAGAATACTTAAACAACGGAGTTTTCTTACGCAGCATTACAAGAGAATTTGAAGAGATATTCTGATACAGAACAATTTGCATATACATTCCAAAAGAGAAACTTACATTTCACTAGCAAAAAGTCCCTGAATTCCTGGTGATCTGTGAACACCGGTGGGGATGGCAAGGGTGGGCCAAAGAGTGGTACACTTTCTTCTGAAAATATTTTCAGCCTACACAGAAAACATTCCAGAATTAGTTGGCTTATATTCAAAGATCACTAGTATCTTGCCCTTCACTGTGTCCAGCAACCTCTGCCACAGCCCCACCCTCCTTTCCAGCTGAGTTGATGTGCTTTCAGGGCTGTGTCCAAGGCTTCCCGCATCCTCTGTGGTCCAGCTCACCAGCTATGCACAAGGCCAGACCCCCAGGAAGAGCGTCAGTGGCCACCCCTGCACACCCACGGCTTACAGGCAGGGTAGGTGGCTCTGATGAAATCAACACTTTCACAAAGTCTCAAAGTCAACAGGTGACAGGGCTGGGATTCAAACCTAACTCTATTTGGTTGAAGTTCACCCTCTTCGCACAACATGATACCTTTTAACAGATTAATTTTTGAGCAGAGAAGGGTACAGGAAGGAGACAGTAGCCTCGGAAAGTGGCTCTGACCAAGATCAAACCTTTCCAATTTGTTCCCATGTAGAGTATGACAAAATATCAAAGTAGCCCTGACCTTTGGGCCCACTGCATAGAGGAACACTACATGGAGCAAGTTTTTCCTGAAGGGGGGTGGCCTTGAAGGTGAGGACACTATTAAATCAATCAAGAAATATGCATATCAAGAATCTCAATCAATCAATGCCAAATTAACACGCAGACACGAGAATCAGAGCCAAGAAGTGAGATGAGCCGTCACCCACCTGTAATTGTCATTTTGTTGGTCATACCTCACTAAGGCAAAGATATCTGTGGGGCTGGTCAAGGAAATTATCAACAACCCTGGTGCTCACAGTGGACATTTTGTGCTGTGAAAAGCCCTTCTGTGGTTAGGGCTCCTATGGTCCTTGGGTTGGGACAGAACCGTGGCTTCTTTACAGGAGACAGCCCAGAGGACAGTGGGAGAGCCCCCTGCCTGGTCCAGCATCTGTGTGGACCTGCTCTGGGAAAAAGTTGCATTTCCAAAGCTGTCAGGAGAGCAATGTAAATAAAGATATGAAATGAAGCAGCCAACCGAGCAGAAAGAGCAAACAAGATTCCAGCACAAAATTAGTCATATATTTCATCTCACATATTTGAGAGGGAAAGCAATTTAAATGTTTCCACTACACACCTTCCCTCTCTCTCTTGGCTTTGGTAGACAAAACAAAATAGAACAAGCCAATGTGGCTGGTGACAGCTTCTAAGCAGTCTACTGAGCTCGGGCTGGAGCCTGCCAACCCCAGAATAGCACAACTGCTGGGGGTGGAGCTCAGCGGAGGAGAGCTGGTCCCATCCCCAGCACTGAGAAGAGAAGAGCGTGAGCTGTTTAGTATGGGAATGATATCTTGATGAAGCTATGTTAAAAAATCAAAATGGTACAACCACATCCAGTGGCCTCTCTCTCCATGCTCCACCAATTTCCCTCTCCCAGCCTGCCAGAGCCAGGGCAACAAAGCCACCAGGCCCTTGGCTTGGTGGAATAGACTCTATATTAACAAGTCTTGCCATCCCTGCCCAGAAATAAACGTGCCAAGCCACAAATCTAAAACTTACAAAGAAGGGAGAGTCTAAAAAAACTGACTTGGCCACTTACAGCCACCTCACTCCCCTCCTGGGCTGCACCTGGGAAGTTTATAACCTGTAAGGGGACTTGCTGCAGCAAGGAGGGAATGTGAGTCCCAGTCCAGTGGTCAGGGAGGTCATCCTGGTGACCAGCGAAGAGGACAGGAAAAATCCATAAAGCAGGTGGAGGCAAATACCTGTTTTCCTCTCTACCCTCTTAGAAGAAGTCTGGTAGCTTCAGTTTTAAACACTTACTTATGTGCTATATTCTAGGGTGTAAGGGACAAAGCAAAGCACAGAGAGTCACAGAGGCCCATCTCCAGATGTTGTTACTGGAGTCTCCAAGGAACATGAACAACTAGAGCAAATTTACTCTGGAAATGCCTATTTGTTGTCCTTTACATACTGTGGACAACCTATGGGTTTCACTGTCACAGCCTATAGCCCAGATCAAGTAGGTAGTGATCTGGTATCTTCTGGACTGGCCAAGTTCATGCTCCCTGGCTGTCTGGCCCAGCTAGGCTCAGACAATGCAGTGGACATCAGTCTCATCACTGGCATTTGCCAGCACTATGAGCTGAACAGCTATTAGGGGAAGCAAATTAAAATATTATCAACTCACTTCTCAGATTTTAAGAGGTGGTAATGTAGCAAGTCAGGACTTAGAATTAACCAGGAAAAATGATTTTGGCTTTTTATTTTAACTTATAAATTTTGATACATAAAGCAAATTTCTCAGAAGATTCACTACCTATCATTCTTCTAATTCATTTACTACTGAAGGGTGCAGGAAGTTTCCCTCATTCCAAAGACTACCTGAGGAAAGGAAAGGTATTTCAGAAATCACGAATCCTCTGAGAGCTAATCTATCCACAACTCAATGGAGGCAGAGGAAAAGAGAAAAAGGCAAAACCTCAGAATAAAACCCTAAACTCTGGGACACACCACAGCAATGAAAATATATCAATGCCGAGTGCAGCAGTGCATGGCTGTAATCCCAGCGGACTGGGAGGCTGAGGCAGGAGGATCAAAAATTCAAAGCTACCCTAAGCAACTTAGAGACCCTGATCAAAATAAAAAATAAAGAAGGACTGGGGATGTGGTTCAGTGGTTAAGCACCCGTAGGTTCAATTCCTAGTACCACCAAAACAAAACAAAACAAACCCCCAAAACAAAAAACATGTCAGTGATAACGTGTGGAAGTCACTGATTTCCAATGAGGCTGCTAAACCAGAGTGGTCAACCAGGGCTCAGGATACGGGTAAAGTGGGAGCGGATCATGGAAGGCTTGAAGGCGGGAGAAGACTCCTCTCCCTCCTGGAACACGATGGTGACAATATCGTTTCCAATGTGGCGTTTCCTTTCCACCTGTGGTGAGCACAAACAACATCGCTGAGAAAGCCTCTCAAATTCGGCAGAGTTGAAAAACAAGATGCAGCACAACAATCCACAGCAGCCAGCAGAGTCTGGACCCTCAGCCGACCTTGACCGCTGGCCTCCCATTTCACCAGCCCATCTCCTGTCTCAGAACTGTACTTCCTCTTGTCTACACTTCCACAAAAGCCTCCTCACCAGCCTCCTGGCCTCCATTCCCTCCCCGTTCATCTGCTCCTATCAAGTTTATCTTTACTCATCTCTTGAGCTGGGCATTCGGGGCACTGAACAAAGGAGTGCATCAGAATTTCCCAGGAATGGGGCTCAAATGTGTACAAATGCCTTAGCTAGTTCTTCCCCCCTACATCCCCCAGCCCTCCTTAGCTAATCCTGAAGCACATACTTGGTGAGAACAATGGACCTACCTAATGTGACTCTAGATAACCTTTCCATAATGATCTCTCCTAGACCCATGGCTGACAAGTTTTTTCTGTTAAGGGTCACACTGTAATTTTTTAGCTTCGAGGACCATGTGGTTTCTTCACAGCTAGCCAGCTTCTGTGGTAAAAGCTGTCACAGACAGTGTGTGAGCAAGTGGGCGCAGCTGTCACCAATAATGCTGCATTCACCTAATAGGGGCTACTGCCCACCTGTGCCCAGCCTTTGCCTATCTGGTCAACCACAATGCCTCTCTGTTCCTCTGCATCCGTGTGTCCTCAGCTCTGGGTTGTGGGGGACTACAGACAGGCACTCTTTCTTTCTCATGACCCTCACTGACAGGTGGGGTTTATTGGCCTTCGCCTTGAACATGGCTGGCTGGATAGTGCAGTGATGAATAACTGCTGCAAACGTGACCCTAGACAGCTGCTCAAAAAGGACCACAGCAACTCAGGTGACTGAGGCAGGAACATCACAAGTTCAAGGCCAGCCTGGGCAACTTGTGAGACCCTGTCTCAAGATGCAAAACAAAAAGGGCTGGGATGTGGCTGAGAGGTACAGTGTCCCAGGGTTCAATTCTGAGTGCAAAAAAAGAAGAAAATAGAGATCAGACCACATCAAAATTGAAAATTGAAAACTTCTGTATACCACAGGACACTGTCAACAGAGTAAAAAGGCAGCCCATGGAGAATGGGAGAAAGTATTTGCAAATGATATATTTGATAAGGGGTCAATATCCAGAATTCATAAAAAAAACTCCTGCTACTCAATAACAACAACAAAAATTCAATTAAAAAGGGCAAACAACTTAAATAGGTATTTCACCAAAGAAGATTTATACATGGAAAACAAGCAATGAAAAGATAGTCAACATCATGGATTTTTAAGGAGGTATGAACAAAATGAGACCCACTTCACACCCACTCCACGGCCACCTGGAATAGCAAAGGCGAGAAGGAACTGCAACCTGGGTATGCTGCTGACAGGAATGTGAAACAGGATAGTCCCTGTGGAAAAGGACATGGAGGCTCCCCCAAAATTGACCAAAGATTTACCATGTGATCCAGCAGTTCCACTTTTGGATATATTCTTCAAGAATTAAAAGCAGGGACTTAAAAAAAAAAGCAGGGACTTAATTGGATGTTTGTATATTCAGAGAGGCAAAAGCCAAAGGCGGAAAAGAACCCAATGTTGACAGATAAATGGATAAAGAAAATGTGGTATATACACACAATGGAGTATTAGTCTTGAAAAGGAAGGGAATCCTGGTACATGCTATAACATGGATGAACCCAGAGCACATCACATTAAGTGAAGAAGCTGGATGCAAAAGGACAAAGGTATTATTCCATTAATATGATGAACCTTGAGTAGTCAGGAGATAGGAAGTAGAATGGTGGCCATCAGAGGGTGTGGGAGGGGAAAATACAGAACTATTATTTAATGGGTATAAGGTTTTAATCTGAGAAAATAAAACATTCTGGAGATGGGTGGTGGTGATAGTTGCCTACTGATGTCAAAGTCCTTAATGCCACTGAACTGTACACAGAACAGTGGTCACAAACTTTACATCATGCGTATTTTAACACACACAAAAAATAAGTCATTAGGGCTAGGGTTGTGGCTCAGTGGTAGAGTGCTGGGTTTGATCCTCAGTACCACATAAAAGTAAATTAATAAAATAAAGGTACTGTGTCCATCTACAACTAAAAGTATCTTTTAAAAGTCATTATTAATTCACCAATTGGTGAATGAACAAAATGTGGTATAAAGTCATACAATGGAAATTTATTAGCAATTAAAAGGGGACTTTTTTTTTTTTTGCAGTGATGGGGATTGAACCCAGGGCCTTGTGCTTCCAAGGCAAGCACTCTACCAACTGAGCTATATCCCTAGCCCAAAAGGGAATTTTAATAAATGCTACAATGTATTTTCATTTATAGGAGAAGTCCAGAACGGGGCAAATCCAGAGATAGTGTGCAGGTTCATGGTTACCAGTGGGGTGGGAGAGGAGAGCTGAGGGAGAGGGGTTCTCTTCCGGTGATGAAAATGTTCTAAACTGACTGTGCTGGATAACCCATGAAAACACAGATGTCTACGGAGCTGTGCACTAAGAGGGTGAACTGCACAGCATATCAGTTATGTTTCAGCAAGTTTTTATGTATTTAAAAAAATAATAGGGCTGGGGTTGTGGCTCAGTGGTAGAGCACTTGCCTAGCACGTGTGAGGCTGTGTTGGATTCTCAGCACCACACATAAGTAAATGAATAAAATAAAGGTACATCAACAACTAAAAATATTAAAAAAAAAATTACCAAGCTTCCACTATATGCCAGGAACAAGCAGACAACAGTCCCTGCCCGACTCATGCTCTGGCAGGGGAGGGGCCCAGAGAATCACAGCAAGCAGAAAAAACAAGTACAATAAATAACCTGCATGAGGTTGGAAAGGAGTGAAAAAAAAAAAAAAAAAAAACAGGAAGAAAGGGCAGCTTAAGGCCCCAGGGTTGGTTGGGTTGGCGATTTTAAGATAGAGGCCCTGAGGTCAGTTTCGGAGTACATTTGAGTAGATGCAAAGAGGCGCGGGGAGGCCCAGTGGAGGGCTGGGGAGAGAGCTCACAGTGGCACTGAAGAGCGATGCAAAGGCCCGGGGCAGGTCAGGATCTCCTGGTAGAAGAGAGGAAAGCCCATGCATGTGGGATGAGGAAATAAGAGGAACATGAGAGAAGGCACAGGGTCAGAGGCCAGGGAGAGTTTTCTCCTGGGAAATGACCTGACCTGCATTTTAAGGTTCACTCTGGCTGCTGGACTGAGACACTGGCTGTCAGGGGACAAGGGAGAGACAGGGAGGCTACTGCATGATCCATTTGAGAGGTGACAGTGGCTGAGACAAGTGTGATGAGTGGCCAGAGTTCAGACGTATCTTAAAGGTAGAGCAAGTGGGATTTCTGGACAAACTGAACACAGGATGAGACAAAAGAGAGGAGCTGAGAATGATTCCACCCTTGCCACCTGGAAACAGGAGGAAGAGAACAGGTGCCAGCCGTGCGTGGCAGGAAGGCTGCGAGGAGCAGGTGTGAACTGTGCCCAGAGCGCGGTCCTGGAGCCCGAGGTCGGGCGTCCAGCTGGGGGGCCAGGCTTTCCAGCCCTAACACTCTCTCCAGGTTCCTATTTCTCCCGTCCATGTGTGTCAGTGATGCTTCCTCATACTGATGCCTTCAATGTGGAAAAGTGTGAAAGAATCTCCTAAAAGGCGAAATGGAACCCCAACCCCCAGCCTCTGTCGTGTCTGAGCTGGAAAATTTCCCGCTGAAAAGGGCCAACCTCTGGGGTGTGCCAGGAGCGTGCACGCAGTTTCCCAGCATGGCGCTGTCCTTGCAGACACCCATGGTTAACCTGCACCAGCCTGGAAAACAACACTTGCCAACTACCACGTAGGATCCACTGTTTTATGTCCTAAAGTCTCATTCTGGCAAGACTGAGGGTGCACTGAGGAAAGGCAACACCTATGCACTGTGGTGTGAGCATGTCGCCCAAAGGCTCATGTGCTGGAAGCTTGGCCACTGTGTGGCGTCAAAAGGTGGCAGGACCCTTGAGAGGTAGGGCCTCGTGGGAGGTGACGAGGTCTTCAGGCAGGACCGATACTTTTCTCTTGGGAGTCTGTTCTTGTTCTCATGGATATTGCGAGAACGGGTTGTTATAATAAGCCTGGTACTGCCCTGAATCCCTCTTGCTTCCTGTCTCGCCATGTGATTCTTTCATATACATGCCAGTTACTGTGACGCCATCTGCCATGAGGTCCTCCCGAGAGCTGAGCAGACACTAGTGGCATGCTCTTGAATCTACACAACTGTAAGATAATAAGCCCCTTTTCTTTGTGAAGTACTTAGGCATTTCAATATAGCAGCACGATACAGACTAATACAAGTCTATGAAACCACACTCACACGTGCAAAAACATCTACATGTTCACACACACGCACACTATTACCTCTGACCCTTTATTTCTTTGTGGTGATAGTATCAGTGAGAATAGAGCTTCCAAAGTCTTGTTGAAAGTTAAAAGGGTACAGACTATAAAAAGCATCCCTAAATTGGTAGAAATATTCCATGGTAGTTATGCCCAGTCTCTAATTCTGTGACAGCAGTATGGTGCTCTCTCCACATTCAAGTCACTGATGGCTGGTGTTCTCAAAGAGCCAATGTTCACACATACCTGCTGTTTGTTCTCTTTGGAATACGGCAGCATGGTAGAAACATGGAACATGATCTCGTGCCCTTGGTACACAGTATAAACTGAGTGTATCCCTGTGGTATCATCTGCAAAATACAAGCATGCATTTATCGGATGCAGAACCTTCTGAGGCCACAGGGAAATAGTATTTATCTGCAGATGAAGGAGTACAGTACACAGTGAGTACACTCTCAAAGATCATTCTGGATTATCCACATGAGTGGAAGCAATAGCGGGTCATCTAAGTGTCAACTCCCTACCTGGGGCAAGACTCCTACCCACAGAAAGGACTTCTTCTCTCTCTAAACCTACTTGCTGATACATGTGTTGCCTCAGAATGGAGGAGGTCAGGAGAAGTCTGGGCTAAAAAGCAAAGTATGCTATGATTCCCTGCCTTCTTGTTGCTGTGGGTGTACAGGATGAAATCAACACAAGATGACACAACCATCATGTCCTCAAGACAAAAGGAAGTGATATTTCTGGCAGAATTTACAGTGGTTGAAAGGCAGGGGCTTTAGAGTCAGGCAGACTTGGGTTCAAATTCTCATTAGCTATGTTACTTTTTTTCTCCAAAGTTTAAGAGTTTGTTTTATTACATTTTCTTCATTTATTTTTAAGCTACAGGTCTTTGGACAAGTCATCTCACTGTTCTCTGGGTGAAAATGGGATGCCTGGAAGACTGAACAAGATCATACCTGCAAAGTGCTAAGCAGGGTGCCTGCTGTTTGAGGGCTCAGTGGAGTGGAGCAGACTACTCCAGAGCAGGGCGGCTGAGAGGACATGGGAGGATGGGCTTGCAGGCACTTGGGAATCCACCACGTGCACACAGCTTGTTCTAGGGAAGCTGGGGCCACACCTTCCAACCCTGCCCCTGTCAGCTCAGTCCTCCACACACACAGCTCTTGTACTCAGAATCTGAAGTTATGCCAGCACCATGGGGAGATGGGACCCCCAGAGGGCCAGGGCACCCATATTTGAAGCCTGTCACATTTAGGCCAAAGGAACCTCATAACACCTGCCTAACTGTTCTAAAGGCCTGATTGTGAAGATCAAACAACAAAGGAGGAAGCGCAGGAATATGATAGAAACACTACCTAGAAATAAGATCTAAACTTGGATCTCGTCTACCACCCCTCTTAGGCGGCAGCCCAGACGGGGCTCTCGGATGCTCCCAGCACTGCTGGTGCCACACCTCGCTAATGACCCCAGGCCAGAGCCCAGGTGCTGTGAGGGTCCTTTCTTCCTTTTCACCCCCACTTTTCAATCCTACCCCTCTGCCTGGGAAAGGGCTCTTGGATTAGTGCAGTCTTTTCCCTACCAGCCTGCTGCTCCTCCAGCCAGGCGGCCACCACTTCTGTTTGGACAGTGGCAACTACTTCTCCATTGGCTCCTCCTCCTGCTCCATTCAGACCTAAGGTTCTGTCCAGCGGTGCCGTGGGACCACAGACTTCCTGTGGGGTCGCCCCTGCTCCCTCCTCCGGTTCACAGGCATCCTTCTTGGTCCCTCTGCCCCCTCCAGTTATAAAGGTATTCTCTTAGTTCCGAGAACAAATCATATTCGTTCCAGCCTCAGGGGCTTCACTGATGTTCCCTGCTTGGAATGCTCTTCTCTCTTTAAGATGCTCCGACTGTTCCCACTCATCACTCCTTGCCTCTCACTGCAAACATCAATTCCTCAGAGAAGCCTCTCCTAATCCTCCAGATTTGGCAAAGTGTTCCAGTGGCACTCCTTAGTTCCTAAACTATTTGATAGTTATCTGTTTAATGTCTGTGCTGTTCAGTGAACTCTAGGCTCCTAGAAAGGTAGGGACGATATTGGTTTATCCACTCTATGTCCCCAGAGCCCAATACAGTTCTGGAACACAGTTGGTGCTCAATAGTAAGTACAGGTAGGTACCACTTAATGATGGGAACAAGTTCTGAGAAAGGTGTCCTTAGGTGATTTCATCTCTGTGTGAACCTCTTGAAGTGTACTGACACAAACTGAGATGGTCTCAGCGTCACTAGGTGATGTGATCTTATGGGACCACTGTCACAGATGTCCATCATTGATGGAAATGTCATTATGTGATATGTGACTCTATTTATGGGCAAACCATGACTCCTGCCATTTCCTAGGGGCTGTGAGGGCTGACTTAATCTTGCAACACTCAATGGAGGCACTAAATGTGTCCAGTGACCCTTGTCAGACTGGGTGTGATGCTCAACTTCTGTCCTTTGGCCCTGGTCCATCCCTTCCCTCATCTTAGGTATAAGTTCAAATATAGATAGAGTTGATTAATAAAATTCCACCAGCTACAACAAAATAAATCAAGAGGCAAGCTTACTTTTGGTGTCCAGACCGCCGCGGTAGCCTGTCCAGCCCTTGAGAGTGACTGTGTCACCCAGGAGATTTAAAAATTTTTGAAAAGCTTCACTTCCAATTTCTGCAGGAAGAGGCAAAGTATGAACAGAGCAGAGGAGTCACCAAGTCCTCGTTTTCTAACTACCCAGTGACATTATTTGAAGGTTCTAAGGCACTGATGGGGTGTGCAGCATGAAGCCAACTTCCCTTCTTCCTGGGATCATAAGGAAGTTTCATAATCAGGAATTTGCTCAGGAATCTAAGCAAAGGGAGTTACAGAACCAGATGAACCAAGCTTACCACTGCTACAGTGAGGTCAGTGTTTAGAACTGCAGAATGAAAATATCAGTAGTGCTTCCACCAATAACTAATAGTTATTTAACACAAAAAATGATAAATCTAGGGGGCTGGGGATATGGCTCAGTTGGCAGAATGCTTGCCTTGAATGCACAAGGCCCTGGGTTCAATCCCCACCACCATCACCAAAGAAAAAAAAAAAGAGAAGATAAATCTCAGGAAGAGGACACCATTGAATAACTCTCCAAGCCATAAAAGTCACAGGAAAGTCTCCCCTGCTTTTGAGACTCCGCAGAACCAAATTCTCCAAATTCATGTGCCTTCCCACTTAGGCTGTTTCTCCAGTGCCAGAGCAGGGACCGGTAGAAATCAGGTGATCTGTACATATTTGCCAAATGAATGAAACTGGGCAACAACTTCCCTACCAAATTTACCCTGAAATTAAAAAAAAAAACTGTCTCCTTGGATTGAAGAGTCTAATGAGTTCAGTTTTGACTGTCAAAAATGCACCACAGCAGGACTAGGTTCTCATATGCAGAGGGAGGTGGTGTTCACATACCATTGCTGAACATCTCGTCATCAGTGAGTTGCCCATCTTTAGCAAAAAGAACTCCAAACTTGAAATTCACAGAGCCCTGACAATAAGAAAACAAAAGGTGTGGAAGTTAATTTTACCATCCAGATGTGCACAGTCCCAAGATGAGTTGTTATTTTAGGACCACTGCAATCACCAGGCTGGATACTTGGGGATCCCTTCCTCCCATCCACTTGGGAGTTTGACAATATGAATGACAATAATTATGTTATTTTCATAGGTTTTTACAACTTACAGATGAGACCATATGCTTCTACGTGAGTTAACTCATTTACAATCTTATTACTAGTGGCATCTGCAGGATGCCAGGTCTATTCTGGGGCAACACAGTGCTCTTGAAAAATGGCCACAGCAACCCACAGGACTGGCACCATCTTCTAATCCACCCACCCACAACAGTTCAAATCTAGTCAGCAAAGGAGAGCTCATTGTCATTCAAAGCCAAACATAACAATCTTAGGCTAATGTCTTGTGGACTCTTTTAGAAACAGAAATGGTGGGCAATTTCTACTAAAAGCTCATTTTCCCCAATTCCTAAAGATATTTAATCTGAACAAGTCACAAAACAGATGTGCAAGGAAGAAAAAAAAAAAAAAAAAAAGCCAAGCAGTCACTAGTCGAATATGCAGTCTGCCGTCCTGAACATCAAACAGCCAGTTAATAAAATTGGATCCTGTGCACAAGACAAATACCAAACTAAGAGCAGTATCTATAGGAAGTGACGAAGACAGAGAAATGGGGTCAGAGAAACAGGGTCTCAAGTTTTTTTTTTTTCTATAGCTGGGTAGTGAATTTACTGATTTTCATTATATGAATCTCACTTTATTGCATGCCTAAAGTGTTTGATAATTTGAGAAAAAATTCCATTTTTGGATGACAATCAGGTCCCTGCAAGGCCATGTGACTCACCACTAGGTGGGGAGTTCTTGGTGGTCAATCAAGGGACAGACAAGGAACAAAGTATGACCAGTGAAGAGGTGGAAGGTCAAGGCAAAAGCCAGGATTCAGGACAATGGGATCTGGGAGCATTAAGAATCTGAAAATCCCTCAGTCTGAGGTAGTGTTTCTAAACATTTTTATGTCCCTAACATGCCTGCAAGTCAGATGCACAACCATTGGTGACAGTGGTTTTCTAGAGGCAGGAAGGAGGAAGATGCTCCTCCACTTGAGTTCTTCCTCAGCCCCTGGGATGGCCACTTGTTTCCATTATGCAGGTCTTGGCTCATGCAGCAAATGCCAGAGAAATCTCCTGGGATAGAGTCATCCACCCCACTCATCTCCCACTACAGCACTCGACTGCACTATTCACTCCATAACTCTTCTAAGGAACCTGCATATTCATCTCTTTCTAGCACTAGAACCCAAGTCCCTGCAGGAGGGGTTGTACATGTTTTACTTTCCACTGAATCTGCAGGGCTGACCATGGGTGCTGGGACATTGAAGGTGAATTCATAGCAAAGTGACTGTGTGTGTAATAAATGAGAAGAGACAAACCTGGTCAGAAATCACTCATTCTTCACCAGCTGCCTCCGGGTGATCATCTCATCCTCATAAGCCAGTTTCTGACCCGTTTCTTAGAAGTTTGTCAGGGACATTTGCTCGCTTTGGCTTTCTATAGTTTGCCTCTTTCCTTCACCTATTTTGAAGTGATGACAGCTAGCCCGTGTCTGGAAGATGCTGGTAACTCTCGCATTCTTGGGAGTCCCTCAAAAACACCTGCAGTGATTTGGGTTCTGACAGATGGCCCTTGCGGAATGACACAGGGACTGAAGCAGTGGCTCTCTAAGTCGAGCAGGCATGAGGATGAACTGGAGGGCTTGCCAGAATAGAGACAGCTGGTCCCATGCCCAGGTCTAAGTCAGCAGGCTGAGAGGGGCCTGAAAGTCTACACTTAACAGGCTCCCAGGAGGTGTTCAAGCTGCTATCCAGGGAGCCTGCTCTGAGAGTCACTGGACTAGAGGAACAACCAACAGAGTGCCAGAAGTCCAGGATCAGGTCCAGTCAAACTGCAGGCCAGAAAACCCAGGAAAAAGGATCAGGTCAATGATTAGAGATATAGGTCATGAACTACCAGCCTGTTAGGATCAGAAGGGACCTACAGTTTGTGGAGGCTACCCTTTCACTTACAGTCAGGACAGGGAAGTCCAGGGAAGCAGAGACTAGATATTAAGAGAATGGTAGGGGGTGGAGCTGGAACTTGGGCCTCTTGACTTCTGACCAGGGCTCTTGCTGATGTCATGCCATTGTCTTCTCAAGACAATTCTGAGTTGAGCAAAGCTGAGGGTTACAGGTTGAGTTGGGAGTTTTCAAAGCTTTTGGGGGCCATTCTGAGACTGGCAATTCTACCAACTCCCTTTGCTGAGGACCCTCCTGCTCAGATGGAGACCCCAGAAGGATTGGTGTTACAGGGCCTTGTTAAGTCTTCATCACATGGTATCAATGTCAGACTGCAGAACTGCAAAGTCTCAGGGTACAGAGGGTACAGGATGGGAATCTTTGTGCATCTGGCACAGGATCTTCAAGTTCACTTATAGGCAGAGAGATCAGACAACCAAGTTTTCCAAGACAGCCCTGGCTTGAATCTGTTTTGCTGGTTGCCCTGGTGTTAATAGTAATTACTCTCAAGAGGATACCCATTTCAAAGATAAATTATATGGAACTTCCTGCTTCAAATGGCCTTCAGATACAAGGCCCTGTTAAGTTCTTAAACTTTCTTATAGTTTCCTTTAGGTACTTTGATTTCTAGGACTTCCCAAATGATGTCCATGACTAACACAGAACTCTCATCTATTTCCAAAAATCAGGACATCTCTCAATATTGTGAATTCTCATATTTGAGGAGTATTGTTTGATCTGGGCCTAACTGTCCATTAGATCTTTCCCATTTGTTGTTTTCTGGCACTGGGGACTGAACCCAGGTCCTCAAACATGGCAAGCATACCCTCTCCCCAAGCCATACTCTATCCCTTAACAGATCCTATCAGAATGAGCCACTCAATGAATGCCCTTTGTGCATCATGAGGCTGGCTGCCATTTGTAGCACTAAATCTTTTTTTTTTTTTTGTGGTGCTGGGGATCGAACTCAGGGACTTGTGCTTGTAGCGCAAGCACTCTACCAACTGAGCTATCTTCCCAGCCCCTGTAGCACTAAATCTTGAAGGATGCAGGGGAGCTCTCAAGGTCCCAAGAGCAGACCTGGGACCTAAACTGCTGGAGGGAATCTGGGAGCACTGCTTTGCTTAGCACGTAAGCTCTGCTCAGACACAGAAACAAGGTCACATTTTTCATTTTTATTTGCACGGAACTTTAAAAAAATTTAAGTTCTAAACTTCATGAAACAGAACTTTCCATGCTTTTAGATCAATGTGCCATCACATTCTTTGGAATTAATAGTATGCTAGGAATTATATTTCTTCTGCAAAAAGTAAAGTATGAGGGGAAACTAAAGTCCCAATGATTTCAGAAGAATCTTTTGGAATTGAGAAAGGATGGCCTTATTCAAAACTCCACACCTTGTTTATCCTGTCTGGACACCCTCTGTATTTCTAGGATTCCACTTGTCCCTACAGTTCTCTTGCCCTCCCAGTGTGTATAACAGCACGGGATGTGACATTTTCTCCTAGGGGTGCCAAACAAAACATGGGTTTTGGGACACTGACATCCCTTTTTCGAATAGCTAACCTTTCAGGAATATCACAGGTGCTAATTATTAACCTTTTTCCTGCCTATTTTTGCAGCTGATAGCTTACCACTAGAATAGTCTAGAATTGGGATCAAAGATCTCAAATGATCTTAGCTGAGAAGCTACAGGATCGAATCAGAATGCCTGGGTCACGTAGTTCTCCAAGAAGTTCAGAAGGATACCAACCATCGCTTATATCCAGGTCATCATAACAGGGGACTCTTGTTGCTTCAAGCAAGTATTTCCTTAGTAAGGAAGTAAAACAAACAGATCTGGCCTACACAGTTCAAGCCAGGGAAGACGGGGATGGTGGCAGTGCACCAGAGTGGCTGTGGTGGAAGCACTGAGACGCGTTTGCATCAGGGATATTTATGAAGAAGTATCAACAGGATGTGCTGAGAAAGCTATTAAAGATTTATCAAGTTGGTCTGAGCAACTGGATAAATGAACTGCCATTCACTAAGGGGCATAATATGCCTAAATCATCATTTATTTACTCAGTTGGTTGTTGCTAATATTTTGGACATTTTCCTCTATTAGATATGTGCTTAGAAAAAACTCAATGTATTTCTAAACAATGGGGCAATACGGCACAAAAACATGCAAATAAGTTTGGCATCTTGTATATTAAGAGTCGGCTTAATAACTAATGCACAAACATCCTCTTTCAATGTAATGGAAATTAAAGCCTCATTACTCACCTTGATCACAAGCAGACTTCAGTAGTTTGCTTTTATATCTTTATAGCTAGCAGCACAGAAAACTCTGAAGTATGCCTTGACCACACCCCCTTAGTCCAGTCTTCCTGTGGAAGGACCCATACTGCAGACCCATGCAGAGTCACCCAGAGCGGGAGCACATTGACACACAGGAGGCAGAAATGGCCCAGCAAAGGCTCCAAAGAAACACTCACCTCTTGTTCTTCAAGAACCAGCAAGTCCTGTCAAGTAAAGTTTCAAAAGTTATGTGCATGTGAAAAGGGGGTCATTTTATTTTGGCTTTCTGTTAACTCACGTTTCAGTTAACTCATACTGTTTGCATTAAAACATTTTGAAAATAACAAGTTGGCTATGGATCCTTTTTCTTGCGCGGGGGACAGGAAACAAAATAAAACAAACTATGACCAAAGGCAGGAGCCAAGAATCTTGGGTTTCTCTGCTGTGACTTGCCTGACCCTAGGTCAGTTCCTCTCCTATGAAAGGCATGGAGCAGTGACCCTGAAGAATCCTGGCTTTGGATCCTTGCTCAGTCACATACTTATGTATGTTTGGGCACAAGTTGTTTAGCCCATTTGGGTCTCTGTTTCTTCACCACTGCCCAAGGATAACACAGTCTTAACCCTGAGCAGATCACTGTATGTGGAAAGCCTGGTATACAACACAGATGTGATCGGCCTTTGACTTCTTCCCTTCTTGTTGTCCCTCAGTCACTCCACGTATAAACTTGTAGACTAACTACATGGAAGCTGCATTTTTCCAGAACTTCTAAAAAGATAGATACTGGTTGATAAGTCTCTGGCAGGGATCAGTGGATGAGCAGAGATGGAGGAGGGTAGGCCTGGGTGAGCCATGGCTGCTGTGGGGAGGATAGGAGGGAGAGGGCCAGGGTGGAGGTGGAGGAGGCTGAAGGGACCCTCACCCTCCCTCTTGTCCAAGAGGAGAGGAGCTGTGTTCATTGGAGACCTGGCAACTGTGAAAGAACTCTGCAAGGTAGGCAAATCCCCATTTTATCTAACAGGAGGCTTCTTTTCATTCAGAACTCTGTGATCTTGGTTACTTCTGAGTTTTGGGAAAAAATAAAATCATTTTGTTTTTTTTTCACATTGGGATGTCTTCATATTTGCATGTCATTGTGCATTCCATTGCAAAATTCTCTTTCTATAGTTTCTTTAGATCTTCTCAACCACCCCGTGATCAGTTCAGATGTTCCAGAATCACAGGGAAGGGCCTGAGTTAAGGTCACAAGACCTGCCAGTAAGTGCTGGATCTGGGGCCTTCTCTTAGCACCCATAGCATTCCTTCCTACCTGCTCTGGGGAGTAAGACAAGGGAGTGTCCACGCCCTGGGCTTCCCAACTGCCAAGAGACCAGTAAGTGTCAAGACTGGGCATTTTGCCACCAGTCCCTGGCCTGATAATGGGGGCTGTCCTTGGCAGCCAGGCTGCAGGGATCGGCTTTGAGCAGGAGTCCTGCTGAGCTCTGGGGAGAGGGTCTTGACACTCAGCTATGGGGGTGGGTGGTGCTGAGGTGTCATTTCCTCATTTTGGATTACATCTCTTCAGAAGCCGGTGTTCCTGCCATGTTTCCTGCTTTGCCAAGGTCCCACTTAACATGATTCAGGTTTGTAAGATATTCTTGTTCCTAAAATTGTGAGCATCAGTTAGGTCCTCCTTTTGTTGCTTCCTAGTTTGTAGTTTTAGCCTGGAAGGTATAACATGGTCTAGTAGGAGTGTTTCTTAATATAGTCCTACTGTGGTATTTTTTATGATTCTAATCATTAGTTTGCGACTGACACTGATTTTTTTTTCATACATATCTGACTGACTGACATGGGAAGAGAGTGATTTTACTATACTTCTTTAAAATCTAGAAATGCTTTAAAAGCTCAAATTTAGCCTTACAGATTTTTATAAAACCTCTGGTCATCTACGAGAGTCACACCATAACTATCTGGAAATAAAGCTGTCAGACAGAAGCAGAAGAAAACAGAGACACCCAGGTTTCTCCATCCACTGCGAGCTGGCTTAATCACACACTGTCTGGAAAGATTTTGATGGAGAATAATGTCACTACAGTCTAGCAGCCATTGTTAGCACCAGCTGCCCTCCTTCTTCATGGGAGATGCCCCCGTGCAATGCCAGGTTGGGTTCCCATTCACTCTTTGGGGCCTGTGACAGTTGAGAACTTTTACTATATCCAAAGCCTATTGCTCACAGGTTCCTGCAGGAATCTGCTGAGAGGCTGTAGTTGGAACAGCCCAGAGCAGAGCTGAGCCTCAGCTCTGCTCATGCACACCCAGTACAGGGAAGGTAGAAGGCTGGTGAAGGGCTCCTTCTTAAAGGAAAGTTAAAACACACTGTGGGGACAGCATGAAAGTATGGGGCACAGAGGGATGATGTAGGTGGGCAGAAGCCCACCTTGTCCCCTTTTACTCTGTAGAAGAGAGAAAGCAGATGGGGATAGCTGAGCAGAGATGGCTCTGCAGGATAGTCTGTCAGCAAGAAGCACCACAGCTGGCTCTGGGGACTTGGGGGATGTGTCTGGGGGCAGGGATGGTGGTGGGGTCACTCCCAGGCTTGAAGAAGGAAGGGTTAAGAATCTGTATAATGAAGTGACAAAGGCACAAGGATAATGACATATTTACAATTCAAATTTGCTATAGTCACTTTTAAGCATGTCATGGCTTAAAATTACATAGTTTAACCCAACGCACCTATTTTTGTCTGAGTGTTCTCCTGGGGCTGGGGCAGAGTACAAATACTATTTTAAAAATTAAATCAAAATAAAAGACATGAAAATTCATAACTCTATGAATTTGAGGTAAGCCAGGCTGAGAGCCAATGATCTTATCCTCGAGGCTAACTGTATCCAAGCTCAGGGTGCAAGCCAGGTTGCTATGCTCCCACCAGCCCTCTCGCCCTGGCTTACTTCCCTAAACATACAAAGCACGGCCCTCCTCACTCTCAGACCACACTGGCTCCTTGTCACTCCCTGGATGGAACTTGAAGCTGCCTCCCATCCCTTCCCTTGTCACTCAGCCCCTGTGTATCCAACTTCTTGAATCTCAGCTTTGCCACATGATTGGTGCATTGCTAGTGACAGCTGGGGTTTTAAGCTTCCAGGGGGGAGTTTTGAAGGCTAAAATGATTTATGGCTGCAAGACAGAAGTATGGTTGATATTTTCTAATGAACCTTCTCCAGATTATGACTAAACTTTTCTTTCCCTTTAGAGGTCCCTAAGAGAATAGGGATGGCTTTTTGGACACTCTGAATTCTCTGATACTCAGCAGAGTTCTGAATGAGTAAGAGCACAACAGTTACTTTGTGTTTTACTAATTTTTAAAAATCTCTTTCACATTCCACATAATTCTTTATCATTCAGGAAAAGATTGGCTTTTAAGCTAATGAGAACTTTCTGAGCGGACACCTAACTAGCTCATGGGTCAAGGACCACAGCTCAGGGGTACTCAGTCATGGCTAGGTGTCAGTACCACTCAAGGAACTTATGAGAAACAGATTCTCAGGCTCTTCCCCAAACCAGCAGAATCTCAGACGTGAGGATCTCCCATGAGAATGTTTTAAAAGCTACTCGGGTGATTCACCCTGAATCCTAGCCTAAGCATCAGAGCCCTGTCGGGCCTATCCTAACATGATGATCGGTTTTATACAATTTTGAAGAACAAAAACTTCCATTACCTTTTGTATCTCAGGATGAAAAATTTCCCTAGGGCCTTTCTCAAACTTGTCCAGATTCATGGCACTGAAATAGAATAGACAGAATGAGCTACAGTGCAGTGAGACTTAAGCAATGTAGAGCGAATCCCAGTTCTCCAGAGAAGTTAGACAGCATCCTCTAGAACAGCCTGGCACACAGGAGATGCCAATCGACAAACGAGTGATCAATGAAGGAATATGTGCAAGTCACCAAATATCACGTTCTACTTTACTTACATAACTCTCCCTGAGTGATACTCACATAGTAAAAGAGGAGGAGGAATCAGGAATATCTGTTTCAGGCAACCTTTTAAAAAAATTCTTATAAATTCTCACTTTTAAGAACAAAAAATAAAAATTCTTTAATTTACTAGATTCTTCTTTTTACGTACTAGAAGAATGATGAAACATAAATAAGATCAACTGATATTTCCTTCTTCCTTTACGACTGCTCTACCAAAGAGAGCAAAACATCCCTAAGAGTACTTTTTATGTTTTACTTTGGACAAGCAACGTGAATTTTCTTGTGAATTTTCATCAATTTTCTTGAAGTTAAGTTCCATTAGAGATAAAACAGGGAGGGTGAACTAGGTCTTTTACCGAGGATGCTCATGTTCATGAGTGACAAGTAAAAGAAGGAACTAATGTGTGAGGAGGACTTTTCACACTGGTGTCCACACTCCGCCAGAGGCTTCTTGTGGTTGTATCATTTAGTCCCCAGGAGGTTGGTTCTGTTTTGTGTGTGTGTGTGATTCTGGGGATGGCCTTGTGCATAGCAGGCATGTGCTCTCCCCACTGAGCCACATCCCCATATATAAATATGTGTATGTATATATATATGTATATGTATGTATGTTGTGAATGAACCTTTAAAACCTTTATTTTTATTTCTTTCTTTTTATGTGGTGCTGAGAATTGAACCCAGTGCCTCACACATGCTAGGTAAGTACTATCTCACTAAGTCACAACCCCAGTCCTCTTTGTCCCCATTTGAAAGGTGAGGAAGTTGAGGCTCAGAAGATGAACAACAGGTTAATACAGGAGCAGAGCAAGGACCTGAACCTAGGCTTAATCTGACTCTGTAGTATTTACATTTTAATTTCCTTTTAAGTTCTCAAGTTCATGTTTGTAACCAAAGAAGATAAAGCCTTTTCTTCTGTTGACAGGTGACTGTGGAAGTTCTTATCTTCTCTATCTTTGAAAACTTGCTGCAGCTTGCTCTGGCTATGAGTGGTGTACTGAGAAGGAAGGATGCTGTTCATATAACTAAGTGAAAATCTAAATAAGTAAATCCAATTGAATGAACTACCCAGTCTTTAAACAAGGAAGAAAAGAGTCCAAGTAACTTTCTAGAGGAAAAGAAAAAAAGATTCATAGAAATCTTAAGCCAATATAATTCAAAGCATTACTCTTACATCAAATTATAATTCATAAATCCTTAGAAGCAGCAAGATATTTCCATGCTCAACAAAAATGTAACCTCTTTAATGATGCTTCTTTAACTTCAGTTTCAGACTGCTCCAGAAGAAAATCAGAAGGCTTAGGGCAGACAGACGGCCTGAGATTTGGAGACCAAATCAAGCTTGAAGATGGGATGTGAAGTTTTATTTCTTAATCTTAACCCTTAACTGATGGAGTCAAGTCTGCCACTCCAAGAAACATCCCGGCCAGTCAGACTTGGAGCTATGACGTGCTACTTGAGGTTGCTGAAATTGCATCTCCCACCACCACCTAGCTGAAGATGAATAGAGGAAACTGCCAGGGACCTTCGCTCAAACCCCGGGGTCACGGGGACCTAGGTGTAAATCCCAGCTTGGCAGTTTACCAGCTGTGAGATCTTTGCCAAATCCCCTCACCTCTCTGAAGTTCCAGTCCCTGATAAGTGGATGAAGACAATCACAGCCATACTTCCTGGAGCTACAGGTTTGCGGAGAGAACGCCCGTAAAGCATTAAGCACGGTGCGAAAAGGAGCAGGTCACTGGGACATAACATTCTAGTTGGGAAAAAGTGACAGCTCCGTCAGCATGGTGGCATTCCCCAGGGAGGCTACCACCCAAGCATGGGAGCGACAGCGAGGGGTGGGAAGGCGGGGGCACCGAGAGGCAGCTGGGCAGGGAGCAGCCAGATGTTCTAATCATTTCACTTTCTGCTTGGTGAAGAATAAGCACATTCTCCACAGAGCAGCTTTTGCTGACATCTGGGTTTCTATTTCAAAGTAGAAAAATGAAAGAAAAATATTTCTTGATTTTCTTTCTAAGACTGAAGTGTCCGAGCGAATGCAAGAGAAAAGCAGCAGGCAATGAATGCAGAGGAGATGGCCGAGAGGCGCCGGAGCTGCTGGGCCTGGGGCGGTGCCCAGTTCCACCACACACGAGCTGCGAGTTGGGCTTTTCCCCCAGATCCTCCGCTTCCTCCTCGACAGAAGGGGGGGTAATGGGCATCTGCCCCACAGGGCTGCTGTGAGGGTCTTGTGGGGAACGCTAACGCAGGCCCTTCCAGTTTACAAGGCTGCGGCTGATGGTGTGGGGTTTCTGCTCATCCGTACTCACCTTAAAATGGACTTCACAGAGAGAGTTTTTGTGGGGCTGTAGGGAAGGCATATTTTCTGCGTACCCTGGGAAAGTGAAAACACTGAATCAGTGAGGACTGCAGCAACTTCCGTCTCTCAAAGAGCCTGCCTGGCTGTGGAAAGAAGCTGTGTCTGGTCTTATGCTTCTTTGAGGGTCATGTACAGGAATAAGCGTGTTCTATGCTGAAACAAACAAACTCCTGCCCAGGCCTGCTGGCATCTCCCACTGTCCCACTGCCCCACACACTTAGGATTTGAACACGACTTTCAACAGAGGGGTCCTCAGCCTCTGCATCATGGAGGGGAACTGAGACATCTGCCATGGTTTGGATAAGCATCCCCTAAAGCCTCACGTGTTTAAAGGCTTGATCACCAGCCTGTTGTGCTACTGGCAGGGGGTGGAAGCTTTAAGAGGAAGAACCTGAAGAAGGAAGTTAGGTCCCTGGGGGAGTGCCTCTGAAGTGGACTGTGGAATGTCAGTCTCTCTTTCCTCTCTCCTGCAGTTCCCAGGTACCAAGAGGCGAGCAGCTTCCTCCACCCACCCGTTCACTCCTGCCATGATGTGCTGCCTTATAATAGCCCAAAAGCAATGGGGCCAACTGACTGTGAACTGAAACCCCCAAAACTGTGAGTCAAAAACCTCTTTTTAAGTTGACTGTCTCAGGTATTTGTTATAGTAACAGAAAGCTACCCAACACACCATCTGAACCAGGGGAGAAGGGGATTTATTTGGTCTCTGAGCTGAGAATTGGATAAGCCTCAAAGATCATAAAAAGAAAACAGTCCCCTCTTGACAACGAGTCCCACATACAAGGTCTCCAAGTCAAAGATTTTTTTTTGAGGGGTGGGAAGGTGGGTGTGGTACTTGGAATGGAACCCAGGGTCTTGCAGATGCTAGGCAAAGACTCTGCCACTGACTACATTCCCAGCCCTTTTTACTTTTATTTTGAGACAGAGTCTCACTAAGTTGCTGAGGCTGGCCCCCAATTTGCTATCCTCTTGCCTCAGCCTCTTGAGTTGTTGGGATTACAGGGGTGTGCCACCACATCTGGCTTCAAAGACTTCTTGAACCAGAACTCATCTGAATCTTCCAGAGAAGTTTTCTTAGGTATACTTTTCTATTTATCTGTGTTGACTTTTCTCCTCTAAATGAGCACCCACTGTGACTAGCTCATACAAAGGACTCAGTAAATGTTTGTTGACTGAACTTGGAATACAAGAAGAGTTGCCTGAATGACTCAGTCCCACCTCCAAACCCACACCATACTAGTGCTATTCTCTCTAACACTCCAAAAAGCGATTATGGATTTATATCCACATAGGACTCACACTGCACTGTTAGCTAAAGGGATTATTGCAAGATGCACACTTCAATCTTGCTTCCTAACTTTGACTAATCATAAAATTGGCATCAGAAACAGGGAGAGAAAGAGTTAGCACTTTTTTTTTTTTTTTTTTTTTTTTTTTTTGCAGGACATGGGCATAGAAGTAAACAGGACTTTTCTTGTTTTGGGGACACTTTTGCCAACCCCCGTGTACAAGTCCTAACAACAGACTGGGAGCAGAGTTCTTCAGCCTTTTCAAGTCTGATCTCTTTTCATAAGGAAAGCTCTCACACCCACAGCCCTGGAGAACTACAACTCTCACTCTGACCAGGTGGCATGGTGTCCTTGTAGATAGACCTTAGGGGTGGTACCACAGAGAGAGCCCTCCTACGGGTTCTCACCAGCCAATGGAATCAAGCTGAGTTTTCGTTTTTGTGGTTTGTGTTGGAGATTTGAGGAAATTTCCAAATATACAGGAATATGAAGACAGGAGCAGTTTTGAAATCCCCTCCTCTCACTGGGACTTGAGTTCTTTCGGGGTCTTGCTTTTCACTTGCTCCAGACACAAGGGATGTCAACCTGCCTAAAAGCAGGCCTTGAATCTGCCTCTCTTGCCCAGCTCCTTCCTGTCTCTTTCCTTCTCAGCAAATACACCAAAGGCAGCTGTAAAGACGCCCAGGGCAGCTTACGTGTGGAACAGAAGGTTCCAGCCCTGAGCCTGGGTGACAAGGACATGTGTTTGAGCTGCCCAGCATCTGTGAGGCTGTGGACTTTTGTTCCTTCACCACAAACTGGAAAAGCTCTTCCTCCCCAACCCCTGCCTTTGGTAGCTTTCGGAGTCAATACTCAAGGAAAATGGTTCTGTATTTGCCAGTAGAGCCCCCAGAGGCATGGCTAGAGTCAACTGCAGGTACATGTCCGGCAACATGCAGTGAACACAGTGTGGATGTAGAGTGCAGGACGAACCTTACCCCATCCATGTAACCATGCGCATGCATGTGCGCCTGCATGCACACGGGGCATGTCTGCAAGCCTGTAGCGATGATCACCCCTCAGCATTAGGATTTTGATTGTCTCTTTACACGCTGTATTGCCGGGATGGAATTTTTACAATAAGTATGACTCATTTTTTTTTTGAAAAGCCTCCTCTGTATGTCTAGAAGAAACCTAGTACAGATGGCAAGACTGTTTAAAGCAGGGTTACACCTTCTGGACTTTTCTAACTGCTTTATGTAACCTGACAGAGTGTGAGCTAGTGGTGGTGGGGAGGGGAGTCAGATACTTTGGATTTCCCCTGGCCTCCAGTGCTACTTTGAGGCCACATGGGGCTTTGTAACTCACCCCTTCTGTCAATGTTCAGGATTGACTTTTTCAGTTCCTCTCCTCTCCTAGACACTTCCATTTGTAGCTGGGAATAGAGCCCTACCCCAGGCACATAATTTGGGGCCTGTATAAAGGCTCTGATGAAGGCATTGGTGCTTCTCAATAGAGCGGACTGATACTCCTGATGTTCCTCCTGCTCTACCCCAAGCGCTGTCACATGGTCCTGTGGTTTAAATCCCACCTCCTTCAAAATACCTCTAAGAGGGCTAGGGAGATAGCTCAGTTGGTAGAGTGCTTACCTCCTAAGCACAAGGCCCTGGGTTCAATCCCCAGCACCACACAAAAGCAAAAACAAAAACAAAACAAAAAAACAAAAACCTCTAAGAGTGGTCACACTGCATCTCTCATCTGTCTTGTATTTGTTGTCCCTTCTTCCTGAGACACCCGGGCTCCCCCTCAGGTCTCTATTCAAATGGCACCTCTGCAGGAAGCATTGCAGGTCCCTCTACCTGCAGCGTGCCTCCTGCATCCTTCTTTAGCTTTGTTTCCGTCAGGGTGCTTATCACATTTATATTGTAACAAGAAAACATCTTCGGAAATTAAGATAAGCAAAATTTCCTTGTGCATTTGTCCCTTCTCCCTCCTCAGGACCTGGCCACCACCACAGGTGAGGAGGTAGGGTGACTGTTACTTCCTGAAGGAAGAAGATACAACATTGAGGAAATTCAGTTCAGAAAGGCAGAAGTGGGAAATCTATCTTTTCATGCATTAAAGGAAGACAGAGAGAAGGAGTGGGCAGGAAAGCTAAGGGTCAGATGCAGGCTCCTGATTTCCCCATTCCCTGGGACATGGGGATGGGAGGACACTGTAAAAACATCAAGATGCCTTGAGGACCTAAGAGCATTTGGACAGAGGCCCTCTTCCCAGGCATGGCCTTTCATAGGAATCTGAAGTACATGTGGCACCTGCTGGAATACAGTGAAGGGCAGTCATTCACTAGTCACCAGCATGGATGACCAGAGACTACAGACATGGATCTGAGGCAATGAACCTGCCTCCTTATATCCAACCCAAGGTTTGCAGGAGTGGTTGTAAAGACTGTGAGAGGTCTGGAGACTAGCAGACACCTGGGATTGGGCCAAGGGAAAAATGGAGACCACAGGTCTGGAGAGCAGGCGCTTTCCCATGACCCAGAAGAAACGGAAAGACTGGTTGAACCTCAGAGGTCACTAGTTCAGAGATCAGACCAACCACTCCCCAGCAGAAACCAGGAAGAACTCAGATGGCCCATATGCATCCAAGAAAGTCCTCTTGTGACATCATGAGGGCTCACAGCCCTCTCACCATGGTCCCAAATAGCAAGAGCAAGAGGAGCAATAGAAAGGGAAGAAATGGAAAGACTGATTATTTGCCCAAAGAGAGAGTCATTCAAAAGAGAATACTGAAACCAGAAGAGATTGGAAGTCTATAATTAGCAAATGTAAAATAAAAAAATTAATATAAATACGTTAAGTACAAAGGTGGCCAGAAAACCTCCTGCCCACTGCTCTGGATGAAGACACCGTCACTTCTCACTGTGGTGCAGGCACTTGAGAAAAATTGGCATGCAGTGGCCCAACATGGTCTCTTCCAACTCTTGCACAGACTGCTGATGGCAGGACTGACCCCAATTGGCACAGGAAGGGGGTCATGCCAACACTTCTCTGTATGAAGTAATTTCACATAAAGACTTCACACCAAATAGATTTTTACCCTAAACCTGCTTCAAAAAGAAAAAATGCTGAAATGTACCCTAAAAAGTTTGTATAAATAAAAGTGGCATATGTGACCTATGGATTAAGTTGGACTTAATTATTTATTATTTATTAATAAATAAATTTATTTATTAATTCACTCAACAAATTATTTCTGGAGCCCTGACTATGTGCCAAGCACTGAGCTAGGTGGTAGGAATACTAAGGACAGAGAAGATATCTTCCTAACTTTCATGAACTCTGTCTAGTGGGAGAAACAGTAGGAACCAAAGATTTACACACAGAATTATGTACAATGGTGACAGCTTGGCCACTCAGCCTTGGGTTCTGCCTGGTCTGCTACCAGCATGTGGCCTCAGCCATTCATTTAACCTCCCTGACTTCGAGAGCATCTATTGAGATAATGCACTTGGAGGACTTCGTATAGTACCTGGCATGTGCTTGATAAATATTAGATTTTATTGCTGTCACTATTAATGTCTTAAATTGCTATAAAAAGCTCCTAGCCACAAAACTGTGTAGAGGCTCCTGGACATTCTTCTGGGCCTTTTGAAGTTGCTGATTTATTGTTTTGTGTGTGTGTGTATGTGTGTGTGTGTGCTCTTTCCAATGTACATATGTTGTCTTTGAAAATTTTTTCAAGAAGGAAAAGAAAAAATACTAAGAAAAGAAAATAGCAAGAATGAATGAAAGACAGAGGTCAAATGCAAGGATTACTAGAAGAAGAATTCAGGAGACAGGAAAAAAAAAAGCAGTCATCATGAACATAACATAGGAAACTGTCCTGAGCTGGTTGAAGACTTGCATTTGCAAGTCGAAGGGTTTGCTTTCAGTTCACTTTCAGCTGGGTGTTTGGAAACTACCACAGGCAGTGATTGCCTGTCTAGTTAAGTCCAGAGCTATTTTTCTAACCTGTCAGACTGACAAAAGGGCTAATCCTAAAACAGATTCTAGAAGTGGAGCTAATGCAGCAGTTGGCCGAGTGTCCCATGGGGTAGGAGCCCCACGGGGCTGTGTCCATGTGATACTGTCGTAGCCCTTCAGTACATCTTCCCCCTCTAGTTGAAGATGGGCCAGTTCACTGCTTTCAGTATAAGAAGTGGTTAAGGTAAATGAACTGATATACTCCATAAAATATAGTTCTGTATTCCCAGAGGCCAAGATGGAGGCAAGGGACTGTATCTGATTAGTGGTTTATAAATAGGGAAAGGTTACTATTAAACTTGGAATGTTGTCATCCTGAAATATCTGAACTGAAAGAACCTTGTAGGAAAGGGCTTACCTGAGCCACCTGGACAATGAGGCTGATGAAACCCTGGACTGGGAATGACCTGAAAAGTGTGAGTCAGGTACTTACTGTTTTCCTCCAAAGAATTGCACGGTATTGAGGGACGCGCTGATTGTTCTGGTCAGAAAGAGTCACTGACAAGAAGAAAGGGCTCTTCTCTGCATCATTTCCGATGTAATTCTGATGGACTGAAGAAGAAACAGGTTTAGAATCACAAGAGTGTAACTCCTTCTTCCAGGCAGAGAGGAGGGGGCCCTGTGCTGGTATCCAGCCTTTACCACACATAAGCTCAGGGAATGATAATCCCAAACCCAGGGACAGAACCTGAACACTGCCTGTAGTCAGGCCCATGACTGGTTCAGGAATCAATCCTGAACCAATGTCAGCAATTCCCTTCCCCTTGCCAGTGACTGGCTCAGGAGTAAACATGTGACCCAATACTGGCCAATGAGATAGAGGGAGAGACTTCTGGAAAGTCTTCCTTACTCAAAAGCCTTTCTCTGGACAGATGTCTAGATGTGATGCCTAGAATTCCTGCAGGCATCCTGAAGAGGGCCATACTAAGGATGGAGACACAGAAAAGGGGAAAGGGCCTGGGCCTTGACACCACTGAGCCTTTGTATCCACCAACCCCAGAGCCCATCCTCCTCCTAGGTTTCTCATTCTATCCCTTCTTGTTTAAGCCAGTTTGAGACAGGCTTTCTGTTACTGGAAGCTGATATCCCCAAACTCACAGCACCATTTTTCTGTAAAATCATCCCTGTGCTGGGTTTGCAAGCACTGGGGAAGATGATGACTTTCCTGCTGATTTCTTTCCCTATAAATGCTTCTATATTCCCCCCACCAACCTAATAAATTCTGCTGCCAAATACCTGAAATTCTTAGAGTAATCTTGTATCAGATTTCTAAAAAGCCATCATGAAGGTCTAATTGCTCTCATTTCAGAGTTCAAGTATCATATCTTCTACAAATGAATACATTAACCCAAAAAGCAACTCCTCTAACTCATTTAGGATCCTGCAACAGTGGTTATTCTTCCAGTCCCAGTGTCTTCAGTCATTAACACACTCCTGCCTTCCACGTTTCTATGTATTTTCACTATGCCAGGTACTGGGGTTAGTGCTATTTCTTCTTTTCAAACTTACGAGCTAGAGACGAACACCTACTTTAAAGATAGGGAAACTGACTCTTAGAAAGTGGAGAGTAGCTCCTGTAAGATTCTCTGTTAATAGTAGCAGGACTTGGATGCAAATCCATTGTGTGGGCTCCCTTAGGGCAGGACTGCGCTGCCTCTGCTAAGTGGGGACTGTGTCCCCACTGCTCTGCAGGCTGCCTGGCAGATGGCAGGCCACTGATGACTGAATGGCGCCAGCACCCACCGTCTAATACCCCTCTGGTTCCACATTGGCCCAGGAGCTTAGGGAACCAGTTCTTTGCCTCACTGCCTATGTTCAAAGCTCAGTAAATTTGTTTTCCACCTGAAAATTCTTCTAGTCTCTCAAAGCACTCATTCAGATGATCTAATCCCCTTTAGCTCCCCAAGGACAAAAACAACTTGGAAAAAATCTAAAAGACAAAATAAAATGAACCACAATCAAAAAGAAAAAAGAAAAAAAAAAAAAGAAGAAAAAAGAAAAACTCCTAGGCTGTGCCTCCAAACAGCATCTCTTCATCTACAGAGCTTACTCCTGACAGTGAAACCTTAGTGTCCCTAAATTGGCTAGTTGCACTCATACTATAGCACTCACTTTCATTTCGAGTGTATTTTCTTCCCAACCACCATAATGGCATAATTACCTTGTCCTAAAAAATACTTGAAATACCATCTGGTGTGGTATTCCGGGTTCTCTAAGTGCACGTCTGTTCTTCGCCAAGTACCTGGCAAAGCAGTTGCATTCTGTAATGGAACAAAGTTTGTGTCATTCAGAGGCTTACTTAGAAAGCAAATAAGCTGGCAATGAACCAGAGGCCAAAGAACCTGAAAAAACCATTGTTCAAAGCAAAACCCAAGGGCCATAACTTCATGTTCTCATTAGAAAAGACGCTCAGTCTAAGTTTGCATCCTGGAGGTATTCCGGAGGCCCCTGGGGTGCAGGAAAGAGAACCAAGTGAGGCGAGGAGCTGACAGGAGCATAAGGCACCTCCGTCAGAGGTTTCACAACATTTGCAAGTTGGTGCCCCCAGAGCGCCAGCTGTGACACAGACACATTTCACCTCCAACATACTTCTCAACTTGACTCAAGTCCACAACTTTGTAAAATTCTTAAGATGTATTATAAAAATCACCCAACTGGAAAATATGAATAAACCTAACAAGTAACTGAAATCCTCTATCTGAAGATAATTATTAATGTTTGGGTATTTTTCCTGTGCATATTCATATGCATTCTTCTTACCAAAATGGAATTGTACTGAACATGCAGCCCTGTGACTTGCCTGGGCACTGCATTCATTTTTTCCATGTCAATAAATATATTTCTACAATGTTAATCTTGATGGCTCTGTCATATTCCACTGTGGACACAAAGTGACTATTTAACAATATCAGACCACTGTAAATAAAGTTGTGAACACCTAATCCCTGGCTTGGCTGGCATGCTGACTTGACCAGTTATCCCTGGAGAATAAATTCTTGGAAGCTGAACTGCTTTGCCAAGGCTTAGGCACATTACCAAAGATCTGTGACATGGTGTCGTGATCAGGGCTCTACCGCACTGGCGGAGCCTGCCTAGTCCCATGCCCTCGACATTTCCTCTCCACAATTTAATGGTTAAAATGTCATCTCAGCATTGTTTTTTTGTATACCAGTGGAATCGAACATTTCCTTTATACTTTTATTAGTTGTTTCCTCTTTTGTGGGTTACCTGTTTATGCCCTTTGTCTGTTTTCCGATCATCGTACAGTATTTTTTCTTACTTATGAAGACTTTAAAATTGATTGCAGACCATTTCATTCATTTTTTTATTTTTAACTTTGCTTATGGTAATTTTGGGCACAGAGATGTTTTAAATTTCTCAGATTTTTCCCCTCATGGTTCCTATCTTTAGTATCATTACATGAAAGTTTCTCCATACCATTATTAATGGAACTATTTACCTCTGATGTTCTGTGCTTTCATTTTTACATTTCATTCTTTAATCTGTTGAGCATTTAAGATGTGTGCTATGAAGCAAGGATCAATTTTTCCCTAACAGTTTATCAATTAACCCAGCTCTAATTTTTGAACACCGTCACTCCCAACCTTCATAAGGCAATAAATATTTTTATAGTAAATGTCTGAGTCTTGCCTGGCCTGGGTGGGGGCTGTGTGAGCTACACGTTTTTCTGAATGATTGACAGTTATTCCAAAGAAGTTCCATGGACATCTATGTTGTGCCATATGTAGGAGGCGGGCTACTGGACCACACTATTTGATTTTGCCTCTAGTGATTTGCTACATGTTTGCTATGTTTGTGATAAGTTTTTTGTTTTTTTTTTTTTAAATCATGTTGAGGAACTATTCTTCAATTCTGAATTTACAAAGAGGCTTTTCTCTGGAATGAATATTAAATGTTATTAAAAGCTTTTTCTTCTTTTTTGCAACTATTGAGAGAATAGGTTAAATGGAGGAGAATCACAGTGATGTAATGTGTTATATATAGAAACAGCCCTTCTGGCATTGAAGAGTTCTTAGATCCTGGCATGCACCCTACTGGGTCTTGGTGTATTATTCTTTTAATGAACTGCTGGCTTTAAAAATTATTTATGTATCATAGTTGTTGAGACGGATCAACAGCTTCTTTTCTGTATGTGTTGCTGTCATGTGCTCAGGGTTGTTACCTTATGAACTAAATCAGGAATCCCCCTGCCTTTGCCATCACTCTGGAAATACCGACATTTGTTAAGAGCTCGAAATTCCAAGTATCAGGCTATGCATTATTTCCAGAACCGACACCATCAATTTTATGACACGGAGTCTATTTTAACCCCCTTCTTTCTGATGAGGAAATTGAGACTTAGCAAGTTTATGTATGTTGCCTAAGGATGTGGAGATAATCAGTAGCAGAGCTGGAACTGAAGCCAGTTCCCATTTCAGAGGTGTTTTCTCTTTTTAATTTTAGCCATTACTTCATTTTCTGTATCTTTTTTTGTGTCCTGCCTTTTTAACCTATCAGGGAATAAAACTGTAGGTTAAAGTTTCTTCATATTATTATGCTTTTGTTGGGTTATCTTGAATTTTTAAAAACCAGCTATTACTAAATATGTATACATTTTTATTTGTAAAAAATTTTAAACTTATATAAAAGCTGCAAGAACAGTGCAGAGAGTTGTGAGAATGAGAAAGCAAAGAACATCCCCTTTATCAAGTTCACCTGCTAAAAAAGCTTCCCCTCGGTTCATTTGTTCACTCACCTTCACACACACACGCACACACACATGCAATTTTCTGGAACCATTCAAGACTCAGATGCATACATAACAGCCTGTTATCCCTCAACACTTCACTGTACTTCTCAAGCAAAGGGATATCTTCTAACATAATTACAGTGTGGCTTTGCAACATGAGTACCTTTACCATGGGTGTAGCACTGTTATCTGTATTCCCACTTCATCAAGTGGTTCAACAATGCCATTTGAAGTGTTTGTTCTTTGGTGCAGATCACTATGTTGTCACATCTCTTCAGCTTCCCTTCATCTGCAACTTTTCCACACACTGTCTCTCATGACAGTAACATTTTGGAAGAATGTGGCACCCTCCTTTCCTCATTTTATAAATAAAGCACTCCTCATTTGGGGTTTGTCTGACATTTCCCTGCACTTAGACTCAAGGGTCTACACCCCTGTTGGGAGCACTGTAAGGCTGGTTCTTCTCAGCTTATCAAGGCACACTTATCCAGGATGTCCTCTGCTCCTTGTTGGTGAGGTTAATTCTGATCACCTGATCAGGGAGTTCCTCTTAGCTTTGACTTTTTGTTGTGATTCAAGAGGCAAATCATTGGAATCTGCTCCTGGTAGATTCATTAGCAACAGCCACTCACTTCCCAACCAGAAGCCCCAGCAGTGGTCCTGCTCCACAGAACAGCAGGCAGCATGCAGCCATGACCTACGGCCTCTCAGCCAACCTAGGCATCGGTGGACCAGAGGTGGGTGCAGCCCAGGAAGCTGGCCTCAGTCAGTCAGACCCCTTAACAGTCCATGTCATTGCCTTGAGGCCCTGGAACCTAGAAAGTTTCAGAAAAGCCTGAAGAGGAGACTCTCTTGTATCCCCAGCACAGTTAAACTCCTGGAGCCTCCAAGATTTGCACAGCCCAGAGAGAGCTCTTTCAGGTAGCAGCACCAGATGGCAGCTGAGTGCTTCTCAAATTTGTTGAAATATGCACTCCTGGGTCCACTGTAGATCTCCTCCTCCAGATCTCTCTGGGTGCCTAAGAATTTCTTTTTTGTTTTGTTTTTGTGGTCAAACCCACAATCTCATGCAAGCTAGGCAAGTGCTATACCACTAAGCTGCACCACCACGGGAGAATCTCTATTTTAACAAGCAACTGGGGGATGTTGATGACAAAATTTTAAGAACCATTGCCCAGTGCTCTATGCCAGGGGTTCTGAAAGAATCGAGGTTGGTAAAGGAGGAGGGACTCAGATGGGGCAAAATAAATACATCTTTATTTTTTTCAACTCCTAAAATTTAGTGTTTCATTCGATTATGATTATATAAAAAACTATAGTAAGGGCTGGGGATATAGCGCAGTTGGTAGAGTGCCTGCCTTGCAAGCACAAGGCCCTGGGTTCAATTCCCAGAACCACATTAAAAAAAAAAAAAAAAAAAAAAGAAAAGAAAAAAAAAGAAAAAAAACTATAGTAGAGTGAACGGTCCTGGTATCTCTCTCTCTCTCTCTCTCTCTCTCTCTCTCTCTCACACACACACACACACACACACACACACACACAGATTTTTAAAACTTGGTAAGCCTCATTATAGTGATTGCAGATATCTAGAAATACTGTTTATGTTCTTCTGCCATATAAAATTACAGTAGTTACAGAATCTACTGCTGGATTGGTTATTTAATGTGTAAGTAAAAAAACATAGATATAATGAATTAGGCTTAAAAAAAATCCTCCTGGGGTTGGGGATGTAGCTCAGTGGCACAGCACTTGCCTAGCATATGCAAGACTCTAGATATGATCCCCAGCACTGAAAAAAAAATTTGATAACTTGATTATTGATTTCAACACAACCAATTCTTTTGTAATCCGCTGTTTTATTTCATATGCACTTAAAAACATTATTCTGAGAGGTGATCTACAGACTTCACAGACTGCTGAGAAGAATTAAGGGACAGAAAACGTAGACCTGGGACCTCTGAGCACACGCTTCTGCTTGACGTTCTCCAGAGGCTGATGGTGCCACTGCGGAGTGGGCTAATGCAGGAGGGCAAGATGCAGCCAGCACCTAGAGGGAAGGATGGGACTGGGCAGTGGCTCATCTCCTACATCAGGTGCAGCTGTTAATTTTGAGGCTTTTATAAAAAAAAAAAAAAAAAGATTTAAAAGTTACCTATTTAACTTTCATCTTCACTGAATACTTAGCTGAAATGGGGGGAAAATCCAACACCCCAAAAGTTGTGAGTCTCAGTAGCAAGCACCTCCTGGCCCTGGTGCAAACCACACATGACTGGGTGTGAAGACAAGAATACTCATAGGTATCCACGGGGATGGTGCCACTCCCCCTGCCCAGGGCCCAGGAGAATGCCTCTGAAACAGCTTTCGCTGACGAGGTGGATGTAATGGGACATACAAGTGTCCAATGAGTGGTGTTTTTTACATGTGTGCACCCTCATAACCACTACCTGATCACGACAGGAAGTGTTTTTAGTGTCCCAGAGGCTCCCATCATTACCCAGCCATATCCTCAAAGGCAACCACTAGCTGCTGTCCATCTCCATGGGCTTCACCTGCCCTGGAACATCATAGAAATGAAACCACTCCCTGTGTTCTCACTGGATCCAGGCTTCCCGTCCTCCGGCATCTGTCTGTGACATTCTCCTTGCCCGGTGCAGCAGTTCTTTCTTGCTCATCACCGTGTGGTCCACGGATGGATACCACAGCTCATGTTCATTCTCCAGCTGGTGGACACTGGGATTGTTTGCGATTTTATTAAGAATAAAATCACTGTGAATGTTGTCTGTCTGTCTGTCTGTCCTGGAACACAGAAGATGCACACGCTCACTTTCAATGGTGCTGCCAGACAGATTTCCAAAGAGGAGTCATCACTTCACGCCCCTGCTTGCCATGGTTGAGAGTTCTAGTTGTTCCGTATCCTCTGACCAAACACTCAGCATTTCAGTTCTGCGCTCCAGCACTTTTGGAATGGCTGCAATAGCATCTAACTGTGGTTTTAATTTTCAAGAAATTCTCATTATTTTACACCCACCTGATTTTACAAAGGAGATCGGTGATGCAGAAACTGTCTGTAGGAAGTTAAGGTAATAATGAAACAGGAACACATTATTTATTTGCCATTGACAAGAAAATTAGGAGGAAATATTGTAATGAGAGCGTTTTCCAGATAACAACTCTTTTAGCTCTGCAATTGCCCATGTTTACTTTACACCTACTTAGACATCTGTTAAAGGTCTGACGTAGGTTAATGGACTCCCGCTGTTCTGTGCAGCAGATGTGCCTGAATGTGCCTGCAATGTCCAGTGAGTCTGGAGGCTGAGAAAGCCTCATCTTCTCTGCTTTGAATCCCAAAGCCCACCAAAGCTTCTTACTGCCTTCACTTTTTTTTTTTTTTTTAAATTCCATTTATACTTGTGGGACAAGGAGAAGGGGGCCTGAAACTGGCTGGCCAGGATATTTTGAGAAGACTTCAATAAAATCTGCATATGACACACTGATTTTATTTGAATGTTCTCAAATATATGGCTTCAGGCAGCGAATCTATACAATACAAACCCACTACAAATGAGACCCAAAGTTGAACATAATGCCTGTGATTTTTTATCACCTCTTTCAGATTGAGCTCAATAAACAAGAGAAAGCCTTGAACTGCTTGTCCTTCAGTTCCTCAGTTAAATTACTGAGAGAACTCTGGCAGGAGGGAAGATGGATTTTAAAAAAAAAAAAAACTAAAATTTTTTGAACTATGAATGTAATCAGGAGAAGCTGCTTGTGAAAAAAGTGAAATTATACAAAAATTAAAATCCCTTTCTCTCCCCATCTTCTACGTTCCACTCCACTTCTTCTGCCTAAAATAATCATGCTATCAGATTGGATTTGGATAATGCCAGATCTTCTTAATGCAGTTACAAATATGTGTTTACTTTACACACACACACTAGACACATACACATACACACATACATGATTTGTTTTCATAAATGGGAGTAGTGCAGATATTACACTGAAGCTTGTTTTTTCACTAAAGAAAATATCTTGGAGTGGGGCATGGTGGCACATACCTGTAGCCCCAGCTATTTAAAAGGTTGAGGCAGGAGGATTGTCTGAGCCTCCCAGTTCAAGACCAGCCTGGCAGCAGTGAGAACCTGCCTCAACAACAACTACGACAATATCTTGGGAATATTCCTATATCAGGGCATAAAGTTCTAATTTGCTCAATACATACAGATCTGATTTATTCTTTTTAATAATTTGGGTTGACTCTAGACTTATAAAACCTGTGAAGAATATGGAAGAGGCTAAGGAGGGAAGCTCAGGCTCCAGCTGTTGTCCTGACACCACAGGCTCATTCTCCAGAAGCAATTATGGTTGTACTCTTAAGTATCCTTTTGGAAATTTTCTTTCATATTGACAAGCATATTCATTTTTTTTTTAAAAAAAGGAAAATGGGATATTAAACAAATCATTCTGGAACGTGCTCTTCTGCCTAACATTCTGCTGTAATGTTTTTCCATGGTAGTGCATATACCTCTACTTCATTCTTTTTTTTAACCAAGGATTGAACCCAGGGGTACTTAATCACTAAGCCATATTCCCAGTCCTTTAAAAATTTTTTTTGTTAAAATTTTTAGACAAGGTCTCACTAAGTTGCTTAGGGCCTCACTAAGTTGCTGAGGCTGGCCTTGAACTTGTGATCCTCCTGCCTCAGCCTCCCAAGCCTCTGGGATTATAGGCATGCATCACTGTGCCCAACTCTACACTTCATTCTTTCCAATAGTTAAGACTAAACACTCCAGTGTGTCATAATTGTACAATCATAATTGTATCATAATTTATATAATCACTCCTCTAATGATGGAAATTGAGGTTGTTTCCAGTTTTTTCCCCCTATTTTAAATATTGCTGCAATGTATATCCTAGCAGAACTGACGGCCAAGAGGCATATACATTTGTAGTTATTGCTAATTGCCCTCCCAAAAGATTGAACTAATTTCCACATCTCCCAACAGTGTATAAGAGAATTGTTCCCATGCTAATGACAGTTGTTGTGAAGAGCTGAGAGACTGTCCCCTCTGCTCCACCATCTACTAACTGGTACATACGAGTGAGCAGTGCAGGAGCTCCCCAGTGACCCACCTGGGGGTCATGCTCATTTAAATTAATAATCTGAATGAGCACACAGATGGCAAGACAAGCATTTCTGAAGGAAATATAAAGCTGCTCAGTGGTTCAGCTAATAGGACAGGTGACAGAATCAAGATGTCACAAAAATTCTTGACAGTTAAAAATTATGGGACACACTAATGAGATTAAATTCAGTGAGGATAATGCAAAATCCTACTGTTAGGTACAATATATGAATTGCTCCAGTGCAGGGTGGGGAAGGCCAGGTGCTACGAAGTGGGCCGCATCTCTCTCTACCCACCAGGAGCTGAGGCTCAGAAACACTGAGCTGCAGACCAGTAAGCATTAGAGCTGAGATCTGAAGACAGGCCTGTCTGACTCCAAAATCGTCCTCATGACACCACGCTGCCTCACTGCTGAACCACAGCATGCATGAAATACACAGGGGCGGGGATGCTGTACTGTCAGTTCACTGGGCTTCAAAAAAGGAGATGGAGTGTCTCCAGCAAGGAAGGGGACAGGCAGGCTCCCTCTGTGGCCTTACAGAGCACATCCAGAGCCCTGCGTTCCCTTCTGAGCATTTAAGGTTCAATTATTAGAGATGCTAATTACCTTGATTTGATCATTGCACATTGAAGCTTCACACTGTACCCCATAACTGTGTTCAGGGATTATGTGTCAATTAAAAGTCAATAAATTTGCCAATTAAAAAATCTGACACATAGTAAGTACTCAGGAAATATCTGGAAAGTTTTCAATATTGTTACTAAATTTATATATGTAGGAATGAGAAATTAAGCAAGGAGATAGACTAAATGAGGGGGTCAATATGCACGATTACTTATAAATATATTAAGAAACAAATAAAATAAAAATAAGAGGCTAATTAGTGGCCTTTCATGTATCCAAGGAATAGCAACAAGGGTGATAATGGAGGGACTGGTTTCATCTAACAAGGGAACACAATAGACATCTCTGAATGCTGAAGAACCATCATGGTGAAGAGGGTAGCCTTACCCTATGGAGCTATGGAGAACAAAGCAGAAAAAATAGATGAGTACTGTTCAATGAAAATAACTTTCTAGCAATTAGCAATTCTGAAAAGTGGAATTATCTGCTTTGGGGATGTGGAATAATGGAGGATACATTTTTGGCCTTTAACCCTGGTTCCTGGTATTGAGCTCCTAAAACCCTTGGAATTCTCTGAGTGAGAAGGGTGACAGGCTCGCCTTTTGTTCTAAGAAGGTGACTCTTGGAGGCTGGTTGCCAGAAAGACTAAGCCTCAATCAGAAGCTTGGAACTCACAGCCCCACCTCTCAATCTCCAGGGAGAGAAGAGGGCTGGAGTGAGTCATTGATTAACGGCCAATCAATCATTCCATCAATCGTGCCCGTGACACCACCATAAGCCCCCTAAACTGGGGCTCAACAGATCCTCCTGGTTGGTGAACAGTGAGATGCTGAGAGGTGGACACCTGGTGGGGGGAAGCTCCTTGCCAGGCCTCCTGCCCCACACTTACTCTATGTGCTGTTATTCCTGAGGTACATTCTTTATAATACCAGCCATAAGAGCTAAAGTGCTTTCCTGAGCTCTGTGAGTCATTTCAGCAAATCAGGGAGCCCGAGAAAGGGGTTATGGAAACATGGTGCCAAGCAAGCCAGTGGGGAGAGCCTGAGAGCTGTGAGGCCACCTGTAGCCTTCACATGAACCTGCAGCTCCAGTCTCTGTCACCTGGATATTTAAAGGCCTCAACCTGGGGACTGAGTTTAAAGGCGCCTGGCAAAAGTAAACCAAAATCCTCTGGGCCAAAAGGCAATGTGCTGTAGGCCTCTAGTATCCTCAGAATGAATTTCAAGACCAGATAGCACACAACCAGGCAGTCAGGCACACACAGGCATGACAGACGGCGAGTGACAAAAACCTCCACCATGTGAAGACCAGATGGTAAGACCACCACACAGACCACGTCCAGAGAAATAAAAGGCAAATTGGACATTATCTTAAGGAAATAGCAAACCATAGGAATTGACTGTGCAACCTTGACATAGGCACTGGATTCTTAGACATTAAAAGAAAAAATAACAAACTGGACATCATTAAGTTTAAAAACTTCTATACTTCAAAGGACACAATCCAGAAAGTGGGGAAAAAACACTCACAGAATGGGAAAAGTTTTTACAAATCACATATCTCTTAAGGGTCTAGTGTCCACACTATACAAAGGACCCTTATAATTCAAAAATGAAAGGACAAGTAACCCAATAATGGAATGCTTTGTAATTTGTTTGTTCATGGGTTCGGAAATTTTTAAGTTGCTATACTGAGTCTTCTATTGCACTAACTGCTTTAACGAACTCAAAGCAAGCCCAATTATCTTCCTCTAGGTGTCATGTGCCTCTGAGGCCTTTCATGGGGCTGGACATTGGGATGGACACAGGTCAGAAGCTTATAACTGAGGATCATCAACATAAAACAAAGCCAAGGTACTCTAACTGAGAACTCATGCTCAGTGGCTTTGGTGGAAACAAAATCTAAAATAGTACTTGATCTTGGCATCATTTTCCAGAGAAGCAATCTGACAGAACTGTGTTTCACACAGTAGACCACAGAGATCTGAGAAGTCAGCAGATCCACCAGTGGTTCCCAGGTTGTCAAGGGACCTACCCAAGACATGCTGCAGGTGAGCTGCAGAGCCATGACTTGAGCCCAGGCATCTGACTAGAGTCAGTCCTGCCTATATCTGCCATAGGTGATTTCCCATCTCTGGTCAGAAGCCAGAATCTGTCCTTAGGTATATGTCAGAGCAGGTGACTCTGCCAGGTGAACAATGTTTGATGGCTGAAGTGTATGGTGATTTCAGGACCACATGAAGACTCCATTTATGTCTTTCCTGGAGGTGTGGGTTTCTTCCAGACACAGGTCCCATCAGGGGCTAAAACTGTGGTTGGTGGGTATAGTCAAATGCAGTTTGCTTATTTTGGAATGGGCTGAAGTCCTGAAAGCCTTTGGTAGCAGAAGCATGTCTTGAGGTGCAGCAGCCTCTGGGGTCTCCAGTGTGTAGGTTCTCAAAGTAGAAACTCAGCATGGTGGACAGTGGCTTTCCAAGCACTGAAACAGGGGCTTACTGCTCTGCTACTGGCTTTGCACCTGAGACATGCTAGGCTGCCTGGTTTTCGGTCATTTCAGGCCACTTTGGGAGGGCCATTTCTAAGCTTCAGAAGCAAACTTCCTGACATCATTCTGGCAAGAAGCTGAGATCATTCTGGCAAGAATTCTGTGGGCACCTGTTCAGGGGTGCAGACCAGAAGAACAATGCCTCCTTTTGCCTGACGTAGCTATGGTGAGGGCACCATTCCTGGGTAAATGAGTTTACTAAGACAAGGCCTCAGGTGAAGATGAACACTGATTTCCTGAATTCTAGGGCCTTTCAAGTTAAGTTCATAGTTCTTCACCAAGAATTTGCTTTGGGAAGTGGCTGGGCGAGCAACGCTGGCAATATGGCAGCAGTTAAGGAGTAACGACACCCATGATTACCAGGATAACTCTCAGTGTGAACCCACACTGTATGCCAGGTGTGGTGCTAAGAGCTTTCCAAGCTCACCTCACTGAATTCACACAACAATCTCAAGACAGTTTCTGGTTCACACATGGCGAACTGAGCTCAACAAGGTTGGGCCCCTCACCCAGGGTCATATGACTAGGAGTAGGGAGACAGAATGTGAATCCAGGTTTGTCTGATTCCAAAGCTGGGGTGTTGAAACACTGTGATTAGCTGTCTTGAAAATAGGCACAAAGATGAAAAAGAATCGGGAGCTTACATTGTATTCTGCAACTTCAGGGGAAGGAAGACTCCACGGGACAGAGCGAGTTGTGTCAGACTTAAAGAAAGAAAAGCGAGGTAATCCTTGTGCCTGGGCAGCAAGGAAGAAGAAGAGAGCCCAGAAGGAGGGCATGGACCAGGGAGTAGTGGGCAGCAGTGTCCTCCTTTCCTGGTGGCTTCTCTGAATAAAGGCAACATTTGTAGTCAACATAGCTTTTGCACTGTTCTCTTGGAAATGGATCTGTTCATACGGCAGGGCCATGCTGACCAGCCTGGCAAAGGGGAGGAGCTTAGATCCAAAAAACAATGCTGTGGATTTTTTTTTTTTTTCCCACTGCTGATAGAACAATGGCATGTGTCCACTTGGTTTTATGACAGAACTTTTAAAAGATATGTGTCACTCAATTACTAGCACATTTCATGCCAGCATAATAGTGTGGCCCCTCTACATCTGCTCCAAGAAAAGCTTTGCAAAGTTCCATTTACCCCTTCCAGAGCTCTATTCAGGTAAGTCACTGTGACCACCACAAACTGCCCACTGCCATGGCATAGGCACTACAGGTATGTGCTTGGTGCCAAAAGAGGAACCAAGGAATATTCTTACCTCATCTGAAGAGCCATTTTCCACTCTGAATCTTCCAGCCCTTTGGATAGCTCCATCAGCATCACTGGAAATAAGCTAGAGGAGAAAAGAACATTCCATCAGTAGCTGGGCCACCATTTGCAGTGCCCCTTCTGTCCAAATGGCTTCCTGTTATACTCAGGCCAAATCTAACATGAGCCAGTGGGCCCCACCTAGGAGCTAAGAGTTCCTTTTAAGCTCTACCCGTTGAGTCCTCAGTGTCAGCCCCACAGACTTAGGAGTCCAAGAGTCAGGACCACATGGGCTGCAAGAGTGGAAAATGAGAGAATCAAATCCAATCAGAACATTTTCCAAAACTGAAAAACATTAAAGCAATGGTCCCTGGAAAAATACTCTTTCATACACATCACATGTGGACAAGTGGCAGCTCGCAGATGGTAAAACTCAAAGCCAAGCGTCAAGTTCAGCGTCTTCCCAGGGAAGCCTGAAGAACAATTAGTGGCTGGCACGAACTCAAGGATCCACGAGTATCTGAGGAAGCTCTTGTGCCTCATTCAGTTTTAAACAGTTTCCAAAAGGCCAACCAGTGCCTTCCAGGCGGGCAGACTGTCTGAGCGCTGGCAAGGTGGCACGTGCAGACAGATGATCTTCAAGAGCTGGGCACTAGGAAGCGGCCAGGGGGGAAAGAGCGTGGTGTGGCGCCGCAATTCTCAGACTGCTCCCTCCAGATTCTCTCCTTCTAGATTTCTTAGAGTGACTTGGGAAAATGCTCTATCTTCTTTTAACCTTTTAAATCTACCTGTAATTTTCAGTGAAGATCTGCCAACAATTTCCCCACCCTGGACTTGCTGGGGATGGGAGGGGCACTTCTTAACAATTCTATCTTAGGCTAACCCAGTAAAACAGAAACCCTTTCTTAGGAGAGATTGCTATTTCTTACTTTCACTAGAGTTTAAAAGACATGGAAGTGTGAATATAGGAGAGAAAATTTCAGAGATTTTTTTCAAATAATTTCCCCTCATAAATTTTCCCAAGAGAAATTATTTGAAAAAGATTGGCACATTTTTCTCATGGTAAACATAAAAATAGTATCTAGTACTTATTGAGTACTCATACACACCATGTACTCTTTTGCTCTTAACATGTATTATTTTCCTTAATTCTTAAAACAACACAAGGCTGTACTATCATTAATCTCATTTATGAATGAGGAAACTGAGGCAGAGAAAGGTAAATCAAAAGCTGGGGTAAATCACACAACTAGTTGCCTGGTAGAACTGGGAGAGAGCAAAAGCAGTCAGACAGTGGACACTATTATCCTTGTCTATTATCTGAAAGGTCCATGAGGTCTAGTTTTTATACTGAATTTTTAACCTGCAAAGTGATTCCTAAAAACAATAAAAAGAAGATTTCTATGTCTATGGCCGGCTATTGCTGGCAGCAGATCCTACACTGTTGATAAACTGAGGGTGAGCTATAGTATTTTGCCTTGTCCAAACAGAGATCTGGTTTGCCCTGGGCTTCTGAGAGACGGCTTCTAAGCCTAGGGAATGTCCTGTGTCTCTTCACCTAGGGATTTTGAGCCATGCTAGATAGGAACACTGTGATTTATGGTGGGGGCTCCTGGTCACACAGTACAGTTCTCCTGTTGGAGGGGCTGGAAGCTAAGGCCATTCATGCAGTGGTCAGCCAAGTCCACGTGATCATGCAATCAGGCCCACTGAGGGCCCAGGATCCCATGGCTCAGCAAGCTGCTCTGGCTGGCAGTTCTCCATGGTACTGCCACAGTTCATTGCCAGCAGGGGTCAGTGCTGCCCAGAACTCCAGCTGGATGCTCTGCATCTGAACTCTCCTGGACTCTGCTCAGTCTGATTTTAGTCTATATCCATGGGCTGCAGCTTGAATGTAAGTGAGCCAAACAGGTTTTGGTGAGTTCTGTGAGTCCTTCTAGCAAATGGTCGAAACTGAGGGTGGTCCTTGGGCTCAAACTCTGCATCTGGTGTCAGGTGAGAGTGAGCTTGTGGACTGTTCTCTGATTTCAGAGACCAATTCTAAAGTACAGAGCAAGATCAATTTGGTCTCTGAGGGTCACTGCCATTTCTACAGGGCAGCGTAGAAGACTCGCTGTTAAAGCAGAGGGAGCAGTAAATAGGATCCAAGCTGGGTGTCACTGGCATAGGCTGCCTCAAGGGCTCTGGGAGAGGATTTAGCAAGAAAAGAGAACTATAATCAGTTGGTAACATCGCGTAGGTATGTAAGGGAGACTGTGTAAAGGACAATCCCCTTGTTATTCTTGAAGTAGAAGTGGGTAGATAAAGTCTTGACAATAGCTCATCCCATCTAGGATGGGGAAGAGAGCAATTGTCATTCACCAATCCACTCATTTATTCATTCACTCATAAATCAGTACAAATTAAACCTCTGCCATTACATCCAGACCCTGTCAGCATAGGCAACCCTGCCTTTTCCTTTGCTGACGTTAGAATAAGAAGCATATGACTTGTCTTCCTTACAAAGTTCAGGAAGAAAGGAAGAATACATTTGATGATGTGATGGTTAGAAGGAATTTAGTTCCCTGTGAATTCAGGAGCATGAGTTCCCCATCTCTCCATCACCGTCTGCATCTAAGTCATTGTCATCTGTCACCTGGATAACTGAGACTGCCTTCTACTGGTCCAGACACTGTCTACCATTGCTCCTCAGCCATGATTCCTCACAACACCACACCCACTGGGTGTTTTTGGCAAATTGCTCATCTGTGCCCACCATCCCACTTACCTGCAGCACCCCTCCTTCCCACCAGAGAGCATACATGCATGGTGTTCCACAGTTCAGAAGACCCTGCCCCAGCCTCCCCCAGTGAACCCAGCTCATCCTTCAGACCTGCCAAGTCCCCACTCCTCCAAGATCCTTCTCTGACCTCACTGCCCAGCAGAGGACACCCTGCAAATCCCCAAGTACCTGGGAGTGGTGGTGCTTTCCCTTTCTTCATGTGCTCACCGATCCATCGGCACTCCTCCAGCACTCCCTCAGCCCCAGAGCTCCATGAGGCTGGCGACTGCTTCTGTTGTCACCATGGCATCCCCAGAGCTAAGCATACCACCTTCCATTGTATAGACACTCATCAGGCTTTTTTTTTTTTTTTTTAATATCTTTTAGTTGGCAAGGGATCTTTTATTTTATTTATTTATTTATACATGATGCTGAGGTTCGAACCCAGTGCCTCACACATGCCAGGCAAGTGCTCTACTACTGAGCCACAACTCCAGCCCCTCACGGAGTTTTTATGAACAAGAGATACACAACTAAGTGAAGGCCAAAATCCTGCTCAAAGTGACAAAAGGAATATGAAAACGGGGGCAAACCTGTGAAACCAGAGCAGATTCATTACTTGTGTTAAGAAATGTCACAGAAATCTACCAGGTTCATCATGTGGGAAAGACAAAGTGACAGAAGGGCCACATAGCTTGGGAATCACCACAGCAAAGGAAGGCAGTCTGGTGGCAACTTAATCAAATTCTGTGGGTTCACACTCACACCAGTGCACATGCTGGTGGGGGTGGGCCCTGGGGGTGGAGGACGTGCCAGTCACCAGGCTGACACAGAGTGGCAGTCCCAGCACGCCCTACCCCACCCCCTCTACACTGGCTCAGGCAGCTGTGGTGGCTGGCGCCTGATGAAGACTGGTGCACCAGCTGAGGCAGAAGGAGACCATGCCCCAGCAAACTCAGGGACAAAAACAAACCACACTAACACTGCAGAAAAAAAACCCTGCAACAGCAGAGAGGCTGTAGCTGGAGCTGCATCCGCAGGTTCTCCTTCAGTCACCCCTGACAAACCTCTAATCTGGTTCGTAAAACCAAAGAAAGTCTATACTCTTCCCTTTGTTTGAAGATTTGCCTCAGGAAAGGCAGTTTCTACTGGAGCCATTTAAATGTCCAGTACCACAATGTAGATGCCTATCCCAGCTCATCCTGTATGGTGCAGGGTTGCAGCTGCCATCAAAGGCCACTCATGCTGTCCTCCACAGTGGCAGAACTGTGGCTGGACCTCAGTGCCCTGAGGTAGCCATCTGATAGTTCTCTCCACTTGTCAGTGGGCCAAAGTCCTGGGTGGCATTTATAGGCCCAGGCTTATCAGGAGAGGGGTGGTGTCCCCTCTCTACTGGTTAGAATCCCCACAACCAGAGAGGTCCTGGAAGCCCACACGGAAACCCACTGGAAGACAGGGGGTTCACCTCAAGTCTCAGTGTGGGAGCACAGCCATCTCCCACTTCCAATACCTGGTTGGATGTGAAAAAGAAATCGGTGTGCTACTTTTCACTGCATTGCGATGTTCTAAGTCAACTAATACCCTCCATAAGGGAGAAAAAAAATCACTGATCTTATTTTAAGTTCATCATTCAAACTGTGGAAACTGACCTTAAGAATCAAAGCAAATGTTCTATAAAACAGATATATAACCAAAAGCACAAGAACATTTTAGAAAATCTCTAATTATTGCAAAAATTTGGGGTTGTATTGGATGCATGAAAATAGAATAATCTGTGATTAGCTTCCAGATGAAGAGCATTAATTCCTGAATTTTGAAAAGCAGTGACCACAGTGAACCAAAACCTTGATACTAAGAAGAAAATAACTAGATTATCAGTTCAAGACAAATAGAGGAAAATGATGATAAAAAACAGACACACCTGGGGGAGGCATGGACCTGTATCTTGAAGTTGGTCTTTAGGCAGAGCCTAGTAGGGAACAAATCACTCCATGGACGAACCTCCCCTCCAGCACGGTTCCCGCTAGTGAGTGAGGCTGAAAACCAAGGAGGCTCTCACTGAAGACAGATGGACCTGAATGATGTGGGAAGAGGGAAGACAGCAAAGCAGTCTGCCATCTGACCCCTCCAGAGCCAGCCGCGAGGGGCGAGTTCGTCAGGTCTCCTTTCACCTGGGAGCACATGGCCCTTGGTTAAACTCCCAGGAGAAGTGTCCAGAGAAGAGATTTTCACATGAGTGCTTTGTTCTTAAACAATACTGCCTCTTCATGAGTTCAGGGTTCATGAAGATTTTTTTTTTAAACTGGTATTGGAGGTTGAACATAGGGTTTTGCACATACGAAGTATTCACTCTAAGTAAGATTTAAAAAAAAATTTTTTTCTTTTGCAGTGTTTGGAATTGCACCCAGGACCTTGTATATGCTAGGCAAGCCTCTACCACTGAGCTACATCCCCAAGCCAATGCAAGATGTTTTTTAATCTTATCAATCCAGATCTGTACTCCTAAAGGATGCAGCCAGGAGGAGAGTGATATGAGGAGGTAGCTAAAGGTGGGCCTGAAACAATTTCTAGAGGTCAACAGAGAGAACAGTACCCACATCTTAATAAATATGAAAGGGTTACATTCCCCTGTGAAAAGAAAAAGGACTTAAGAATTGGGAACATAAATGAAATTTAACTAGTTTTAAGAGCCACATATTATATACAATAAAACAATCATGAAAAACAAAGATAAAATAAAAAATATTCTAGGGGTTGGGGATGTACTTCAGTGGTAGAACACTTGTCCAGTACTACCACAAAACAAACCAAGACAAAACCAAAAACACACACACACGTACAGAGAGAGAGAGAGAGAGAGAGAGAGAGAGAGAGAACAGCTGTATAAAATGTAGGCCTATACTGAATGCTTGTTGTCAGGGAGGATATCCTCTCTCTCTTTCTCTCTCTTTTTTTTTTTTTTTGGTGGAGGTGGTACTAGAGGTTGAACTCAAGGGTGCTCTAGCACTAAAGTACATTTCAGCTCTTTTTATTTTTTATTATGAGACAGAGTCTTGCTGTTACCCAGGTCAGCCTCAAATTTGCAAGCCTTCTGCCTCAGTTTCCCCAGTTGCTGGGATTATAGTTGTGGATTACCACACCTGGTTTCTCTATTCTTCTGATGTTACTTGGGGCTGGGGATGTAGCTTAGTGGTTGAGCAATTGTCTGGTCTGCACAGGCCCTGGGTTTGATTCCTAGCACTGCATAAAATAAATTATTGGCAAACTGGAACAACAGCAGAAAAAACAGTGAAAGAAAAGTAAAATCCTAAAATAAAACTTAGGACACAGAGGCAAAGAATGAAAAAAAAATTTAAATTGTTGTTTATGGAAAAATAGAACTACCCCCTAAAACTGATGACTATAAATATTTATATAATGAATAACATATAATTATATAATAAAACTATTATAAATAGGAGTTAATAAGATAGTAATTACAGGGGGGCCAGGAATATAACTCAGTGCTAAAGCACTTGCCTAGCATGTGTAAGACCTTGGGTTCAATCCTCAGCACCACACACACTCACACAAATTACAGTGGGATATTTTAGTATATTTCTCTGCAGATCAAGAGAAAAACTAGTAAGGATTTATAGAAGAGTCAAATAATAAAATTAATAAGCATTATTTAATAGCCACATGTTGAACTTATCAAGGTACAGAGAATACACAATTGAAAACATTAAATTTTTAAAATAATGATCTAATATTGAACAGAAAGCACAAAAATTGTATAAAATTCCTTAAGACAAAAAAACTAAAACTGAACAGAGCATGTTTTAGTAAAATGCAAATGATAAATTCAGTTGAAAAGGATCAAACAATTGGGAATTCAAAATATATACTTGGAAAAACTTGGGCTGAATAGGAATAGTGAAATCGGACATGATTCAAACCTGCACAACAGCTGGGACAGGACACATGGAAGCATGCAAAGCCACAGATGCTGTCTCACAGGAAAACTCATATTCTCAAATGCTTTCATTACTAAATAAAAAAAGGATAAAAATAAGGAACTAAACATTAACCTCTAGAAGATACAAAAAATAACCATGAAATAAACCCAAGGCAGGCAGGGACAGGAATCACCAAAAGACCAAAGAGGGAAAATGCTATGTGTAACTATAAGAATACCATAAAAACCTCAATGAATGAACAACTGCCTAAGAAAGTAAAAATTATTTTTAAAAAAGAAGAAACTTGGGTGTTGGGGGTTGTAGTTCAGCAGTAGAGTGCTTACCTAGTACATACAAGGCACTGGGTTCAATCCTCAGCACCACATAAAAATAAATGAATAAAATAAAGGTATTGTGTCTATCTACATCTAAAAAAATAGTTTAAAAAAAAAAGAGAGAAAGAAACTTGAATCTGCCTGTCACTATTTGTAAAACAAGATGTCAGAACACTGCCCACAAAGGCAGCCTTGGCCTGGGGGTCTTCTGAAGAGATGAAGGGTCAGGTCTCCTACATGCCCCCACACCCACAGTGGCCACACATGCAGGAAAGCAGGACAGTTTCCATAGAGAAGAACTAACAGATCCTTTGCATATTTTTTGGAGAAAGTCAGCAAAAGGGAGTTATATATATTGAACATGAGTAATACTAAGAGAAGATGACAGAATGATTAATTTATTTGGTTTCATAGCTCTGATTTGGTCAGATACCAAAAGATAAGGATGATGATCAGACACCAAGGACAATGTCTAGCAGAAAGAAAAAGACCAATTAAATGGTCATTTGGCAAGTACCTGTCAGGCACTGAGTGATTCTGAATTCTTGCTTTATTTAAACTTATTTTCACTTTAACTAAAATTTTAAAAAACTTCCATTCCTTAATTGCACTAGCTTTACTTCAAGTGCTTGACAGCTACACGTGGCTACTATGCTGGACATGCAGATAATAAACATTTTCGTGACTGTGGAAAGCTACACTGAACAGGACTGGCCACACTGGGACTTCATGTAACTCTGACATCAAATTGGTTTCTCATTTGATTTGTTAAACACGCTACATGGTACTTATTTGTGTGAGTCAATGCCCTGAGTAGAGACTCTAGCCTAATCTCGGTCACACTGTAATTGATTCACACAACACCAAACAGTGTTCAATGTATTAGATGTTTTATTTCAGGAAAAAAGTAATATCTAAGCAATAATATCCATTTGTAGAATTTTAAAAATTTAAAAGAAAATAGAAAACAGAAGCATAAAATGTTATTAATTCATCATTAAATTTAAAAAAAAAAGCATTTGTGGCTGGGGTTGTGGCTCAGTGGTAGAGCACTTGATAGCATGTGTGAGGTACTGGGTTCAATCCTCAGCACCACAGTAAAAAATAATAAAGTTATAAAAATATCATTTGTTTCATATTAAAGGCAATTAAATGAGAATCTTTCTTAAATTAATACAAATAAATACTTTATCAAAAACAAAAATCTCTTTCCCCTCTACTTAACTGCTTTGTCTCCTGGACTGGAAATTATTCCCATCCTACATCTGTTTGGGATTCCTGTGATTTCTGTTAAGTATGCACTGTATATATATGGCTTTTGAGTGTCTAAACCACAGGAACAATATTTTTACTTAGCAAAGAAAATCTCAGAAAGATTATGTAAAGGGCATCTTTACAAATAACATTTTATATTTTCCTCCAGATCTCCTTTCTTTAAAATTAGTGATTATAAGTGAAGAGTTTAGGGCCCATCTGGCTGGGTTCAAATCTTAGTTTCACATTTATTAGCTTGTTGACCTTGGAAAAGTCAAGTTAATCTTTTCTTGCTACATTTTAGTTTCCTTATCTCTAAGATGGGGATAATGACTATATCCACTCCTAGGTTCACAGAGAGAATTCAATAATGTAAAATATGTAATGAGACAGAATAGCACCCCAATGTAGCAGGTGATCAACAAATCTTATACTATAACATGTATTATTATAATAATATGACAATGATTAACATAAAATGTTGTAATTAGTATTAAATCACTAATTAGTGGATTAGTGACTAAACTGCCTTAATGCTGGATTTAAACTCTTGCAAGATCTGTTTAAACATTGATCCATCCAGTGAACATTACTGAGAACCTATTTTTCAGGGCCTGTTCTAACTGCTGGACTAATAAAGATAAATGCAATATGATCCCTGCCCTGGAGGACCACAAATCCTAATGGGAGAGAAAGATGCACACATATAAACAGATAAATCACAATGCAACCTGGTTAAATGCCATAACAACAGAAGCAAGTGCAGGGTGCTGTGGGAGATCAGAGGCTGGAGAGACCAACTTTGCCTGAGGGAGCAGTGGAAGGTTGCATTGCTATAAAGCGATTTATTCTGGTCCAGGACCTTTGAGAAATGATTTCCAACATAAACAGGCTTTTCAAAACAGCAAATACTGGTCAAGAAAGCAGACCACTTGACCCTGTACAAGCAAATCTGTCTGTCTTTCTCATACACACGCACATATCTGACTTAGAAAGTACCGTTCAGAGGGGAAGAACATTTAAATGTCTGCATGAAAAGAAGTGAGTGCATAACTGTGGGCAGAAGGTACTGACCCCTCGCTAGTGGGTGCTGCTGTGCCCTCATGCTAAGCAGTGCTCCCCAGCAACTCCCCCCTCACCCATCTCCTGCTATCTTTCAGTTCACTGCAGGGGAGCCAGGTTCAGGGACAAAGGTGCACTCTTTCTCCCACTCTTCACCTTCTGTCTGGGACAGGGACAGGGAAAAGATCTGGGAAGCTGAGCAGTTGAGTACAGAGCGCCATGGTGCCTGGATGAACATCAGCCAGGAGGACAGATATTGGCTGAAAGAGAACCAGTAAGAACTTGACCATGGGCTCAGGTCTTGCTTATCCTCATCCCTGGCCACCATCCTCAGCAAGCTGAAAATCCACCATGATGATTTTGCCAAAGGCCCGAACTCGCCCTTCTGCCTTCTCACACCTAACAACCTCGCTTGGCTCCAGGGCTCTGCCCAGCATCCTAAGACTCCAGCAATGCCCTCTCACCCAGGCTGGTGTGGCTCTCTCAGAACAGTGCCTGGCTTACAACTCACTCCGGTCTTCTGGTTCATGTTCTCCAGAGATCTGTGGTAAATCAAGTTATGCTGCTCTAACCAGGTAAATCAAGTTATGCTGCTCTAACCAATGCACAGGTCTTGCCTACTGCTCACTCCTCATCAGGCCCTCAGAGTCAAGACCACCCAGTCACCCCACAAACAAACTAGCACCCCTCCTCCTCTGTGTTCAAAGAAACACATTTCCACATGAGCAGGCGTGCAGCCAACCCATCCTGCTCAACTCAGGCTAGCTCCTCTGGGCCATGCCCCAGGGCTTCCTTCCATTCATTTCTGCTTCCCTTCCCATCACATGTCCACTCCATCAAACACTAGTCACCTCTCCAGAAAACCCTCTCTCCTGACAGATGACCTCACTACCTAGAATGCCACCATTTGTGAGGCAGGTCAGGATGGGCACTGTCATCAAACTCTTGATCTCAAATGTACTTGCCTCAGTTTCTGGATACAAATATCTGGCTAATAGGAAACACCTGTGGAGATCCATAGTAGAAGATGCAACTCGTGAGTGAAGACAGACTTTCCATCCTACGGTGGAACATCAGAACATTCTCTACTTCTCCATGACCAGTGGGGAGGAACTGAGAGATGCATTTTGTGACTGGCTTTGTTGCTTCCAACAGAGCCAATCTGGTTAATTCTTCCCTTCACTATCTCATTTTGGGTCAGAGATACTGGGTTTATATGAAGAGCAACTGCATTTTGAGGTAGTCCATCCATGCCAGCACCTCTTTTTGCCTTCAAGAAAACAATGGGCAGGAAGTGAAGAAAACTCTTTTCCAGTTGGAACCACGGAAGCATCTAAGCCTCCTGCTCTGCCAGAAGTCTTGAAGAAAATACTAAGGAATTTCACAGAGCTGAAGATCAAGCACGTGAGAAAGAAGTTTGCCCAAAAGATGCTTCAAAAGGCTAGGAGGAAGCTTATCCATGGAGAAACTAAACAGTATCACAAGAAATAGAGGCAGATGTGCAGAAGGAACATTTGAATGGCCATGGCAAGAAAGGCAGGAAACTCCTACGTATTTGCAGAATTCAAATTAGTGTCTGTCATCAGGATCAGAGGCATCAGTGGTATAAACCTCCAGATCTGAAAGGTGTCCCAGCTTTTTCACCTTTGCCAGATATCAGTTTTTTTTTTTTTTTTTTTTGCGGTGCTGAGGATTGAACCTAGGGCCTTGTGCTTGCAAGGCAAGCACTCTACCAACTGAGCTAGATCCCCAGTCCATATATCAGATCTTCAATGGCACTTTTGTTCAGTTCAACAGTTAACATAAGTTAATATGCTGAGGATCAGGGAACCATCATATCTTGCATGGGGTACCTGACCCTGAAGTCAGTAAATGAGCTAATTTAGTAACATGGTTATGGAAAAATTAGCAAGAAGCAAATTGCCTTGGCAGAAAACACTGTGACAGCTCAATCTGTTGATAAAGGTGGCTTCATCTGCATGAAGGATTCAATTCCTGAAATATATACTGTTGGAAAATGCTCCGAAGAAGTAAATAACTTCCTGTGGCCCTTCAAATTCAAATTGTTTCTATGAGGTAGAATGAAAAAAACTGACTTTTTTTTTTTTTTTTGTACTGGGGATATTGAATCCAAGGGTGTTCTACCACTGAGCTACATTGTTATTGTTTGGATGTGAGGTATCCCCCAAAAGCTCACATGTGAGACAATGCAGGAAGGTTCAGAGGAGAGGTGATTGGGTTTTGAGAGTCTTAATCAGTGAACCAGTTCCTAATGGGATTAACTGAGTGTTAACTGGAGGCAGGTAGGGTGTGACCGGAGGAGGTGGGAATTAGGGCATGGTTTTGGGGTATATATATTTGTATCTGGCAAGTGGAGTGTCTCTCTGCTTCCTGATCACTGTGAAGTAAGTTGCTTCCCTCCACGCCCTCTCCCGCCGTGAAGTTCAGCCTCACCTTGAGCCCTGAGGAATGGAACCAGCCTTCTATGGACTAAGACCTCTAAAACCGTGAGCCCTCAAATAAACCTTTCTTCCTCTATAATTGTGCTGGTCAGATCATTTGGTCACAGCAGCAAAATAGCTGACTAAAACATACATCCTCAGCACTTTTTATTTAGTTTTTTAAAATTTTGAGACAGGGTCTTGCTAAGTTGACCAGGCTAGCCTCTAACTTGTGATCATCCTGACTCAGCCTCCTATGTGCCTGGGATTATAAGCATGCACTACGATGCCTGGCAAGACCAGCCATTTGTCGAAGGTAGGGATGCTGGCAATAGGGAAGACCAGATCAACAGGCTTATTAGAAGGATAAACTAAGGTGCCTACTGTGGTGTTTCTGTAATCTGGTCAGTTAATAAACAGACACTGCTGTCAATTTTTTTAAAAAAAAGAAAGAAAATAAGTGGGAAGAGAAAAAGATTCTATCCTAGAAAATGCAGGTTTCATAAGCCAGGTGCTACAGATAGAGAGAGAGAGACAGGGAGAATCCTGGTACAATATCCTGGGGAGAACAGTTTTGCCAACATGCCCAGCAGCTGGCTTCACCAAAGGGTGGCTGGGGCTGGGGCAGACTTAATCTTTCTATAATTTGCATCTGGTTCTTTGATCTAGACAGCTGGCATTTTCTCAAGCTTATGTAAAGAGCTAAGCAAACATTGCTTCAATACTCATCTTCCAAACAGACTACTTCTTGTAGCCACTAAGATCCTGCTGTATGTAAATTCTGGAGCCACTGGTTCAGACCAGCAAAAAGCCAAGCATAGGAGAACATCCTATCTCACTCTGGCAGAACTTTACAACATAAACACTAACTGGACGCTAGAAATAGATCAGGAAGCTTTCCACAATCTCTGGCCATGCAGTTGTTGAGCTCAGAGAAGCTACAGTCCTCAAAGGACAATAATAGCCAATAGCCAGTGATACACTCTGAATGCTGAAAAAATAAGGTCTGAATAGGTCTTTTTTTTTTTTTTTTAAGATTTTGTAAGAAAGGGGATAAAACCCCTTCAATATATATATAGGAGCTCTGGAAAAATGCTACACATGATCCTGAAAATTACAAAAGGGAAGCATATCTTTAATCTTTTTTTTTTTTTTTCCCCCAGTACTGGGGATTGAACCCAGTGGCACTGTACTACTGAGCTACATCCCCGGACCTTTTTAAAATTTTATTTGGAGGAAGGGTCTCACTAAGTTGCTGAGGCTGGTCTCAAACTTATGATCCTCCCGCCTCAGCCTCCTGGATTGCTGGGATTACAGGTGTGTGCCACTGCACCTGGCCCTTTACTACAAATTCAAAATAAAATTTAGAAAAGCAATTGCAGTCCTCAGGGGGACAAAAAAAACTCTTTGTAATAATATGTAAAGCTTCTTCCTATGTCGAGATAGAACAGGTCCCAAAAGCACAAATGGAAAATGAAAATCTTCACTGGAGAGGGAAACAAGTATTAATGATAGAAAACTGAAACACTAAACTGTGTGGGGTGACACACACCTGTAATCCCAGCTATGTGGAGGTTGGGACAGGAGGATCATCCTGGGCAACACAGTAAGATCCTATCTTTTATGAAAAAAGAAAGAATAACTAAAACAGCAATTTTTTGATCATTTTAGATGATAAACACAGAATGAAAAGGAACAAAAAAATTAAAATAAGGAGAAAGAAAAGGCAGTCATGAGGACTGAGGAAAAAGGTCTTTACTGTTTCAAGGGGGGAAATGAGCAATAATCAAAGATATAGTAGAAGAAAATATTCATCTCTGACTAAAGACCTAGGTCTAAAAAGCACAGAGATACATGTTTCAGGCAAAATTAATCAAAATAGAAATGTGCAGAGAAATTATGGAAATTTTTTTTTTAATAAAAGAAAAAAGAACAAAATTTTGAAAAAAAATTCAGGCAGGAAAGTTTACCAAGAAAGTAAATTGGAACTACCTCAGACTCCTCTTCAGTACTCTAAAGGGCAGAAAATAACCATACTGGGTTGAATAGCACTGCCCCCACCCCATTCAGATCCATGCTGAACCTCAGAACATGACCTCATTTGCGAAGGGGTTTTCTCAGATAAAATTTGTTGAGAGGAGGTCCTGCTGAATTCCCATGGGACTTAACTCAATAACTCTGTGACTTTACAAGGGAAGAAGAGGAGGAGGTTCAGATATCGTGGTGCAGGGAGAAGGCCATGCAAGGACACAGAGATAGTAGTGATGCAGCTAAAAGCTGAAGCGGGTCTGAGAGGGTTGGCAACCCCAGATGCTGCAAGAGGCAGGGAAGAACTCCTGCCCCGAGCTTTCAGAAGGAGCATAGGTCTGCAGCTGACGCTTGACTACAGGTTAGAGCAAGACCATGGAAAGCCTGAAACATCAGGATAAAGAGGACCTCACCCAGGGCTGGGGTTGTGGCTCAGTGGTAGAGCGCTTGCCTAGCACCTGTGAGGCACTGGGTTCGATTCTCAGCACCACATAAAGATAGATAAATAAAATAAAGGTAGTGTGTCCATCTACAACTAAAAAAATTTAAAAGATAAAGTACTTAGCCCTGCGGAGTGTGATGGCTCACACCTGTAATCCCAGCAGCTCTGGAGGTTGAGACAAGGATTTCGAGTTCAAAGCCAGCCTCAGCAAAAGCGAGGCACTAAGCAATTCAGTGAGACCCTGTCTCTAAATAAAATACAAAATAGAGCTGGGGATGTGGCTCAGTGGTCAAGTGCCCTGGGTTCAATCCCCAGTATCCCTCCTAAAAAAAAAAAAAAAAAGTACCTAGTACATTCCCTAAGCAGAGGATAGAAGCCAAGAGATGCTGCTATTACTTTTTTGTTGGAAAGCATAAAGATAACACTGCCAGAGCTGTTCAGGAGGGAAGGTACTCTTTACAGCATCAAGGAAAGAAGACTCAGACTGCTGAGGATGTGGACAGACTAGATATGATTTTATTAAGAACTTCCTGGATGGAATCTTTGAGAAGTCAAGGAGAGCCAGGAAAAGTTCCAGAAGCTCCCAGGAAGTGGAAATGACACAAAAAAATAAAAAAAATAATAATAAAATTCTATTTTATTATTATTTATTTTATTATTTTGCTTCCAGATAAAAAAAATACCTGGAAGCAAACCAGGTAAGTAGAAGTAAGAATCACACAAGGAAATAAAAGTCACTTTCAAAATGGAATATGCATGCCACTCAGCCCATTCCACATGTACTGAATCAGGATGTGGATTTTAAACAAGTCACTCAAATAATTTGTAGGCACAATAAAGTTTGAGGGTCATCGGAGAAGACTATAGTAAAGGCAAGATCATAGAATTTTAAAGTAAATACAATCTACTGCAGATAAAGGGTGTATGTGGGGGCAGCTCTACCAGTTGTGTGACCTTGGACAAAGTAATTAGCCTCTCTGTATCTCAGTTACCTCTGCTGTAAAATGGGGTGATAATGATACATATACCCCTTTAGGTAGTTGCAAAATTCAAATTAGTTTACCCATCTAAAGCATTCAAAATACTGCCACTGACCATGCACATTGGTGTGGATAAAAAGCAACTTGGCCATGGAGTCTATTTGGAGTACAGACCCAACAGGGTTTGGCAGGAGACTGGACATGGGTCATGGTTGGTTTCCTGTTTCTGGAATTAGTAACACAACAGAAGTTAGTGCCGTCTACTTGGTGGTCTGGCATGGTGCAAGAGAGATGATGGTAAGTTCAGTTTGGGGAATACTGAGGTTCGGTTGCCAGTGGGACAGCCAGTAATGATGTCCAGGGGGACATCTGGCCAGTGGATCTGTGCATAGAAATCTGGACTCAATATGTGGATCTGGGAGTCACCAATCTACACTGAAGCATGGGACTAGGAAAGGTCACCCAGGAAGCAAGCAGAGTGAGAACAACACCTGGGACAGATCTGGAGGAGTATCTGCATGAAGGGCCAGGTAGAAAGGGAATCCCTAGGAAACACTGAGAAGGAGAAAGTTTTAGCAGGGCAGAGTGGTCCCATGAGAGAAAGATGGAGAAATGCCAGTTGGATTTGGTCTTTGGTGACATGGCAAGAGCAGTTTCAGTGGAATGTAAGAAGGGGAAGCATCAGAAGGAGAAAGTCAGGAGAGATGAAAAAGGGAAGGTGGAGGATGGCTGAAATGTACTCCTTCCCGAAACAGGATGCTCTCACGCGGGTGGAGCAAACCCAGGTGAGATGAACATCAGCAACTGCAATAGGCCAGTTAAGAAGCTGGACCCCCAAACACACCATATTTTACCCAGGGTAACTGCTTTAATTATACCAGTCAAGTAGTTCAATAAAAAATCTTACTCATGGCTTAGCAGTAACAGGGGGATGCAAAACCTGAGAACTTTTTCATAAAGCACGTGTGGCAGGCAACACTGAATTTTTTTTTTCATGATTTTCCCTTAGTTTTCTCAATGAAAAAAAAAAAAAAAGGCATACACATTATGGATATTCCTCTCTCCAAGAAAGAGGGCAAAGAAGGTGCTCTGACTGTGGGTGATATGTACCCACAAAGGCATTTGCTCTGGGACAGGAGAGAGCCTAAAGGAGAGGGTCTCAGTTTAAGAGCACCAAGAGAAAACTTCAATACTCTTGGATCCACAGCTCCAGGGAAAGTCTCTCAGGTTGCCTGCCCAGGCTAGTTAATAAGTGAAAGGGGTTATACTTCTGCGGGCTGGAGAAAAGAGCTCTTCATGTTCAGAGACCACATGGTGAAAAGTTGGCTGAAAAATAAATTCCTTTTCATCTTCGACGACACCAAAAGGAGGACAAGAGCAGTTTTCAAACTCTGTGTGTCCAGTGCTACAGTCAGGATGGGAAGACTTGCCTAAGTTCAGAAGGAAACAGGACTTTTCTAAAAGTAACTGTCAGAAAACTGAGAAAACCTTCTACTCATCAGAGCACAGAATGTCACATATTTTGATCAAGTCGAAGATTTTTTTTTTCCTACAAGTGATGATAAATGTTGCTGAGTCTGCCTTACCAATATGAAAGTTGAAGCAGGCACAGGAGGGACGTGGTAGAGGGAAGGGGACACTGTGGTACAGGAAGACGAGGGAGGCACCGGAAGAGACTGCATATTGGAGACGCTCAGGAGAATTTTGCCTCTGGAGTACACGAGAGATCACAATCAAGGAGGAAACTGGTCTACTCTGTCTTCTGTGCTGGAGAATTAGCCAAGAAAACCATGTGTTTCACAGTGTGCATCTCTAGTTATTCAGAAAAAAACCCTGACTGTTAGCCATCAATCACAATTGGAAAATACTTTCATAGTATCGCAGGGTACCACATGCCACCAGGTGAAGGCCACTGGAGTCCAAGAACGAAGACCCCAGGATACCAGCAGAAGGCACAGGAGCCAAAGACTGTGAGCTGAACCAAGGTGGCTGCAGAAGCAGGAAGTGGTACAGAGAAACAGAATGCATGGCTCTGAGAAGGAAACACCTGGGTTCACTGGAGGCAAAGACCTATGTGACCTCTGGGGAGAGCATGAGCAACCCCTGACCCACAGAAGGCAGGGAGGAAGTTGCTGGCAACTCTCGTTTTGAGAACATGCTGGTGCCAGATATCATGGAGGTGGCTTTTCCTGAGGCTGATCTTGTCCAGGAAGGACTAGAGGTTCTGGTGTTCATATATGGTGTGTGTTTAGCTAGGTCATTTGGTACCGTTCTGTGCCCCAGCTATCCATGTCATTAACACACAGCTCAGTGCTCAAGATGGTCACCAAATGGCTGGTCAGGTGGTGCTAATTTCCCCTGCATTTTGTTGATCCTAGGAAAATAGGTCATAAAATCACACTGTAGAAAAAAGTAGGGTAGGGAAGAGACAACTGTCAAAACCATTCCCTAAACCTGAGCATGTCAATGGGGAACTGAAGGATTATGCTATTAAGGGCTGGACACAGAACTACCTTTTGTTTATGCTTTACCTTATGTAAAAAAACAGGATTTAAAATAGTTTATTGAATGATAGCTTACTGAAAGGATAAAATCAGATAACAGAGAATACTCAGTACAAGGGAGTATCAGATATGGATAAATAAACTGAAAATAAGAGAACAAGATGAGCAGGCATGCTATCAAGTCTCTTAAGGTTATCAGAGGCAAGCCTTAAGTAGAGTTCTGAGCTTTCCAGAAGCCACTGGAAAGAGGGAAAAACCTTTCCATTTACAGGATTCCCTCTGCTCATAAGGCTGACAACAAGCTTCCCAGAGAAGCATGGTACTTTTCCGTTCTGAGAGGTTTTTCTCCTAGGTTCTCTTAAAGGAGACACTGTGTAACAGACTGAGGAAAAATCCTCAGCAGCATTCTGCAAGAGACACACCAACAAGACCCATCTGGCTGTTTTCCACTCTGTCCATCAAAGCAAGTGCACAAAGCCAAGGCACAAATCAAGAAATGCAAGCCTGCAAGGGGCCAGGAAAGGCAGGCCAAGCGTGTGTGTGTAGCTGTCTTGGGGTTGGGCTTGATCCAGGAATTAAATTTAAACCATTTAAGGCATGGACATCTCTTTGGATAACTCTTTATGAACATGCTTCTCAAAAATGAAGTTTTTGTTAAGATTTGGACAGAAAATAGTTTGAAATTGTACGTTTGAGTTAAAACCTATAGCAGAGTGCTCTGTGCTATTAAGAGCAGCATTGTTTACTCAACAATCAACGTAATTTCCTTAGAAAACACTCTGTAAGCAGTCAGATCATAAGAACATGGGTTTGTAGACTAAAAGGTGCAGGGGGTTTAAATGTCACTTCTGGCACTTGCTACCTCAGGACCTTTCTGAACTCATCAGAAAATGGGAATCCATTCAATGTTCACAAACGTCTTCTGAGAAGTCGCAGTGTGAGGCACAATCAAACAATACCCACCTCAGATGGTTGCTACTGAGGATTAAATGAGTAATTGCATCTCAGGGATTCAGCACAGCCACTGGTACAAGCACTGAACAAGTGCTCAAATTAATAATAATAACAACAAATTAAAAACCATAACAGAAGATTTATAGCTCCATTCTAATGCATAAATAACTATATGATTAAGGTCTTTAAGTTCTACCCACAGAAAATGGTTGCAATAATTGTAGCCTGGCACAGTTTCAAAGTCAGCAAGACCAGTCACCCACAGTCAGTAAAAATATCAAGAAGTATCATTAGCGTTCTGGACCATGTAGAGATGCTGGTGAGTATGCCCAGATAAATATGTCTCAAGGTACTCAAGGGAGCTGACCAGCAGGGTGAGACACAGGCTCACCCATCATCCCAGAGAACGTCTGCCAACACTGGGATGGATATAGTCATAGAATGTCTTGAGGTTTTGGAGTTTCTGGGGGAAATACGCTGGTACTGTCTCTAATCTTTTACTTTGGTAATGCCATATAGAATATGATTTCTCCCACTAAATGCCCATGTGAACAAAAAGCCTACCTGACTGAAGAGAGAACAAAACTGCACTGAGTGAGGGATGCTTGATAGGCAGCTAAATCACTCGTTAGCAAAGTATCATCTTTCTGTACACCAGTCCCTCAGGCATAGTTCAAATTTGTGCCTGAGCAAAAATACAAATTACTACATGTAAAACTTTTAGAGCCCTCAAAGAGTCAAAACATCAAATATTAAAATCTGCAGATGTCAAGCAAATTCATTGCCAACCATTCCTTTGATAGTCATTAGATAGCATAAAACTCAGAAGTCCTTTGAGGCCACTCTGAGTTCCTAACAACAAAATCCTACCCTTTTCATAGGTCTCTTTCCTATACAGGGGCATGCTTGTAGCTCATCCAAATGCAGGTTTGAGTCATTAAGAACAAGTTTAGGGAGGAATGGACAACATTCCCCTCTGTTTTATCCTGAACCAAAATTATCTGCAGGTGGTGACTTCCCAGAAGTGCTATGAGGTGGGGTGCATGAGAATCAGCAGCCTGGTGGGACAGGAGAGGAGAGGTCTATATTGTGCCCAGACCATTTATCATTTATGTCACATCAGTTTCTGATCCATCAAGTCAAAGGCCAAGAACAGATCAATAAAAGCTACAAACAATTTTGTGCTTTTCCTGACAGATTTCAATATAGAGTGATGAAGAATGGTTGTGCTGCAATGGCTGTGCCTTGCTGGATGCTGCCACGGGAGCTGGACTTGCAATTTATCAGGAAGAAAGATGGCGTATGTTTTAGGTGGAATACACAGCACCTAATGAGTCGAACTGTATTGGCGGCAGGGGTGCGTGTCAAAGAGGCTTGTATTTCCTTCCTTTTATTTTTCATGAGTCAGGTTACTCTCTGATTTCACCTCACTGGATGATTCATTCATCCAATCAATACTTACTAAGTAACTAACACTAAGCCTTGAGCTTGGTACTAGGGATACCATGGCAAGCAAATAGCCATGACTTCTATTTCTCAAAGAGCTCATAATCCATATTCTGATTTATGCAATTAGTACAAGCGTCAGGGATAAGAGTACACCAGCAGAGGGAGAAATTTTCACCAGGTGCTTGCAAATAATCTGCCATATGAGATACATTTTGGGGTTCCAGTCCAGTTCCTGCTCTTTAAAACTGATGTACTGACATTATTTTCAGAGAAAATCTGCCCTATCCACAAACTCTGTTGAGCAGACAGTTCTAGAAGGCCATGCATAGACCACATGACCCCTCTATCCTGAGCACCATTGTATGAATCAATGATAGATACCTACATAAAGAGGAACCAATCCATAATATTCTACTTGAAATGTGAAATTAGGGTTCAAAAATGAAGAGACTACTATGAGAAATGTGTATGTTAGAGATGGGGGGCAGTAGATATCAATTTAGTAATAAAAAATTTTATGAGAACTTAGTATGTGCCAGGTTCTAGAAATAAACAGTAAACGAGACAGAAATGGATCCCACCCTCACCTCAAGTGGAGAGGGCAGAAAATAAATAAATAAATGAAATACATAGAGACTGTGTAAGCGCTGTTCAGAGAGCACACAGGGTGCTGAGTTAGAGAACAGCAGGGCAGAAGCACTGTGGAGGAGGTGGGGCTGATCTGAGAAGGGGGCACTGAGGCTGAGACCAGTCAGGAGAAGCCCTGGGGAAGCCCATTCCAGGGAGAAGGGTTAGCAACTGCAGAGCCCTGGGGCAGGGAAAATCTCAGGGCATTCTAGGAACCAATGAGGATAAAACTTGAAGCACAGTGAGTGACTGACATGAGAGAAGGAAGAGGAAGGCAGAGTAGGGCTTGTGCAGGTTCTTGTAGGGCATGTTAAGTATCCAGCTTTGAAGAGCATCCAAGAAAGAAAAGGCATTGTGCTGTCAACACTTAAAAACATCACTCTGTTACAAGAGAGACATATAGACCAATGAAACAGAAAGGGAAGCCAAGAAATTAACCCTTGTGTATAGGGTCAGTTGATTTTTCAGAAGAGTGCCAAGATTATTCAGTGGAGAAAGGACAGTCTTTTCAATAAATGGTGCTGGGGAAGAGGTTTGTGTGTGTTGGGGGGTACAGAATAGAGGTTCATTGGATTAGACAAAGGAGAATGAAGGAAAGGGAGGGAGTTGGGAATAGGAAAGACAGAATGAATTGGACATAACCTTCCTATGTCCATATATGAACATAATACCAGTGAAACTCCACATCATGTACAACCACAAGAATGGGAAGTTATATCCTATGTATGTATAATATGTCAAAATACATTCTACTGTCACATATAACTAAAAAGAACAAATAAAAAATTAAGAAAAGAGCAATAGAATGGTCTATCTAAATCTACCATATGAAAGCACTAAATGTAAATGGATAATACAATACAATCTAAAATTAATTGTTTGGGCTGGGCACACAGTTCCCTAGACAAATATGTGTGCAGAATGTGCAAAGAGCTGGGTTCAAACTTCAATACCACAATAAAAGGTAGATGTTAAGGTGAGATGATGCTGAAAATATACAATATGAGTCTCCTGATCCTCCCTCCATCTACAGATAAACCAAATAAACACTTACTCATGTAAAAAAAAAAATGGTGCTAGGAAAGCTGAACATTCACACACAAGAGAATAAAGTTGGATTCTTAACTCACATATCTATAGAAATTAAAATGAATAAAAGACACAAATACAAAAGTTCAAGCTATAAAAATCTTAAAGGAAAACAGGGGAAAATCTTCAGGACAGTGGATCTGACAATGGTTTTTTTGAAACACCAAAAGTATAGGTAACAAACAAAAAAAAAAGATAAATTAGATCTCATCAAAACTTTTCAAAAGAACTTTTGTGTACCAAAAAACATTATCCACAAAATAAAAAGATAAGCCACAGAATGGAATATCAGGCATATCCCATTATATATTTGATAAATATCAGAGAAGGAAGAGGAAGCAGAGTAGGGCTCGTGCAGGTTCTTGTTTGGCCTGGTAAGTGTCCAGCTTTGAAAAGTAATGGGGAGATATATCTGATATGGAATTAGTGTCCTGAATATATAAAGAAATCATACAACTCAACAGCAAAAAACCAAAGAACCCAGTTTTTAAAATGAGCAAAAGACTTGAATAACAATTTCTCCAAAGAAGATATATAAATGGCTGATAAATATGTGAAAAGATGGTCAATATCACTCATCATTAGGGAAATACAAATTGAAATCACAGTGAAATATCACTTCATGCTCATTAGGATGTTACTGCATTAAAAAAAGAAGAAGAAGAAAAATAACAGGTTTTGGCAACAATGTGGAGAAACTGGAACCCCTAAGTACAACTAATGGAAATATAAAGTGGTCCAGCCATTGTGAAGACAAGCTTGGTACTTTCTCAAAAACTTAAACATGGAATTACCATGTGATCCAACAAACTCCACTCCTAGTTAATATATCCTAAAGCATTGAAAGCAGAGACTCCAACCGATATTGGTACATCAGTGTTCAGAGCAGTGTTAATCATAATAGCTAAAAGGTGGAAACAAACAAGTTCATCAACAGATGGAATGAATAAATGAAATGGGATACATACATACAATGGAACAGTACTCATTCATAGAAAGGAAAAGAAATTCTGATACATGACATAACATGAATGAACCTTGAAAACATAATGCTAAGTGAACCATCTAAGACACAAAAGGAGAAATTCTATGATTCCACTCATATGAGGTACCTAGAAGAGGCAAATGCACAGAGATAGAGAGTAGAGTTTATGAGGAGCTGGGAAGAGAAAGGGATGGGGAGTAGTGTTTAATGAGTACACAGTTTTAATTTGGGATGATGGAAAATGCTCTGAGAGCAGACAGCAGTAATGGTTGCATAATATTATACATAATATTGCCCCTGAATTATACACTTAAAAGTGGTTAAAATGGTAACTATTATGTTGTGCATACTTTACCACAATAAAAATGAAAGAATACATCCATCACGTGGCTGCTGGCAAAAAGGGACTAGAGAGAGGTGATGTGCAGTCAGGGGAAGCTGGTCTGTGGAGAGGAGAATGGTTAAGACACAGAGAGGAAGATAAAGATGAGAAATCATACAGGTCAGAGAGAAACAGAACAGCTGCTGGGTGGCTTTCCAGTCACTGGAGGCCCAGCTCTGCATCCTGTATTTCATTCCTAGGAGACTCATCCATGTCTTTTCAGTGAATTACTTTATGCTCAGCTAGAGTGAATGCCCCTGGGCTCCTTGCAGGGAGAGGAGCCTGATGAAGGCCAGGAACGCAGCTGAGAGCCAGGCAAGACACCACCTGGGGATGCAAAGCTCAGGCAGTTGGTTTCTAAAGATGGACTGCAGCTCCAAGAAAGCAGGAAACCTGGTGCATCCCCTGCTTCTCAGTCCCTTGAATGGTGTCTGCACATGCAGATCTTTGAAAGATATTTACTCAGGGACTGGGGTTGTGACTCAGTGGTAGAGCACTTGCCTAGCACAGGTGAGGCACTGTGTTCAATGATCAGCACCACATAAAAATAAATAAATAAATAAATAAAATAAAGGTATTGTGTCCATCTATAACTAAAAAACATTTTTTAAAAAAGATATTTATTCAATGAAGGTTAAGAAACTCTCCCATGAATTTACAGAGGCTTCCAGGCTCTCACCAAATTCATATCAATGGCCACCTAGGGAATTAAGTCCCTAAATTTTCCCTTATTACTGCTTTGTGTAGCCAAGCATTGGCTTTTCACAAAAACTTATACCTAATTTATTCCAAGTCAAAGTCTCTGTTAACATTTCCATTTTATATAATCCTGAGTACGCTTCTATAAAGTTTGAGTTCCAGGATGTTCAACACTTACAGGATTTCCAATGATTTCCATCATACCAGGTAAAGAAAAGTTAAACCCACTTTCTTATGAACACGGAACACATAAAATGGTTTCTAATTTCATAATACAGTTGCCCTCCATATTCACGGGTTATACAACCAGGGATTTAGTGGATCAAAAATATTTTGGAAAAAACTGCATCTGTACTAAGATGTAGGGACTACTTTCTTCTTGTCATTCCCTAGCAATCCAGCCTAGTATAGCACTAGTTACAGGGCATTATGTAGTACTAGGTATTATAAATAATCCGGGGATGATTTAAAACACATGGAAGAGGTGTGTAGGTTATGTGCAAACACACCATTTGATATAAGGGATTTCCCTCACATTTTAGCACCCAATGGGGTCCTGGAACAAACCTCCTGTGGACACCGACAGAAAACTGTACTCTATTATCCAGAGGTGAGAGAAAACATTGCCTTCCTTTCAAAACACAGTGCCAGAATTTCAAGAGATTTTTAGATAGCAAAGCTGGAGTTCAACTTGTTTCCTTTTTCTCACTCATTCCAACCAGCAATGCATATATCACTTCTAACATGGGAAAACTAGAAGCAACCTGATTTTATAAAAAGAGGGACACTTACACAGATAGCCATTTATCACCAAATTGGGTTATCATGATCAGATTGAGATGGTAACTCTTTAGAAGAAGAAGACATTTACAAAACACTATTAAATGAAGAGAGGAATGCAAAAGCAAATATGCAATTTCATTACAGCCATCTAAAAATGAATTTTGTAGCTATAAAGATTATGAGGTACCAAAAGAAGATGAAAACTATTGCTACAAGGCTTGGAGATTATTTATGGGATTTAAAAAATATTTAAAATTTCTCTTATAAGATTTAAAAAAGTTAACTATCAACACACACACACACACACACACACACACACACACACACACACACGGCTCCAAAAGGATTGAAGAACTTTTGGCCAGGGCTAACAGATGGGATTCTCTAAGGCAGGGGTTCTTCAAGTGTGGTGCTGGGACCAGCAACATTACATCAATCTGGGAATTTGTTAGAAACTCAGATTGAATTTCAAACTCTGGGTTGGGGCCCAGTGATCTGTTCTGATAAGCCTTCCAGGTGATTCCCACGTCTGCTCGAGTTGGAGAGCCACCGTTGTTGAGTACCACTCTGAGGTTCTGTGATTTCCACAAGTCTGCAGGGTCTGCCTTTCATGCCCACATTGTTTTCCCAAGCACCACTCTCACTGTTCACAAGAGCTCCATGTTACTTATTCAACCAAGTGCAAGGTCTTCACCTGATAGTGAAAACTGCACTCCTGCTGCTGAATTTCATCTTTACTGCTGCAGCCCAGGTAACACACACTGTGCCCAGTTAAGTGCTTAATTGCATCATCTCATTTAATCCTCGTCACAGCCTCACAGGCCAAGGTCCCTATTGTATGGGTGGGAAAATGGAAGCCAAAAGAGGTCCAAGATCACAACACTAACAAATGATGGTTCAAGAACGACTTCAGAGCCCAGGTTCTCATGTACCACTGGCATTCAGAGAAGTGAAGCAATGGGTTGGTCATATAGGTAAGCAGTGGGGCTGGCATGTGGACCCAGGCCTGTCTGGTTCCAAAGCCTGTTTGCCTTGTAACCAACCAGTTCTGCTGCCTCACACTCTCTGCTGGGCAGAATCATTTGCTCACTGCCCTTGGAACGCATCATTGCCAAGAATCATGCTGCTTGCCCACATCTCCTGTCTATTCTCTGCCACCCGCCCACAGCCCACAGCTCTCCATGAGGCCTTCCATGTCACTTCCTTGAGATTCCTGGCAGAACAGTTGTCCCCGCCCTTCCCTCGGCCCCCACTGTGCTCTATCTGTATCCTTTTACCAATTCCCACTCTGAATCACAGCACACGTGCTCCTTAAGGTGAGGTGGAGGTCTGAATTGGCACGGTATCATCAGTTACTGACAGAGATCTGGCATTGAGTGAGTCAATCAATGTCTTTTATGTGGCTAAATTCATTCTTTAGATATTTTATGTATCTTATCTGTCCAGCTGGAAGACAGTAAGCTCCTTAAGAACAAGAACTGAATCTTTTATTTATTTTATATTTTCAAGAATACTCAGCCGTGGGCCAGGTATACAGTCAAGTCCATAACATAAGCTTGAATTCAAGTAGAACACTGCTAATGTACAACTCTGGTAAAATTTCTCTACTACTTAAACCCTGTAAGAAGGTAACTTATGATAATGGGTTAATCAGGTCCTATACTAATGGATATAGCAACTCATTTTTTATAACTAGATGGAAATAGTAGATTTAATGTTCTTAAATTTAAAAGTAATTAGAATTTTATGAGCACATTTTCCTAAAATTTGTTCAAATCTCCATGCAATTGGGAAAAAAATTATACTTCTATCTTTAAAAAAGGTAAGGATGCTTTCACTTCACCTCTTTTAAAATAAAAACATATTATTTATAAAAATCATACCAGAAACTCCAATGTCTCTCAGTAGGAAAATGTAGATATTTCATTCCAGGTATCTATCATCTATTATAGTCATTTATCTGGTCTGACTAGTATGCTAGTAACAGAAAAAGAAGATCACATAAATATTCCAACTCCTGTCACATACCCTGAAAGCAAAGGTGCTGAAAATCAGAGTATTCCAATAATATTTAAATTTTCATAATTTATATTCATAAATTTTATTAAATTTCAAGCACCATTAACAGGAAAATATCAAGCCACAACATATTTAACAAACTGAAGACACAAGATTAAAAGTACATAACAATAAAAACAAAGATGATCAAATTATCATAGCCTTTCGATAGATATTTATTCCAAATCAGTCCTCACCCTGTACTCACATGGTCTAGCAGTAAACATATAGCAAAAGATCCCGATGAGCTTGGTTGGCAATCATCTCTAAATCCAAATCAATGGACCACCACTGAACAGGCAGCATCAACTTACCAGCTCCACAGATCCATAATGTTTCCTACTGAAATCCCCACGTCTACAGCCTAGGTCTTCCGAGACAGAGCTGGAACAAAAATGCTTCATCAGTATTATACATAGCGATCTGGCCACAAACCTTCTGCAGAAATCAACTACCATTTGCAAAAAGGGCTGCTATGGAACGGGCTTGCAGTGCCCTGGCTCCTCACTGCAGGGGAGCCTCCGTGCGACAGATACGGTCCCCAGCAGCCATTGCAGAGCCTGGCTTTCATGGAGCCCTCAGTAAAAAGAAAAATGCCCGAGTCATCCCTGCAAGTATAGGCAATGATTGAATTAAATATTTAGTCATTTGGAATCGATTGAAATTTCCAAGGCTACTGGTGGTTTATAATTTCATTTCTCTATTACTAAAGGGGATAGAAGCCCTGCAGTAACTTGAGGCAAGGGACAAAGCTGCTGAACCAGATCTTGCAATTATCTTTTGCTTAAGTCTCTTTGTCCCAAATATGCAACATAAAAATAACCAGCATCATTCAATGCTATATTTTAAGCAGGAAACAAAAAACTCCCAAATCCCGGTAGGCCCTACTCCCCAGCGCCCCCTCCTTCCACTTTAAGATTTTTATGTGGCAATATGAAAAAAAGATCAGGACTAACAGAAAATCTAAAAACTGAATATCTGAGCCTATTCAGTTTTTTACACAGCAGCAACTAATACATCCCACCCTCCCCTTCCCCTCCCCCTCCCCACAAAATCAGGCTTAAATCAGATAAGAGAACTCATGTGTTGTTGAAGAGCAATTAAAACAAAGACAAAATTGTTACTGCTTTGCCTCTTGAAAGCATAGTTACTCCTCAAAAGGTATATACCTTATTGACTAGTTAGTACATTTAGGACCCCAAGCAGTACTCATGAAGCCAACAGGGATCCACAAAATGCAAACAGTTTTAATAAGTTTGGTTCTAATACGTCATGCAAACAACTCTAATAAAACAGAATATAAAACAGAGGAATCACGTTTAACATATGCAAAACCTTTGGAATCTAACGTGCAAAGAAAGGTGCACTCAGTACCTTTTCATCCTTCCTTACAAGGAGGCTACATTTTCTAAATTACAGCCCTCTTGGCACATTCGGAAAGACACCGGCTCTGATGTTTAGCATCCACAGAACTGACTCTCTGCCAGGACACTGTTTGATAGGCTCCAAGGAAGACAGCATGAGAGGAATGAGATTAGAGAGTCTAATGGTATTCTGCTTCCACCATTTCACAGAGAAGGCTGAATTAATCTTATATGAGGAATTTAACCTTTTGTCGTCCTCACTCCCTCAGCAGAAAATGTGTAACAAATAATGGAAGGTAGTGTAGAAGGGGGCCCGAGAAGTTACCCCGGGTACCTTCCTGCTTCTAGTGACATCATTTTCTCCCCCACAAAAAATCTTTGAAGGAGAATTTTAAAACTTTCCCCTGTGGTCTGTTGCTGTCTGTTAAATCCTGGCCACACTCTCAGCGCCATCCTGCAAATCCTCCTGGAAATACCACCCTCTCAGTTCCAAGATCCTACCCCAATGGCCAGAGGTTACTAAGAGATAGGGGCTCTCGAGAGGAGCATCCATACAAGACTGACATGGGGCACAAAACAGATGTCAATCAACCCGCCACTGCAGTTCCGGCCAGACCCCACAATGAAACCAACATCAGCAGCAGTTCTAAAGCAAACAGCCCACAACATGAAAAGAACAAGGATGCCAGCACCCCCCATGCTGCCCTTAGTGCCACTGAGGGGGTTCTAAGATATGTGCCAACAGCTAGAATCAAACACAAAAAAGATGGCAACCTTATATCCCTGGAGCAACAACCTCTCTTAGACACTCATAGAGGGAAAACAATGTCCTATGAAAACAACTGAAGGAGCTACAAATAAACTGCCTGCTATCTGCTGTCCCCCTCCAATTACATTTCATCCAATACATTGCCAAGAGAGAGAGTGAGCTTCCTCAGATGGGGGGCCAAGCTGGACTCTATCAGGGTGCATTTCTTGGGTTGCAGGAAGCAGGCAAAGCAGTTGTCAAAAGTGCCCCCTTCCCAGGCCAAAAGCACCAGGGCTCCAAGTGGAAGGGATCACCCAGAGTTTTGGAGGAGCTCTGTTCTACTCTCAGTCCCAGGACTGCCCCCCCTGCCTGGCATAGAGTGGACAAGCAGTAAATGCTTGTTGCCTTTATGAAGGCATCCCTTCAGGGCCCATAACATCTGGGTCTTAGTAGCTAGTGTCAAAACTCATCCCTGATAAGCAGGGAGGCAGAATGCCTATTGCCATCCTCCCTGATGGGCCACTGATCTTTGTTCCCTCGGTCCAGCCAGTCCTGGCCCACAGGGCAGGCACTGTTGCATGCAAACCAAAACCTGTTTCTCTTGGGCTTGTTGCTGGACTGCATTTGTCAGCCTCTCTTATAAGTACGTGTGACCATGTGACTGAGCTCTGGCCAAAAGTATGGGCAGAAGTGAACCACTTCCAGGCACATCCCCTGGGAAGCAGGCTCTCCTTCCTGGTGGCTTCCAGAAAGACCTGCAGGAAGGTAGAACTTCAGGGTGGAAGAAATCTGGGTCTCTGAATGCCCATGTGGAAGGCTACACCAAAGAACATCCAAACTGGAATATGTCATGAGCAAGAAACAAACATTGTACCAGTCAGGTAGAATTTGGGTTTACTTTCTAAAGCCACTGTGTTGCCTGAACTCAAAGAACATCTTGTGGGGGTGCCCTGCAGCAATGACCTAAAAGTCGAGGCACAGACCTAATGACAGTAGTCAGTGGAGAAACTGATCTCAGAGGTCCCCAAAGTGGCAATGTGTATTATACAGTCACAAAATATTTGGAAACACTCACATCTATAGTAATTCAGAGGGTAGACCGTGTGCTTTCTGAGGCTGCAGCTCCTGGGAAAGGGTCAGACAGAATCAGAGTGAATTCAGTGCTGTCTCCTATTAGCTGACCTTAGCAAGGGTTTTTATAAGACAGAGAACAGTTCTGGAAAAGAATTAGATGGGTTTCAAGCAAAGAAAGAAGGGAATGGAAAAAGTCCAGACACCAAGAGCCTCAAGGACTTGACAAATAACTCTGTTTCTGGACTCCAAAAGAGAAGAGTTCTGGCTGGTAAAATGCAGGTAGGCATGACAGGTGCCTCTTCCAGATCCAGCCTGTGACCATTTTTCATGAATAACCTATGGTCTCTTTCTTTATTTACTGGCTGAACGGAGAGGACTCTGAGGACTGTGAAGGATTAAACTATAACATGGAAGGAGACTTGGTCTTAAGTGGCCACAAAGAAGATTCCAAATGGGAATATCCTCACTGGGCTCTGCTAATAATAAGGAACAACACATATTGTTTTAAGTCATTAAGAGCCCATGCTTATCTATTAAAACAGGTAATCTATCTCCACTGATACAGCTCTCCATAGGTACTAGAAAGTAGTATTAGAATAACTTCCATAAAAGGGAGGTGTCAGAGTGCTGGTGGGAGAGAACTCTGTATCAGAGATTGGCCAACTGTGGACCAACCCAGCCCACTGCCTGTTTTTGAAAGCAAAGTGTTATTAGAATCCAGTAACACCTATTGATTATAGATTGTCTATGGCTGCTTCTGCAGGATGACAGAGGACTTGAGTAGTTCCAATAGAAACTAGGATCCACAAAGCCCAAGCTATTTACTAACTGGCCCCTTATGGGGGGCAGGAAAGTCATCCCCTCTTATAGTCCATGAATCCCTACAGAGGGGTTTAGGTTCTTCTAGATTTTAGAGTCCATCAGACTCCTTAAGGGAGCTTTGTAAAAATGCAGATTCCCTGACCCTGTTCCCAGAGGTTGAATACAACATTCAGTACACCTGAGATCCTAAAAAGCAACCAAAAGCCTTCTGCTGCAGGTGGCCCACAGACAATGCTTTGAAAAATACTGCTCTTCCAGATGCTGCTGGAATCCCCAGGAAACACGTGAACGGTTCTGCAACACTTTTTTTTTGTTGTTGTTGCGGTACTGGGGATCGAACTCAGGGCCTTATGCTTGCGAGGCAAGCACTCTACCAGTTGAGCTATCTCCCTAGCCCCTGCAACACTTTTATAAAGAAGATCAAGGCTCAGGTCAAGGTTTCCATCAATGAGGAGGTGCAGTGTGGTCCTTCTGAGCATTGCCCTTATTGCAGACCTGGATTCTTAGCCTCTCTGGGCATCAGTTCCCTCATCTCTAAACTGGGGTTGAAAGCAGCACCTACTCAACAGGGTTCTAAAGAATAAGAAAAAGTAAACAAAGCACTAACCATGATGTCCACTGCATGAACACTACTCTCAATGTTGGTTCTTATTATTTCTCTTATTATTAATATAAATTCCTCTTAAGTTTTTAGAGAGAGACCTAGGAAGGGAAGCTCAGCATAAATGATTATTAACATTTTTATTCTTTTTCTTTCTTTTTGCAGTGCTGGGGATGGAACTGAGGGCTTCAAACATGCTAGGCAAGTGCTCCACCTCTGAGTTACATCCCAGCCCTGGACACATTAAAGAGTTTTAAATAAAATGCCTTTTTTCCCTCCTGCAGTAAGGGTGACCACGGTCAAGCAGCAGGCTTCCCAGAACAGGGCTGAAGGGAACATCCCAGTTCAGCACCACATCTCCTTCCTAAAAGTGTTGGCCACACAGGGAGACCTCATCTAGAAAATACTTGAGGCCCACTGCTGCAATGATGGGGAAGAGACAAGTGAATCCTGGCTGGAGTGTGCCACCAGAACCAGGCAGGTGCAGACAAGAACCAGGGAGCTTCCAATTCCCCACATGCAGCGTGGCCCAGGCTCTAAATAGAAACCCTTCTGTTTTAGCAAATGAATGTGTGAGGATGTTGGATCGCACTTTGCAAGCACGAACAGAGTGGAGGACCTCCATGTTAAATTTCTACATATGGCCTGGGATGGGAGAAAAGATTTCCGGCTCCACACTGAGGCTACACAAATTGCAGTTATGTAAGTCAGGTTCCTGGAAAGCAGGATAACGCCCTTTGAAGAGGCAACAGCTGCCAAAACTGAATGAGGGAAATAGGAAGCCGGGCAGCCCCCAAAGGGGAAGCCCAACTCGTGACACAGGCCCCTATTCAACTGGCCCAGAGATCAGTGCTGACCCTCACAACTGGTCAGACCCCAACAGCCAGGCTTCAATATTTTATAGCCCCAGTGGAAGGGCTGAAGCCAACAGTGACAATGAGGTCTTTGCAGAGAGAATCTGTGAAAAGCAACAGGCAATTTCTTGAAGCCTACCAACAGCAGAGTTCAATGTCAGGAGCTCCAGGAGAGGACCCCCTGCCTGCCATTGCAAGCAGAGAGCAAGAGATGGATGGAAGGCCAGAGAGGGTTTTTAACTGTGCTGGATTTCAGATTTCAGATTTAGGCTTGAAGGGATCTCAGGGCATCCAAACACAGGTACTCGAATAGCTGATGGCATGTTAGGGCCCAGTTGTCTTGCTTCTGAAGATACAAGTTACACAGAAAAGCAGAGATGTAATTATACATTAATTTCTAATAATGAAGTGGAAGAATTCTGTCCTCTTCTGAAGGCAGTGAAGGAAGAGAAACAGTTCTAGAATTAAGGAGTCTAGGAAAGCAGAATCCCTAGATTCTTAAAATTCTCCAGATGGCTCCCTGCTCTCCTACTTTGTCTGGAGATTCAGTACCAGGTGCTCCTTGTACCAGGATCTTAAGTTTACCCTCCCTTAGCAAGATGCACCAGCCACAAAGTGGTCAGACAGCCCTAGACCTGAATCTCAGCCCCACCACTTGCTAGCTCTGTGACCCCAGGCAACTACTTACCTACTCTGACCCTGTTTCCTCATCTGTAACATGAGATTAAAATAGTATCTGTCTCTGTGGAGTGATTAAAAGACATCATAAGGTGCTTAGCACAATGTGCGACCATAGTAGTCACTAAATAAATGCTAGTTATTCTAATTGTCAGGAACCTTAAATATCTTAGACATCACCATGCCCCCATGTATCTTATAGAGTGCCTGTCGTAGTAGGTCACCAATAAATATCCACTGAATAAACTCATCATGAATAAATGCTTAACTCTGTGCTTTTGCTCTACCTGAACACAAGTATGTTTCTGCTCCTTCCACTTCCCTGCCCCCACAATCTCCCATTCTATATTCCCAACTGCACCTTCAGACACATTTGATGTTATTTTGTTCAATCAACTCTCTCATTCCCTTCTCTTTTGAAGTGTTTAGAGGTTGAACCCAAGGGCAGTGTATCACTGAGCTACATCCTCAGTCCTTTATATTTCTGATTTTGAGACAGGGTCTCACCAAGTTGCCCAGGCTGACAATTTGTGATCCTCCAGCCTCGGTCTTTTGAATAACTGGATTATAGTTATGTGCCACCACACCCAGTCATTTAAATCCTCTTTTGTTTACTATTCTGTGAATTCCTTCTACAATATTTATGTGTCCACTAAATTTCTGGCAAAGACATGTGTGCCCTGGAATTTACTTGGTTCTCTAGTATTGACAGTCTCATGGTAATTCACTGCAAGATTCCCTTCACTAATGATCTCTACCAGTGCCTTCAAAGTTATATCTGTAAAATAAAAAGTGGCAGCCATACCAAATATTGGAGAGGTTGTGGAGAAACTAGACCACCCATGCACTGCAGACAGGAGTAGAGAATGGCAGCTTCCATGAACTGGAACGTGCAGTCACCATATGACCTAGCAATTGTACTCCTGAGTATTTATTTCAGAGAAATGAAAACATTATGTTCATAAAAACCTTTGCAAAGATGTTCACAGAAGCTTTATTTACAACAGCCCCAAACTGGAAACAACCCAGATGTCTTCCAAGGGCAAAGAATTAAACAGACTGTGGCACACCCACGACACAGAATACGACTCAGCTATTAAAATGAAAAAACACCTGTTACAACAGCCAGGATGGTTCTCCAGGAAACCATGCTGAGTGGGAAAAGCCAATCCCAGAAGTCAAATACTATGTGGTACCATTTATATAACATTCTTGAAATGACAAGATGATAGAGAGAAGGGAAGCTGAGGGGTATAACAGGGCACCCAGAGGGGTCCTGTGGGGTCGAAATGCTGTTTTTCACCCGTTGTGGTGGTGGATTCAGTAATGCACCCATGTAATCAAGCTGCCTGGAGGACTGGGGAGATCTCATCAAGATCACTGGATTCTATCAATGTCCATTTCCTGGTTGTGATATTGTAGCATGCAAGATGTTCCCATAAAGGGGACATGGGCTCTCTCTGGGCTATTTCTTACAACTGCATATAAATTCATGTCAAATTATAAAGTTTAGTCAAAAGCCAGGTAGAGCTCAGCATAGTGGTGTACACCTGTAATCCCAGCAACTTGGGAGACTGAGACAGGAGGATTGCAAGTTCAAAACCAGCCTCAGCAACTTAGTAAGACCCTCTCTCAAACTAAAAAATAAAAAGGGCTGGTGATATAGCTCAGTAGTAAAGCACCTCTGGGTTCAGTCCTCAGTATCACACAAACACACACAAAGGAAGGGAGGGAGGGAGGGAGGGAAAAATGTTGCCAGGCATGGTAGCTACACCTATAATCCCAGCTACTCAGGAAGTTAAGGCAGGAGAATTGCAATTTGAGACCAGACTGGGCAATGTAGAAAGACCCTGTTTCAAATTTAAAGACTTAAAAAAGGGCTAGGGGTGTGGTTCAGTGGCACAGTGCTAGCCTAGCATGTGTAAGGCCCTGGGTTTGATTCCTAGTGTAATAATAATAATAATAATAATAATAATAATAGTAATAATATATAAAGTTTAATTTAAAAAAACTGTATCTGAGCTGAAGTTCTTTGACTCATTCAGATACAGTTACTCAGCATCTACAAGGTACCAGTTACTGCAGCAGGTGTTAAACCTGGAGGCATGGTCTATGCTCTCATAGGGCTTATGGTGTAGCAGGAGAAATAAATCCAAAACCCACAGGACTTCCCAGGAACAAAAATACTAAGCACATGAAGCACACCTGTCTATAGCAAGCTGGTAAGCTGTAAGACAGACTCCAGCATATGCAAAGCCAGGGGGCTGTCACATTCTTCTCAGCTCGGGACCTACTACCTGGACACCTGGGAGATGCTACCTATGCAGTGATTCCTGCAAAGTGGAACGTCCACACACCTGCTCCTTCCCTCCTGTCTCTCCAGAGACACTGGCTTCTTTTTTATAAGGTTAAGATTGCTAGGTTTTCAAGCTCAGAGTATAATTTGCCTTGGGAAGCATAGTTCCCTGGGGATCTACGAATGCATGACCAAAAAATGTTAAACAGAAACTTAAAGTAAGGAAAAAGATTCAGCAGACAGCATGTGTTGCTGTGCACCTCCCTTAACCACCTGCAGGTCTACTTCTGTAGGGAAATCCCTCCAAGGTCTGTTTCCCTCAGGTTCTTAAAGTCTCCCTCCTAGGAGTCATAGCTGTGCTTGGGTGTGCACCCAGACCTTAAAGGGAGACGCATACCCAGAGTGGATACTTATGTACAGTTCCTAGGGGGCCAGAACTGTAGAAAGCGTCAAAGTCATTTTGATCCTTGCTACTCAGCATGCTCCTTGCATCTGAATGTTAGAAATGCAGAATCTCAGGTTCCACTCCAGACCCACTGAAACAAAATCAGCATTCTAACCAGATCCTCTGGGGATGTAGCTGACACTAAAATATAAAATGCAGTATTCTAGACCTTGGTTCTCAAACCTAGCTCTATATCAGAATCATCTGGATTTTTCCCTCTAATTGGTTTTACTGTGCAGTATTTCAAGATAAATAAGAATGAAGAATTATGTGATGAACAGTACAGATATAATGGAATTCAAATGTATCTCTCCCTAACCCATTTCATCTCTCCCTCTCCTGACACAGTTGCTAATTGGGCTTATACGTCCTGCTAATTTTATTTTATTTTACTCTATTTTTTGTGGTACTGGGAATTGAACCTATGAGTTCTCTACTACCGAGATACATTCACAAAATACTTTTTATTTTGAGACAGGGTGTTGTTAAGATGCCCAGGTTGGTCTCAAACTTGGGATCCTCCTGCTTCCACCTCCTGAGTAGCTGGGATTGCAGGTATGTACCACACCTGGCTTTGCTCATGTACTTATTCATAAATAATACATTATAAAATGTAGCATATTTTTAAAAATTTTTATACAAAGGAATTCCATACCATCTATATCTTCCTGCAACTACTTTCTTTGGTTGAACAATGTGCTTTTGAGAGTTGTACAGTGTTACCTGTAGCTCTAGCTCATTCACTTATAGTGTCCTGCTGTATCGATACCCCAGTGGTCATCCATACTATTATCAGACATTTCCAGTGTTTCCAATTTTTAGACAATGTTGTAATAAACATCCTCTTGGAATACAGGTGCAGATATATGCCTAGATTACCCTATCCCTATCCCTAGATAGGAGAGGACTGCAGGGTCATGATGTGTGAATTGTTATTTTTTCTCCCTACTGAAACATTTCCTTTCCAAAACACTCTCCCGAGAGAGCAGTTTATGACTTCTGCTTGCTCCACGTCCTGGCCAGCACTGGGTGTTATCAGACATTAGAGTTTTCCACTGTGAAGGATATGCAATGGTGTCTCACTGAGGTCTGGTTTTAATTTGCATTCCCTGATAGCCCAAGGGATATTTTCCCTCTGCTTATTGACCACTTCTTGTTCCAAGATCTGCCTATTCCAAATCCTATGCCCACTCCTTTTTGTTGGTCTTTTCCTAATTGATTACTAGGATTTATATATTCTGAATACCAACTCTTTTTTTAACAAAGAAATTACAAACAGCCTCTTTCAGTAAGTGGTTTTTCTTTTGTTGTCTATATGATCATGTAGAAATTCTAAAATTCTAATGTAATATTTTCAATCTTTTCCTTTATGGTCTTTGTTTGTCTAAATTTAAAAAATCCTTTACCACCATGATGTCATAAGATTGTCTTTCTTATTTCCTGCAAAAGTTTTAAGGTTTGCTTTATAATTTTTTTAATCTAAATATGTAAATTCCCAGTTCCCACTGCAGACCTTTTTTATCTACATCTTCAAGAGTGGGATCTATATACCTGTATTTTTAGCCAAAATACATTTCATCAGCGATTCCCTTACAGCCAGTCTGAGAAACGCAAATAGATTCATTTCTCACCTACTAGATGCCAATGAAAGGCATTTCCTACAAAATCCCAGGAAATCATCTGTCTCTGCCTCCTTCACTGGTGGGAAGAGACTTCTGAGACATCCAGGTCCAGAGACTTGGGACCATCTGGTGTCCAACCTATTACCTGCGCTCAGGCATCCTCTCCAGGCTCTCCTTACGCGATACTAGTGATACAAAACACTCTGTGCCCCAAAGTTCTCTCTTCTTCCTGCTAAACAGTTTGTATTTCCATATTGAGTTGAAATCCATCACAGCTTAATTTCCACCAGCTGGTCCTCCATCTACACCCTTTCATTTTTCCTTAACTTCCTCACCATCGTTCACACACCCCCGGCCACCTGTCTAGTCTGGCTCCACTCCCTGTTCCCAGTCCTCCAGCCATGCTGCTTTTCTTCCTTTTCCTTCTATTTGCTGAACTACTTTTTGCCTTAGACCCAGAGTGTCCTCTCCAAACTTCTCCTTCCTGGCAGATTTCCCCCAGACCAGGAATTATGAAGAGAGTAGTGATCAACATCTGGCTCCCCAGAATAGCTCACAATGGTAGGTTTCCTGCCTGAATCCTTAGCACCTCACATAAGACCTGGCACAGAGTTAGCTCTTGGTAGGGTTATGTTGACTGATGGGTGAGTGAAAGAACGAATGAATGAGTGAAAGCAAGTCAGCCAGTCCCTTGGGGCCATGTAAAATATATTAAGATCACATCTACAAGAAAGTCCTTCAAATACAAGCCATTGTGTTCTCTTGGTTTTCTTTCTTCAGTAAGAGACTGAGAGTGACCTGAGAGGTTAAGGCCAGTTCTATTGTGTAAGTGTCTAAAGTAGGGACAGAGCAGCAACACAGTGACCACTTCATTATTTTTCTCTAAGGTCAGACAATCCCTGGAATCATGATCCCACTGGTGACTGAAGTGAGCTGCATTACACTCATGAAATTTTGTAAATGTTGCCTCAGGTTAATCTCAAAAATTTCATTTCAGAGGTTAATACAATGCCAGCAATATGAATGAACAAGGAATATGCTGTGGGAGCTACACAGAGGGTGACATGGCTCACTAACTATCAGCTCACGATGAAATGGCATTTCCTTTGTCTAGAGATTGATGTTTTTCAATAAATAGGTAAGACAAGTGAGATTAAGTGACATAACATAAAATTGACTACAATTATCAAAACTCATCCATCTGTTATACCTAAGATCCTAATATTTTTGCATGGAAATTATAGTTCCACAAAAGAAAACCTTAAAAATTCATACAAAGAAAATATGGAACTCTAACCCAAAACTTAGATAAACTAATATCTATATGTTTAGAGAAATTATATATGTATAAATGTTTTCTGATATTTACATAATTCCAACCTATCAATAACTCATTCTCTAATCTTTAGCAAACAACATAGCCTTCATGGGCCTTAGTACCAATGAATGTATTCATCCAGTAATTTTTTGGGGGTGGGGGGTACTGGGGATTGAACCCAGGCCTTGTGCTTGCGAGGCAGGCACTCTACCAACTGAGCTATGCCCCCAGCCCCCCAATGAATGTATATTAGGGCTTGATCAATGAATTAACTGAACAAATACTGATAATATTAAATAAGTAGAGGCTGCACCTCTTTTTAGGAAGTTGTTTACCTGAGCATCGATGACAGAGATGAGAAAATTTTCTTTGTGGAAAACCAGAATTTGCTATAGTCTAAAATTTTCTCACTTTGGGAATATAGCTGTCAGGGAGGAAAGCCTTTCCTTTAACCCTCTTATTTTCTGTACCTGAAGTCTACAAATTAGACTAACAGAAGACAGATCAACAGGACAGAAGGGAAACAAATCCTATTTTAACTTTGTGTGCATGCACACTCCACAGAAAAGAAATGAAAACCCAAAGAATCAAGTAGAATCGGGGCTCATCCATCACTTAAGGAAAAGTGATAAGCTGTGGGGCTTGTAGGGCAGAACATCTGGGAAGGTCAATATGGGGGAACTAATGACAGACAAGGGCTACTCATGGGGCATGTCTCTGGGTTCATCTGATGCCTTCTCTGGCTTTGGTGAAAACAGTTGTTTTCATGGGGCAGATGAGAGAAATGTGCGCCCCGCTTCCAAGTACACAGGGGAGGGAAGGGAGCCTCTCAGGACCATTTTTTTCTCAACTGCCTTCAGCCCAAAATAATTTTCATGCCAAAGCATATTCTGGGTGGCCAATTCTGATCCTTTCATAGTCAATACCAATATGTGAAAAATGTAGTCTTGAACATAAAAATAAATGCTTGTGGAGTTGACATGAATTTTGCCTTGAGGTAACCCAGCACAGGGGCAAGGCCCCGGGCTACATTTTAAATGACTTCTGTATCATATTCTAATTTTGTGGACCACGCTAGATCCACTCCAAGCTTATTTCTGCTGTTTTCTTCCAGGCACATTCAGATCGCAGAGTAGAAGAAAAGCAGTTTACTTGTGCTTTCAAGGTCAAACTACATTTCTGAAAGATCTAAACTGTTTACTCTTTAAGCTGCTGAGACTCTGAAATAGTCTCCTAGAAAATGAAACTGTGAAAGCGAGGGTACTTGGGGTGGCAGAGAAGGGAGACAGACAGGCTAAGTGCACAGGGCCCCAGGAGGCAAAGCGCTCATCTCAGAACTTTCACCATCACAGGAGATGACACAAGAACAACCAGTCTGTTTCTAAGGCCCAAATGGGATTTGTAAAATGAGAGCTGGCTAAGGTGAATTTAGGGCAGGGCAGCCCAAACTATGGCCTTTTGCCTCTTGAAAGCACTGATCGGAAGGCATGAAACCCCCTAATCACTATTTATAGTGTGTCCTTCTGGTGTCTGCACTGTACTTTGAGTTGAGGTGAGCACCAAAAATGGGTTGCTGGTCCCTGAGGAATATAAAATTTGAGAAAACTGAAGACTAGAATAGTCAAAGGAACACAGTTCTTAGTAATGGCATAACCTCCTTGGGGAAAAATGATTGCTTTGTTATTCCTGTAGGGGACCCAGAGCTCAGCAGTGAGTCCAGAAAGGGGCCAGCATGTTCTTGCAGAGAGTGAGGCCATCTTCCTTCCTGTTTTTAGGTCACATGGAGCAACAACAAATGGGTCCTGCTCCTGTGTCTCAGTCTATCAGCAGCATCTTTAACACCTTGAATGATGGCAATTCACCTTCCTCTCCCTTCAACTCAGGCTACCTCTCTCCCTGGGGCTTCATTGCTCCTGAGCTTTCTATTATGACCTCAATGCTAATGAGGCCCCCAGCTCGGATCCTTCTCCCCACCTGCAAGCTCAGACTTCCGGTTGCTGGACAAAGTCCAGACACCCCAGAAGGCCCGAACACAATACGGCCCAGACCAGACTCATTCCTGACTCCTCCCAGTCATTTGGGTTCAGGGTCATCTCCCTGTTCTCTCTCACATCAACATCTGATCAGTCGCCAGGCCCTGCTATGGCTCCCTCTACCATGTCCCTTTTAAATTGTGTGACTGTATCTGTGTGCCTGTGTTTCATTCTTTGAAGGAACAACACACTCGCTTGCTTTAAAACTCATAGCGCATAAGACTGCAAAGGGAAACCTGCCCCTTCATATCTTCCCCCCCGCCCTGTTTCCTCTCCCCACAGGCAACTTGGACTGTTCCTTGCCCAGAGGTGATGTGTGCACATACAAGGAAAGGACAACACATGTTCCCCTTTGCTTACACAAATGGGAGTGTACTATAGTCAGCCCTCTGTATCCACAGGTTCCACGTCTGCAGATTCAACCAACCACAGATCAAAGATACCTGGAAAAAATTGCATCTGTACTGAACACATACGGGCTCTTCTCATCTTTACTCCCTAAACAACCTTTACACAGTATTGACACTGTGTTAGTATAAGTAAAAATCAAGGAGACGTGAAGCATATGGGAGGACAGTGTAGTGAACCATGCCATGTCTCATACAATCCACAGGTCTGGGTTTCTGCAGGGGGTGTGGAATGAATCCCCCCGGGGATAATGAGGGCTAACTGCATGCATGATCCTACTCCTTGTTCTTGTTCTTTTTTTCCACTTGATGTATCTTGGTGATTTTTTTCAAATCAGTACCAAAAAAGCTCCTGTGTTCTTTCTCATGGCTGCATAGTATTCCACTGAATAGTTATATCATGTTGTATTTAACCAATTCCCTAGTTAAATGGGGTCCGATATTTTGCTATTACTAATACTGCTGCAATGATAGATAACCCTATGCATGTGCTTCTGTACATGAGCATATTTATAGAATCCTGCAATATCTTTCAGTTTCTTGCCCCTTCTATCCTTTCTATCCCTACTGTGTCTGCTTTGGCCTTCCACTGGCATCTCTGCTCTATCACTCTTAACTCACGCTTAACAAATAATTGGTGCGCACTTTTTACATGCCAGGGACTCCATTAAGTGGGGACAACAAGGGAATAAAAAAAGAAGCAGACCCACCCCACAAATCCTCACCTGCCTCACAACTGTTGAAGCTTTGGGAGCTTACCAATAAGTCAACCCCTCTCTCCTCTGCGTCTGGATTCAGTTGAGAATTAGTGACAGGAATCAAACAAATGGAAATAAAAATATGAACTTCCTTACCATCAGTGTTTCTTTGGCAAAAGAGGCTGAGTCCTACAGCCAAATGCGCTTCCTACTGCATCCTCCATGTTCAGACCTGGAACAACCCTCTTGTGGGAGAGCTGGATCGGTAGAGGGGCAGACAGCTGCCCAGATGGTGGCCGGGGTAATTCCTGTCTCATCACTGACAAGCTCCAGCAGGGGACAGAGATGGACAGGCCTCTACACCAGCTTCTAGAAGACTCAGGTGTATTTTCCAAAAGGACACAGAAGGCAAGATGAGGCACAAGCTCCATGGGCAAGCAGTTCCCAAGAGGGAGTGAGGAGGCGGGGAGGGTACAGTTAGCTACCCAACCTCTTTTCCCCATAGCAGTGGAGAAATTTCTTCATGGACACATAAGAGCAGCAGGATAGAATTCCTCTAACAGTAACCCAAAAAGCGAACTTTGCAGCACTCTGCTTTAAAACAAAGTGGTTCTTCAACCAGAAACAAATGAGGTCTTTCAAAGTTTTTGAAGGCTATTTTTGAAAAAAGGTTTAAATTAAAATTGCCTACTATTATGCCTTGGGACAAACTATTGAATACTTGGCTATTTTCCTCAAAAGATAAAAAATAAACTATTACTAATGCAGCTTAGTGACAGTAATTGAGTTTGAATTACCGAATTTTTAAGAAATCTAACTTTATGGTAGCATGTTGTAATTGAACACAGGAAGAACTGATGTAAACTAGAATTAGGAGATAATTCAGAAGTGATTAAAAATTTTTCAAACTTTTTTCTGTCCTCTCCCCTCCTGGCTGACATCTTTTTAAGGCAGAGTGGCTCTGAATGACCATCTTTCTGATGTCCTTGCTTGCTACAATACTTCAGCAAAGAAATTTTATTTTGCATATGGTCAGCAATAGCCCAAAGCCAAGGTTACACATCAGGATTGGCCAGGGACACCTCAGAGTCTTGCACTCAGCCTGCCCCACAGTCACTGGTCCTCAAAGTACTCCACACTTCCTGACTGGCAAGTTCAGTCCTCAGCTTTTAGTTCTGATCCCTTAACTTTCCACTGCTTTTGACACCATCAGCCAGATTCCTGGGTCCCACCACTAGGGACTCTAATTAAATAGGTTCCATGATCCATATTTTTGACAAAACCTCCAAAGTTTTTTGTGACTGGCCACAGACTTCTCACTTCTCCTTGACACTCCTCCACTGGCTTTCACAACCCACTAGAATCCCGTTCTCCTGCCTCTTGACTACTCCTTTTCTTGTACATGGCTACTGTAGCTCACCCTGGCAATGAGAACTAACATATCTGTCCTGAATAAGAGACACTTCCCAGCAGAAGCAGAAAGGAACCCAAAATCCAGGCTGGACAACTCAAGGCCTTCCTTAGCTCTTTTTCCCATGTGGGGAAGATGTCCCTCAAGTCACAAACCTGGGAGGATACACCCAGGATGCCTGTGGCACATGACAAGTCCTGTGGCATAGTGGAAACCCATGGATGGCAGGAGTCAAGGAGGCAACAGGTAGAGAGAGAAACAGGCTGCAAGGTGGGGTTTGGGGCAATAAGAGAAACGGTCTGACCTGATAGCATGTGCACATTTAGGCCCTTTAATGGTCATTTATTTAACTCTTGTAATCTGACCTAACATTCTCATAACTAGTAGATTAGCTTCCAGAATGTATGGCTAACTTTAGCAGACCTCTAGCCTCTTCTAACCCTAAAGTTAAGAATGCTATAAAATAGCTGGGTGTGGTGGCACACGCCTATCCCATGACTTAGGAGGCTGAGGCAGGAGTATTGTAAGTTTGAAAACAGACTCAGAAATTTGGAGGGGCCTTAAGAAATTTAGCAAGACCCTTTTCTCAAAATAAAAAATAATAAGGACTGAGGATGTAGCTCAGTGGTAAAGTGTCCCCAGATTTAATCCCTAGTAATGGGGGATGGGTGTGGGGGTAAGCTCTAATATCTGAAACCCACAGAGGAGACTGCCTTCCCTGCTGTAGCTCACTTACCCGATGCTCCTACCAGTGTAAGTGGCAAACACATTGATTTATGACTTTCATTTGTTCTGACTATAAAAGTTCATGCAACCTCTTCCACAGTGGAACATGTTGTCCAGGGTAACTTGGAAAACTGGTATCCACGTTCTGAGGCTGTGGTCACTCAAGATAAACAATATTCTCATTTCCTTTAAAGCAGAAGTGTCACTTTATGTGAACACAAGGTTTACAAGGTCCCTTCTAATCTTCTTCTGAACTGTTCCTAAGTCCACCCCATCACTTCGCTTACTGGAACTCTTGTCGCCTATTCTGATAGGTCCCTGCTGCCACCAGACTCATCTGGATGCAATTTAGCTGACCCCTGACATCAGTTATCTTCCCAATATGCAAATCTGATAGTGCAATGCCCTGCCTAGAGCGTCAAGGCCAGTGGTTCCCACCCTCCAATGGCATGGCTTCTCTATACCCACCCAAGTTCACTGCCCATAACTACTGAAGAAGTACCAGCCAAATCAGATTGCTTGGAGGTCTCCCCACACCTCTACCTGGTAAAGTTTCCCAATTTCAAGTGCTCTTTCCTCTGAGAAATCTTTTGGACTGTCACAGCTAACAACACTTTGATAAGTCCCACTTGATCTGGAAGGAAATAACCTTTGCATCCCCAGCGTCTGGCACAAGGCCCAGCTGTGGCTTGGTCAGTTTCATTATGTACAGCACTCGACTATAAGATTCTTCACTTGACAGTAGCAAAACGCCCTGTGGCCAGTGACATTCCATAAACACTTTTCTCCTGATTGCATGCCTGCGTGTACTGAGGTTGAGAGATGGGCACTGGAGCTAGACAAACCTAGGTTCAAATCCCTGCTCTGTCACTCATAAGCTGTGTGTCCTGGACAACTCTCATAATCTTTCGGCCTCAGCTTTCTCAAGTATAAAGTGGGCATAACAGTAGCTGCCTGGTCGGTTTTTGTTTTCCTTTGAGAAGACTAAATGAGAAAACACATTTGGGATGCCTGGTACACGGGTGATGGAAAAATATTTGTTGAATGGATGACTTAATGAATGAGAGATTCTTAAAGAAACATCTTTCTAGCCTGTTTTCCAAAGAACTCAACAGCTGGTCTCTGGGAAAACAGGTTTCTTGAGCCTCGCCCAACCCACCCATTCTCACATCCAGCTGTGTGAGACTAATGAGCAAAAGCACACAACTCAGGAAAGTATCACTCTGCTCCATTCCTCCAGGGACACAGGCACTCACCCCCCACCCCCGCCCCATCCTCCATCTCCCTGGAACTTGGTCAGCCCTGTGGCCGCCAATCACTAGGGATTGGTCCCTTGACTCTGTTTCATAGGTTCTCCAGAAGTTCTGCCCGTCCCTCACATGTAACCCGCATGGTGCACTATGGGGCTCCTAGTCTACAAAGGAGTCCGAGTCAGCTGGGTCCACAGTGATGACCAAATTCCACAGAGCTCCAGCGCTGAAGGCCTTGGGTTACCTGAAAATATTCCGCACACAAACTCCCCACTTCTAATGAATAATGCAGGGAGGAAGGTCAGCCCTTCTTGCCAGCCTCACAGGTGGTAGCTGAAACCCTGGATTTCTTCTCCTCTGGCTGCAGCCCTTCGACAGGTGCATTGTGCTTGTTAATTGAACAAGATGTTAACTGACATCTTAAGGGTTCTGTTTCAAATCACAGAGACCGCTGTCATGTTCACCTAAGAGGTAATTTATGGGCGGTATGGGAGTAGCTCTGAAAAGCAGAGGGGACTCCAGACTCCTGCTAGTTTCCATTTGGAATTGCGAATTGACCCACCCTAAGTGAACCTTTTCCATTTCAAAGGACTTTTGCACTAAAGATCATCAAAGCTCTCTCTGGCTCCCATTGCCTAAGGTAGAAATTCAGATTGCTTTGCTAGGTATATAGGGGATTCATTATTTATTTGTATTTAATTATGGAGGTCACATTTTTAACGCAGGCTTTCTCAACATTTGTCACAGAAAGAATCACCCGGAGGGGCTGGGGATACAGCTCAGTTGGTAGAGTGCTTACCTCACAAGCACAAGGCCCTGGGTTCAATTCCCAGCACCAAAAAAAAAAAAAAAAAAAAAATCACCTGGGGTGCTTTTTTAAAAAAAAATAATAATAATGGCGCTTGTATTCCATCCCAGACTTTAAAATTTTGGAGGGACAGTGCAGGCTTCTGTACATTTTTCTCTCTAGGTGACTGCCATGTGCTGAGTATGGCTGTGATAACATTTGTCAACAGGGCTGGAACACACACTCAAGGATGGACGTTTCACTGGGGTTTCCTCTGTCAACAGTGGCCTTCTCCCCTATCTCCTGCCTGACCTGGGCTTGTGCTTGTCCTATAAGCCCGAGTTCAGCTGCTACCACTTCCCAGCAGCTTATTTCCTCCATTAGTGTTTTATATGTGCTTTTTTCTAGCACCGTGGGGGGGTTACTTCATTACTGGTCCATCTCCCTGGATAACCTCTGTAAGCTCCTTGGGGAATGGGTGGTCCTCTTTGACCCACTCCAGATCCACTGAATCAGAACCCCTGGGGGTGGACCTTGGGCCAAAGTTATTTCTTAGGTTCCAAAGGTGATTTTTTAAAAAAATATTTTTAGGTGCAGATGGACACAATGCCTTTATTTATTTATTTTTATATGGTGCTAAGGATCAAACCCAGTGCCTAGTGTGCTAGGCAAGAGCTCTACCACTGAGCTATAGCCCCAGTCCTCCACAGGTGATTCTGATCCATGCCCCAGTCAAGAATTGGTTTCACAAAAGTACCAGGAATAATAAGCATAGATAAATATTTGTTGCATTGAATTGATGAAACATTTTCTTTGCTTTGAAACAATCACATATGCTAGCTAGTTGCCTTTGATTCCCCTGCAGATCTAAACACCACTCCCTTATGGGATTTTCTATATCCATGTACTTATTCATTCATCCAACAAGTATCACATATTCTAACAAAGGCCTGTGGTTCAGGAGTATACAGGGGAAAAAAAAGTACCACCCTAAGGGACTTGACATATTATGTATAGTTATTCTTTTATTTTTATCAGTATTATATTGGAATTTTTTTCTTCCATATACTATTGATATGGGGCTTGCCAGAGGTGCTCGATGAATATTGTTAAATAGATAAATAAGACATCATCAAAAATAGAAATGCAATCTCCCAGCTAACACCCACACCTCTTTCCCTCCCCACTCTCTGTAAGAAAAAGTATATTCCTTCTGTGCACTAAGGGATTTCATGTTAAAACAAGCCGTGACCCCAAACTGAGACCTGCTTCTTTTACTTACTTACAGGTTGACCTGGGACTCTAGCTCAGGGTCTTTCGTTGGCCACGTCTGAAGGGACTGGATGCCAAAGGAGAGAGACGACTTTGCTTTCCAGAGAAGGGTTTGTGCCATCTGACTCCCACAGGACCCCTTGGTCAGCGGCTCCATCAGTGGGCCCGGAGGCTGCGGCACTGTGCTGAAGCAGAAGGAGTTGGGAAAGGCTCTGAGAAACAGAAGAACACAGGCTAACCAAGGCCTGCCCTGTCCTCCTCCTCCAAGGACAGCTGTTCATAAGCCAGGAGCAGGGGGATGCCAAGCATGCCAAGGACATTACTGCAGAGTGGTGCTCAGGGATCCTGGGTGTGGAGGTGCTGCCCAGAACAGTTCAAATCTTATCACATCCCTGAGCAATGACTTATGTCACCTACGCCGTCAAGTTGGAGGGATCTTGCTCTGGTTTGGATGTTCTGAGTATGTCCTCCAAGGGCTCATGTGTTAAAATTTAATCCCTATTGTGAGGTATTAGAGGATGGGAACTTATTTCCACTATGTTTAGAGGTGGGTCTTTGGGAGGTGATTAGGATTAGATAAGGCCATCCAGGAGGGGCCCCAATAATTGAATCCTGGTGGCTTTATAAGAAGACAAAGGGAAAGACCAGAGGAGGCACAGACACACATGTACACTCCCTGTCTTTTGCAATGTGACGTTCTGCACCACCTTGGGACTCTTCCAGCAAGTCAGCCATCATAAGAATCGGTCCTCACCCTTGGATAAGAACTGTAAGTCAAAATAATCCTCTTTTTTAATAAAGTTACCCAGTCTCAGGTATTTTGTTACAGTAATAAAAAATGGACTAATATAGATCAAAGTTAGTATTTAAATAATCACAAACTTATTTAGAAAAAAGGCAATATTGGTTTAGTACAGGAAGTTATGTCTAGAATGCTTTTGGAGAATAACAATGTGGGTCTCTCAACCATCACTGGGATAGTTCTAGTAGTACTTGGTTTATCTAATTTCTAGTTTAAAATGTCCAAGAACAACCATAGAAAGGCTTAGACTGGTAGCACTGGAGACAAAAAGGGAAAAAATGCATATTTTAAGAGTAGTGGCATCTAATACATAAATAGTCAATGCTTGTGGAATTAACAAATAGGTTGTTCATGGGATAACTTGAGAAATGTACTCTGAGATGTGCCTGCCCTTTCTCTGCTGGCTCACACAGGAAGGTGGGAAAGGCAGTTCTAGCATAGAGGGGGCTATGAGTAGGAAACATAGGCATCCCTATTCCTCCTGATTGGAGTGGTTTTCTGAGCCAACTAGCAGCATCTTCACTCACCTCAGGTGACAGACAAATGAGCCAACAAAATCCAATTACTTGGAAATGGAAAAATAAAAAGCAATCTCAGAAGTCATTTGATAGAGAGGTACTCTTCATGTCAAGGCAGAGGTCAGAGGCCTAGTAGTCCAGAGCAATATTATCTGAGGAAGGGTCTGCACAGGGAGCTGCCACCTGCCCAGGGCTGGATGCCGAAGGAAGTGACTCCACACTGCTGGGCATCTGGAGACAGGCACTGCCCACTTGAAGCTGTTCTACCAGTGCCACACAGGCCCAAGGCTGCAGGCATCTTGAAAAAGCAGATGTTACTTTAATGAGCTATGTTTCATGCAGGAAGGATTCAGGACCCTCCTGCCCGCCACTGCCCCTGGGACTCTTCTCTTGCTAGGTCCACTGGTGTTCCTCAGTATGACTCCACTCTCCCCACGGCCTTTCCTGGTCCGGAAAAGCCACATGCTGCATACCTGACCCAGACTTTTAGAAAATCTTACCCTAGACCCCTTATTGTTGCAGCACCCAGACAGACACTAAAGTCTCAAGTCTTCAACCTGTGACAAAAGCCAAGTATGCAATCAGCTGTTCTTTACTCAAAGGCACTTCATGATTCCTAAGCCTCAGTGGCACCGGAGCTTATGGCTGCCTTGGCACTAAAACAACAAACAGATTTAATCCCCGGTGTAAGGATCTGGGATAAAAGATACATTTTTTTCTAAACTCTTTTAAAATTTTTTTCCAGTACAAAAATAATAATTGTATGCAAAAGATTTGAGAAAGTGCTCTCAAAACCCCACAAGGGAGTGAAGGAAGCAAGCCAGGGAATAGGAAGGGGCCAAGTAAGGCTTCAGATTCTGGTAGAGTCCTTTGAAGAGACTCAGTTTGATTGAGGCTGTGCTGCTTAGTTCAGTGGCCACTCACCACGTGACTTCAGAGCAACTGAAACATGGGCAGTCCAAGGCGAGCCGTGTAAGTGTGACATACACACTGGCTTTGGAAGACTTAGTACAAATAAAAAAATCATATTCTTGTTGACTATTTTTTACACTAATTACATGTTGAATGATAATAAATGATTAGAATTCATTTGAATATAACTAGTTGAAAATATAAAATTTTATATGTAGCTTCACTTTGTATTTTGACAGTACTGCTAGAGGAGGTAAGTGATGTCTCAAGAGTTGTCCCCACCTGAAATGAGGAGCTGGGCAATCAATTCCCTGTAGTCTATCACTGGCTAAGGGCCTTGGGGTGGGGTAACAGCAGCCCCAGGCGCTTGGGGCTCTCTGCACCCGATCGATCGCAAGGCAGCTGCAGGGGTTCACCAGTTCAGCTCTAAAGAAGAGCTGCCCATGAGTGTTGGAGGTGCATGAAGGTGCTGGGGACATGGGTGGCGAGCACAGGAAAGGTAAAGGGACCTGAGGAGACCCATGCTGTTGGCATCACCCTCTACCTCCACTCCCTTTTCTCTCTGGTTAGTTTGGTTTTCTGTCACTCCTCTTTATGTGACATCTATGCTTAGACCATCCAATGTTCTGTGACCTTCTTTTCTGCCTCAACCTTAGGTCTTAGACATCTTTCAAAATGCATACAAATACATCCCCAATATGAAATACTACAAAGATAACCTTACACATTGTATACATTCTTTTCGATTTTAATCTTAAAATACGAGTTTTAACATGCTATTTTCTTGAATCTTTAATATTTTGTTAAAAATCTTAATAGCTCTTTCCAAACTTTCCCACCCCTTAATTTTACAATAACTTTACTCATAAGAGTTCTTCACACTTCAATTCTTCACCTTCATTTTCAAATGCTCAGATTTGTCTCACCACTGTTAACTTTAATTTGCTTATTTGCCTTTGTTTTAATTTTCTAATTTAAAAAAGTGCATGTTTCTCTTAACCTTCTGACACATTTTATCTTTATTGTCTTTCAATTAAAAATATTTAACAGTTGAAAAACTTTTTGGAGAGATGGCATAGTGAGTAGTCATTTGCAAAACTCTTTGGAGCTCATGGAAATACAAGTCAACAACAGTGCAACAGAAAGAACACCTACTGAAAGAAGAGAATGACCAGGATCTCTGCTGTAGCTCTGGAGACCTACTGTACACAGTTATGTGTGCACAAGCTGTCAAAAGAGACCTCAGGACTCTGCACATTACGTAGTGTGAGGGAAATGAGCAAGAACATTCTGAGGGTCTGACCCACAACCGACTCAGAGGGGTGAGCACTGGGCAAGTTTCTTCTTTTTCTTTTCACTGCCCCAGAGTTCTAAGAAGGTGTGGCCAATTTGAGGAAGGTTGAGAAGAAGCATATCTTATTTCTGAACTACCTGAAGCTCTGGGAAGACGTTAAGCAAAAGCCTATGTGAATCCACCAAAAGAAGGGCTGCAGGTCATGGAAGATTGTACTGACCCAGACCCTCTCTGGAGTGACCAGGCTGCCCTGAAGCAGGAGGAAAGCAGGACACCAAGGCAAGCTCCAGTAGGGCAAAGCAGCACAGCAACCAGGGCTTCAGCAGACCAGAGGGGAAATGTGGGAGTCAGGGAAAACAGAGGGCCTGTTCCCAGGGCCTCTGGAGCCTTCCTGCTTCTGGAGGCCAGAGCTCCAGCCCAAGTGCTGGGAGAGAAGACAGACACATCAACTCAGAGGAGTAGGGCCAAGGGGGACCCACCTGTCACTAGCAAACATGTAAACGTAGACGTAGACAGAGCTGTCTCTGTCTGTGGATGAACAGTACTGATGAGTGCAGGACCCATGTGGAGGCAGCAATGGGCAGATGACAGGACAGTCATTTTGGAGATCAGAAGGGAAAGCAATGAACTTTTTCCCTAAAGAAAACAAGAGGAGGAGGCCTCTCACATCAAGTTGTAAAATAGCTCTAGGATAAAGATCCTGGAATGAGGCAGGAAAAGGGGGTTCGTGGGGCATGGAAGTAGTTCATGGGGCATGGAAGTAGCTCTCTGGGAGGAACGGCCCTGAAGAAGAGGTGAAGGTGCCCTGTAGGCAATGTTTCTGTGCATGGGGCTCCTATTGGACTGCCAAGCCCTGAGGAGCAGAGTTGACCATTTTTTCCTCCACAGTTCCTAAGGCCCTGTGTGCCTTGAGTCTCAGGATTAAGGGTCTGAAATGATGGGGGTGAAGAGAAGCATGGCTTCTTTTACAGTTAGCCTCTGCTGTGGGCCACAAGGAAGCAACAGCAGTCCACTGAGAACTTGTCTGAGAGCCCCAGACAGGACACAGCAGGTGTGGCACCTGGTCAGGCCTGCGAAACCCATAAGGTGGGGAAAGAGACCATAGAAGAACCTAGCTGCAGCACCAGAAGAGGCTCTGATACTAACAGGCAGATGTCCAGGTGCAACAAAAGGCATACAAGGCTCCTTCAACTTGGCAGATAGCTCACTGTGCTGACCACTGAAGTTGCCATGTTCCCTGAGTTCCCGAGAGGAACTTCAGGGAGCCACACCCACCTGCCAGCATCCTGATACTGCACATTCCTCCTCCTGTTTGCTGAGAACATCCTCATTGTACATCAGCAGCTGCCTATCTTCAAACCAAGATCAGCTTTTGAGGTCTGAGCTGACTTGGCCTGGCAGCAGTGGATGGATTGGGTGGACCTCTGGCTCCTCCCACATTCGGGTCACTCCTTATTCTGCGGCTTCTTACTCCATGGCACTCACCACTGTCTGAAGCTGTCCTGATTATGCATTTGTCTACTGGTGTATGGTCCACTGCTCTTCACTAGACTGTTAGTCCACAAGGGCAGGAACCTCATCTTCCTTGTTCACCCAGTCTCCCCATCGCCAAGCACACAGAGGTGTTCTATGAATATTTGTTTGATGAGTAAATGACTCACTGAAATTTGTGAAAGGCAAAACACTAGGAAACTATTCCCTTGGAATAGAGAGTGACATCACTGGCAGCTTGGGTCAGAACCTTCCATTGCTTCACCACCTCTAACCGGTCACTGCTTTGTGAGGACTGTGCCAGGCACACAGGCACAGACAACCCATCTGCAAAACATCAACCCAGGTACAGGGTGGATGCTAGGAAATACTTCATGGCTGGCAGTGCTTCTACACGTTTCTCTCTGGTCATAAAATGCAAGGCAGGAGCTTATGTCCTCACTTCCATTTGTGCTATGGGGTCACTGGCAGTAATGGCTGGGAAGTTCACCTCAGTCCCCCGTCTGGGGCCGAAGTGCCCATTTTTACCTCTTTACCCAATAAGGTGGCTCCCAAGAATGAGTGCCAGCTGTACAGTGGCACCCCAGTGCATAGGGTCACTTCCACTAGTGTGCCACTAAATTTTCCAACAGTTCGCCCAAGTTGTTTCCACTATGACTAAAGAAAGATACTGCTTGTGGCGGTACCGTGGGTGACTTGCTCCATGCCCACTTCACCCCCTTGCACAGTGCAAGTTGGAAAGCCAAAACTAAGCTGCCCTTGACTCCTCTGCTGCTCGAGTCCTGATGGGTGTGGATACCATGAATCAGAAGCCCTTATGCATTTGTGGTTTGGAAAGGAGCCAGGCAGATCAAGAGAGAGGGCACAAGGCAACATTTTGCTTTGGCAGATGGTGACAGGGCATTGTGGTTCTGGGGTCAGCAGCTGTCTGAAGTAGCAGTGGCAGCTTTGGGGAGGCAGGCCTAATTGACAGTGTGGTCCTGCAGTTAGTGGAGGTGGCAGCAGCCTCTGGCTTCTTGATTCATCAACTTGGTTTTGTTTTGTTTTGTTGGCAGTAATGGGGATTGAACTCAGGGCCTTGCAATGCCAGGCAAAGGCTCTGCCACTGAGCTACATCCCTAGCCCCTGGCTAGCTTCTTGTTGTGAAGTGGCAGCTTTCTTCCCCGAGTGTGGCAAATCCAAGCATTCGGGGAGCTCAGAGCTAGTCCCGGGGGCTCAAATCAGTTGCCTCTCTGGCTCTTCCAATGACTCTGTAAGCACTTAACTCCCTGTATCAGTATTAAATCCCTTGGAGCTTACTGGGGTGAGTGGGTTCTGTTGCCTGCAATAGATTATCACTGATATGCCCTTTATAGTGTCAGATTGGATTGTGAGTTTAATAGTTGATATGACCCTGTGCACAGTGAAAGCAGGGCACAAGTTTCTTCCAATAGAAGTAATTGTATAACCAGTAGGCAACAAAAAGGGACTGTGAATTTTTATAGGAAAACAGGAATGTTGCCTTTCCAGTATGGAAGAGACCCTGCTCAAAACACTATACATTTCTGCTGAAGCAGCAAAGAGGCGCTATGGGGCAACCAAAAGGACAGCACAAAACAGAGGGTACTTCTGAGGTCACTGTCACATGGGAGCATGATCTGTTTTCACTAATGCTAACTGTCTAACATTGCTTCGCGTTTTTTCAAATGTGCTACCGAAAACTGTTATATCCAAATGTGTGCTGAAAATGTAAAACAGTTGAGAAATATTAGCCTAAGTCACGGATGCTATAACATCTCCACTAATAAAAATTTACCTGCATCCTAAAGTCTTTCTAGCTCTGGGCAGCACCCATTCAGGAATGACTTTCATGTGCTGAACCCAATCTGTCTCATCACACCTAACACGTGCTGTGATTTTAGGTCAAGCCCAGGGTCACACGCCCAGTGGGCCTAATTCACCCTGTGGGCCTAATTCCTGTTTCATACATCATTCAAATGTGGGAAGGCTATCATATCCTCTGTAAATTTTCTTTTTCAAATAAAATACCCCTTCCCCCTATTGAAAACCTTACCTTTTACTGGATCATTTTCATCAGATATAAGAAACTTTATAAAGTAAAAGCACAGAAACCCCAAACCAAAATAAACAGTAACAACTCCTCTCCTCATCTTCCCTCCACCCCTGCAAAGTGCTGACTATATTTGCTGTTTCCAACTGGTCACCTGTCATGATCTCCTGGAGCAGGTCCAGTGCAGTTTTCTTCCTTTTTTCCTGAGAAGACTGGTCCAAGGCCACCAACGACCCATGGGATACTAAACCCAGTGTCAGTTCTTAGTTCTTCACTTTGACCAATCAGCAACATGACACAAAAGCCACCCCTCCCACCTTTTAAAAAACTAATTTATGCTAATCTTATTTTCTTAAAATAGAAAAATATCCAACCACATCATGTATCCATGACACAATAGTTTCACATGCAAGTTTCAAAGTCTCTCAAAGTCTAAATTTCAGTTGTGATTTATATGAACAATTAATCCAAGTCCACCATATTGGTTATCCTTCCTACTAAAATTTCTTTGATTCCCTTCTCCTTAAGTCTCCAAAATCCCTTTTATTTCACATATTTTTTTACCTTTCCTTATTTCACCATGACTCACAGTCACATTAAGATCAAAATAAAACAAAAACCTTGATGTATTCCTTCAAATATTTCCTACCTGAGGATCCCTATCTGCACCATCCACTAAAGCAGCCAGCAGCCACCTGGCACTCCAGCTAGATTCCAGAACTATAAGCAGGAAATTTCTGTTGATTATAGCAGCCCAAATGGCCGAGGACAACAAGCAATCCTGAAGCCTTCTACAAAAATCTCTTGGGGCAATCACACTTCAATGCCAACTCTGATTTGCTTGCTGTCCACCAGGGTCCCAGCTTAGAAACTGGGCATGTTCTGCTGGTTCTCCATATCCCTGCATTCTCTGCATCCCCACATCTCTGCGTGCTCCTTTAGCCCACCTCCCCCTCCAGGAAACGAGCAATGAGTCTCCCTGTAGAGGCCACATGTCATAATTTTCCTGCAGTGCTGTTTATCACAATTCATCTCTCTTTAGATCTTCAACTCTGTAAACCAGATGACCAAACATAATTTCTCATATTAACCTTAGAGAGTAAAGCTAATCTGACTATTGTCTTCCTCCAAAAAAGGAAGCTGGTTTACATTAATTTAAAACTTGGGTGAATAATAAACATTGTTTTTCCCCTGCCCTTAGGAGAACAGACATAATATGACAATTAATTTTCTCCTGATGGTCTTAGGAGCCCATTATGTCAGCCCACTGCAAGACAGCTTTTCAGAGTCTTTCCCAGGAAGACTGCTGTTGCTCCAAAAGAAAACTGACAGCAGCAGATTTATTTATGATTAAATACTTAAGGGCCTGATGCAAACACAAAGAGTAATGAAATAATATAGAGGAACGAAGACTGTGAAAGAGCTCACATTAAAATACTTGTTTATGAAACTACCTGAAAAGCAGAAAGACTCCTGGAAAATACCACCACCACCAAAACCCGGGAGTCAAGAGAAGCACAAGGAGGAGGGGGAAGAGGTACCACATGCATAGAGGATGACTGCTCTTTTCAGACTGATCTGGGCCTGGAAAGCAACATTCAGGAACAAGAAAGCATTCGTCTGGCATTGAATCTGCTCTCCCAAGGCGTGGGCTCTATGCATTACTAATAAGGAAGCCATCATGTACATAGCAATAATTGGGAAAGTAGAAAATGTGTCTTCCACTTGTAATTCAGAGTATTCTGTCCATGGTAGGGCTCTGCACCCACAGTGGCTAATCTTAGTGATCACAATTGAATCACTTAAGGTAGTCTTTCATGACTTAAACTAAAAAATACAAAAACCCCAACTCTGTAACTCTTGGGGGTGGGTATCTGGGCTCAGCTTTCCTGTATTTTGGAAAGCTTCCCAGTTATAAAGGCACTTTTTTTTTTTTTTTTTTTCCAACAACCAAGTATCCATTCCCTTCTTCTGTAAATAGCACTGAAAATCACCACCTCTGGTCTCTATGAATGAAAGTAAGTTCACCTCTTGGTTCTTGATTGAGCATATGACCCAGGTCCAGCCAATGAGCATGTTTTATCCTCTGGCCAAAGCAGCTGGTTCAGGGACAACCTCAGACCCAAGACAGCCAGTGAACACCAACCCTAGGACATGCGCTAGAATTACTTCGAAAGAAGGTCCCTCTTTCTGCTGGGGTAGAAAGCAAAATTGAAGAAGTTAACTTTCTTTGCCTCCAGGAGGTAAGACTTTGAGCTTAAAGTGAACCCAGACAATGAAGACTACCAATGACATTATTTGAGCACTTGGACCTATCTGCTCTCAAAGCTTTGTCTACCCCAGCATTTTGCAATTGCATGAACCAATAATTCTCTTTTGTTTGTCATTCACAGCCTTTGATATGTAAAAATAATTTTAACTACAAGTAAGGAATGGATACCAGCCAGGCAGAAACAATGCTGATGTACACCAGCTGGAGGGAGCTGAAGGAAACTGTTCCATTATGATTATAACTGGAGGGCCAAGAGTCAGAAGCACCTAACCACTGAAGCTACATCCCACAACCTAAGCCATCTTTCAAATGGAATCTGAACCACAAGACTAGGTACTGCCGAGGGACTAGCAGAATCACAAGTGATGGGTGGCAAGGAACAGGCAAGCTCTGGTTTCACTCTCAGGAAAGATTTCAGAACCGTTCAGTAATAGGAAGGCCACCTTATAAAGTAGGTTCCCTGACCTTGTGTGGGGTCACACAAGCTTCATGATCAGCTATAAGAGTTGTTGCAGAAGACTTCTGCATTACCCCAGAGGCCTGCTTTTCAATGTTATGTCCCCAGGCCAGTCGTACTTGTTAGAAACTGAAATGCACTAAAGTCACCCTGACCTTGTGAATAAGAATCTCTTGGGAGGAGTAGGCCCAGGAAACTGTTTTAAGAAAAACTCCTCCAAGTATGTTATGTTTGAGAAGCACATACCAGACTAAAGAGTTTGGGTTCTCAAACACAGATCTCCTGAACCTTGCCCCAAAGATTCTGATTAAGTTCATGTGGGGTTGGACTGCAGAATTTGCATTTCTTTTTGTTCATGTTTGCCATGCTGGATGGAGACCAAACGGATGCCTCACCTATGCCAAGTAAAGGCTCTACTGAGCTAAAGCCCCACCACAAGAAATTTGCATTTCTAAGAAGTGCCCAAGAAATGCTGCTGCTGCTGGTCCAGGAATCACACTCTGGGAACCGGTATCTCAGAGGCTGACCTAGTAATGTCTAAAGCTCCAATCAGTGTGGAGGTTCTTTGATCTTTAGGATTTACCCGGCGAATTCGACCTTACTTCCAGGTAAGCCTGTTAATGCTGTGGCTCACATGTAGCTCAGCCTCCATAAAATGTTACAGCCAAAATGACAGAGCTCAGCAACTGAAGAATCATTTAAAATAACTTCGGTCCTTTCATTATATTTCCTGATCAACACAAAGGGACAAAAAAACCACAGATACATTTCTTAAAAATATTGTGTGCCTATTAGCCTCTTTCAACAGGCATTTTCTATTCTTCTCCTTTCTAAACATCCCTAAAAGATTATTTACAGCCAGTCCTACCACTGCCCTGAGCACCTGCTGTCCTTCTCATCCCCTTTCTTCCTAAATCTGTCGCTCAAAAATGTAACCAAATGGGCTGAGGTAGTAGCTCAGTGATAGAGCACTTGCCTAGCACATGTGAGGCACTGGATCCCACTCTCAGCACCACATAGAAATAAATGAATAAGGACTATCAACAACTTAAAAAAAAAAATATATATATATATATATATAAATTTTTTAAAAAATGTAACCAAGTGAGTAGAGGAGAAGGAAAAACAGAGTGGTCAAAGCTGGGGTTTTAATCAGCAAAGGAAGGGAAAAGCCAAGAGTGTTCATGTAAGTCATTTTGTTCATAACAGTTGCCATTTAGTAATGCTTTGTGCAGGCACTGTTTTTAGCACTGTGCATAAATTAGTTCATTTATAGCTCACATCAATACTGCAAGATGGGTCATTTCACAAATGAGTTAACCAAGGCTTAGAGGGGTTAAGCAACTTGCCCAAGTTCACACACATGGTGATGAGTAAAAAGACAGAAGCTAGAACCCAGGTCCACCTCACTCCAAAGTCTTGCCCATCTGATATGCCTTCCTACAAATCATGAGGAACACATTTAGGGTAAGTTTTTTTAACAGTACAAGTTTATGCCTCCAGGTTTCCCTGCTAGGCCTTCTTGCTGCTACCTCCCCAGAAGCCCAATGCCTGGGCCATTTCTAACTCTTTCCCATTCATTAGGTAGCTGTGTTTGCACACCAGTTACCACAGCTAACATGGGCTATTTAGCAGAGAACTGTCACACTGAAAATAATGCCATTTTCCCCTGATGCCAACAAGATGATTGGGTAAATACATTTAAACCAGACTCTCAAAGGCACTCAAAGCGAAGCAGTAGCATTTAAGATTGAGACAATAGGAAATGAGAGGTAATTGAGGACTGTGGATAAGGGAGGCTCCTCTGGCAATAGGCCCATACAGGAGGCGAAGGCTCTCTCCCCTGCCTGTGCCACCCTGCATCTTCAGAGTTTTCTGAACATTCACATGCTCCAGGGCCACCCCATACGTTCTGAATCAATGGGCCTGTAGGGAAGGAACCATACGTGTGTAAGGTCAAATGTTCCACAGGTCATGCAGATGCACAGTCAGAATTGTGAAGTCTTTTACAGGTAACTTTTTAAGCAACAAAAATAATAGGAGAAATTATAGGTGGACATTTATCTGTTTTAAGGAATTCTCTTCTATTTGAACGTAAATAGAAGTCAATGGATCTGACTAAATTTAAAAACCACCTTTACCACAGTAGAAACAAACAAAAAAAACCAAAACAACAAAAAAATTCATTGAAAACCACCATAAAAGGGCAAATAATTAACTGAAAAATATTTGTTATATATTTAACCAAAAAATTCCCTTAATCCATAAAAAAAAAAGCTTCAGAAAAGATACACATTCCAAGATAAAAACAAAGCTCACACATATATGGTTCATAAAAATAAGTACAAGTTATAAATAAATATGAGAAAAAAATTCACCTTACTACTTAACAAATTCATATTAAAACAAGGTACCACTTTGACAAATATATGTGATAACACCTAGGATGGCAGGTAAGGGAAAACAGACACACTCCTATGATGCTGGGGAAACTGTAAATTGGTACAACTTTCTGGTAAACAATCTGGTATTGTGTTTCAAAAGTCTTTAAAATATTCATTTTCTTTGATCCAGTAATCACCATCACTTCTATAAACTTATCTTACAAAAAAAATTACCTCTGGGCTGGGGAGATAGCTCAGTTGGTAGAGTGCTTGCCTCATAAGCATAAGGCCCTGGGTTCAATCCCCAGCACCGCAAAAAAAAAAAAAAAAAATTACCTCTTCACACAGACTAATGCACATGGATTCACTGCATCTTTAGGAAGAGTAGAAAAACTGGGAATGAACAGGTCCAATAATAAAGGATGGTTTAAATAATTGTTACATATCTCTATGAAAGAATGTCATACAGCAATTTAAAGCAGTTTTCTAAAGAAATGTTTAAGAATGTGGAAAAATCCTTACAATATATTAAGTGAAAAAGCAGAATGTTAAAATAAATATCTGTGTTTATATGGAAGAAAAAGACCAGATGATACCTGGTAGGATTATGGGTCAATAAAAATTTAATTATCCTCTTCATATCTTTCTTGAGTTTTTAAACTTCCTCTCACAAACACAAATTATCTTTATAATAAAAATGATAATCTTATTATCTTGAGGCTTATAAGATAATGTCAGAGAGTCAAAACACTCTGGAGGCCTGGAGGTCATTGACTCTTTCAGGCATAAGGCCATGAACACAAAGGAGAAGCTGGTATAAGTGGGGTTTCAGAGGAAGAGACGAATTTGCTAAATTTGCAAATTTGCATAGTGGCACTGTCCACTATGGTGACCATTAGTCATAGGTGATTACTTACCTGGAGAATTAAATAAAATTAAAAATTCAGGCTGGGGCTGTAGCTCAGTAGCAGAGCACTTGCCTAGTGTGTGTGAGGCACTGGGTTTGATCCTAACCACCACATAAAAATAAATTTTAAAAAGGCATTCTGTCCATCTACAACTACAAAAAAATTTTTTTTAAATTAAAAATTCACTGCCTTAGTTGAACTGGCCACATTACAAGTGCTTAATAGCCACAGGTGCTAAGGGCTCCCCTCTGGGATGGGGTGGGTAATGGAATGTTTCCATCACTACAAAGTTTCACGAAACTGCCCTGCCCTAAACATGCTGCCTCAGGCCTGAGGGGTCCAGCATTGGGGTCCAGCCATTGGCTCTTAGTATGACTTTTTTTTTTTTTTTTTAAGTTCTCAATGGCTCTTTTATTTATTTATATATGGTGCTGAATATCGAACACATGCCAGACAAGTGCTCTACCACTAAGCCACAACTCCAGCACCTTTTCTTATCCTTCTCGGGGCAGCCACAAGCCTGAGTTGTAGCCTCTGGAGGGCGGAGACCATCTCTGTGTGGCTTTCCCAGACTAGTGGGGGACCTATACACAATGAACCTGGGAACACAGAGAGGCACGTGGTAGACACAGCACAGAACTGGGTCAGGGGTTCGGGGAAGGCTTCAGGCAGGAGGAGTAGGTGCTATCCAAAGAGGGAAGCACAGACTCCCTGCGCAAGTAGGGCGACCAGCACGAAGGGAGTGAAGGTACTGATGATAAACAGTCAGCAGAGGGGGAAACCCCTAGCCCAACAAAATTTGTTCAGTCCTTACACAGTATATGTCGTGGTGGGCCAGGCCTGAGCCAGTTCTGGAGACTGGGCAGAGACCAGGACGGCTGTGGTCCCTGTCCTCGCCATGCTTACGGTCTCATCAGAACTACGGGAGGACTGCGGGTAGATGAGGTATGCCAAGGGCTAAGGATGGAGAAGGACCCGAAACAAGGGCCTCCCACCTCTATTAAGAATCCTGTTTGGTTTGCTCTGTATCCTAGCAAGCGAGCCTTGTTCTCTGCTTCGGTCGGGGTGGGAGGTCCACGTCCCTGCGCTTCTCTTCGTCCCCACCTATGCCGGGACTATGGAGAGCTCCTCTGGGTTGCAGGCAGCACTGGGCAGGGGACTCAGCTTTAGGAAATCTCTCCAAAGGTCAGATGTGCTGTGGGTTTAAGAAGTGTGAGAATATTGCCAGAAATATGATTGGGGGGCCGCTGGAGCCCTCCAGAGGGGATAGATTCTGAAAAGATACAGCACCGACCTGAGTGTCCTCGAAGCGGGAGAACCCACTCCAAGTTACAGAGACGCCCAAGAGGCAGGAGTCCGCCAGGGCGGAGGGAGGGGCCCCAGCCACAGCGGGGAGGGTGTGTCCCGAGGCCCAGCCGCACGCAGGGGGTCTGGCCTCTTGGGAGAGCACCCCAGGGAAGGAGGGTGGAGGCGGAGAGGGGCGCCGGAGACCTGGGCAGGGGGAGGACGAGGACTTCCGTCAGGAAAGGGCGTGGGCAGGGGGGAGATGGGCGGGGCCAGCAGCAGCAGGTGTACAGGCACCTGGGGCGCGAGGACGGGTGGTAGAGGGCGAGCGGTGCCAGGAGGGACCCCTTCCTTTAGACTTCGGGGGCTCTTTCCCGACCATGTCCTTGAGCAGTCAGAAGCGGGCAGGGCACGTTCTCCACGGCGCGAGACCCGCGAGGGCCGCGGTGTGCCTGCCTGCCACAGGGCGGAGGCTTCGGGGCGCAGGCGACGTCTGCTCGCCGGACACCCGCCCCGGTCCTCCCGCCGGGTGGCCCCCTCAAACGGGCCCGGCCTCTCCTCCCGGGACAGCACCGACCCCCTCCCACAACGCGGTCCCGCCAGGCTCGGTCCCCTCACACGGCCACCCCCATCACACACGTGGCCAGCTTCCCGCTCCTGCCCCTCCCGGACGCACCCCTCCCCGGCCGTGGTACCTGGGGCTCTCGAAGCTGCACCCCCTGCGCCGCAGCGCCGCCCTCTTCTGCCGCAGGAGCGCAGCGGCCGCCCCGCCGGGCTCCGGCTCCATCGCCCCGGGCGGGGGCCGCGGGCTCGGGCGCACTCGGGTGGGCTCGGGACTCGGCGGGGCTCGGGACTCGGCGGGGCTCGGCCGGACGCTCGGCTCGCGCGCCGCAGCCCACGCCCCGCCCCGCGCCCCTCGAAGAGGTCCAGGCCCCGCCCTTTTCCCGCCCTGAACCCCAGCCCAGTCAGCCTCCACGACCCTCTACCGGGTCCAGGCTCCGCCCCGAACCCCAGTCAACCCCCTCGCCGCTCCACCAGACCCCAGCTCGGTCCGGAATCCAAGCCCAGCTGTCCTCAGCTCCACCCCTGAAACACTCAGGCCCCGCCCCATACCAAACCCAGTTAGCCTTCTTCCCCAAAGCCGGACCCACATCCGCCCCGGTCCCGCCCCGACTCCGCCCAGCAGTTTGCACGCCCCCCCGCCGGGCTCAGGCTCCGCCCCTCCCACGCCCAAATCCCACCCCCATACCCAGCCCAACTGGCCCCCTTGCCACTCAGCCGGGCCCAGGCCCCGCCTCTGCCCCGCCCGGAACTTCTACGTAGTCGTCACCGGGCCCTTTCGGTCCACTACAGGCCCCGCCCCGGCCCCGCCCCAAGTTCCAGTCACGCCCCTGCTGCTCATGCAACGCCGGGGTCCTCCAGCCAGTCTTTGGCACGCACTTCTGTGGCGCTCACGGGCCCGAAACACTCTCCCCCTCCTCAACTCTGTCCCACCCGCCGCGTTGGCCCTCCGGCTCCTCGCCCTTCAGCACAGACCCAGCCCTACCCACCTACCCCTCAGCTACTGAGCGCCAGCGCAGCCCCTGCCCTCACACCGCAGCTCTGCTCCCTCAGCGTCGCCGCCCGGCCCCGCCTCGCCTCAGCCTTTCCAGGCCCTTGTCTTAGCACCGCCCCCTTTCGGGGCCGCCCTTCCCGGCGTCCCGCCCACAGGCATGACCGCAGCGCTGGAGCCCCGCCTCTTCTTTGCCCAGACCCTCCTGTCGGGCGGACCCGACCCCGCCCCGCCCCAGTCACGCCCACGCCGCCTCGCTCACCTCTCCTAGCAGGTTGCCTGCACGGGACCGCCTTTCTGGCTAAACAGGCGTTCCTCTGTGAAGCCTGCTCTAGCTCGGATCGCTCGGTCCAGCGAGGATAGGTGGTGTCTCTCCCAGGGGCTGTTTGTGGCGCCGGACTCAGTCAGGGTGAGGGGCTGGAGCTTTGCAGGCTAGCCGTCGTGGGTTCAAGTTTTGATTTAATCACTTTCCAACTTTGTGACAGCTGTGCTTACTTCCTCCCCAAATTAGATAGGTCGTCTCAGAGCCCTTGGACACTGGCTGAGGACGGGGACCCATCTGGTTAAAGCTGGGGATTACTGTGTCATCTAGATCATGGGAGGAAGTAAACTATGGCTACTTCAGCAAGCGAAGCCTTGTCGCAGTTAGGGAGGTGCGACCATGCTGGTCTGGAACTAGCATGGTGGAGCACACCCTGAGGACCTTTGCTTAGAGAACAGCAGCGTGGGAAGGCACTGACCAGGCACTGAGGCAGGCAGAGCCAGGGGATCCCATCATCAGCGTGGATCATGGCACTCCCTGGAGCACTCCCTCAATGACTTTCCCTTACCTTTCCTCAGGCGTGGCCTCCCTTGTTAATGCACATTCAAGCAGAGAAGACAGTCTGGAAGCAGAAGGACGGGGATGCCTGGAGGGGCGACTTGGGGAGCTCCCATGAGAGAGGGAGAGATGTATCAAGAGCTTTCCATTTCTCCTTCCAGCCCCTCTTGAGATTCCCTTGGTCCTTGCCCCAGGTTTCCACAAGACAGCCCTTTTAACACAGTCTTTTAGGCAAGCTAGAGTGGATTTTGGTTTAGTTTTTTTGTTTTTTCTAGCATCATGATCTTCTCCTTTCAGACTTAGACCCACGACTCCCGTGATCCTTTACTCAGTGAGACCCTGCTGCTTTCCCCCTTTTTCACCCTGCTTCTCGTTTCTGCTGCCCTGCCCCCACCCTGGCTTCCATGTTTTCTGTGGTCTCTGAACTGAATTTTCAAGTGCCCATTGCCCTCTAAGGTCTCCAGCTCTCCTGCCTTCTTCTCCTCAGTGCCCACAGCACTGTCTCTGTCACTTTCTGAGAGTACAGCTCCCCAAAAATTCTATTTATGTTCTAGTTACTCTTAGCTTTGCTCTGAGTGCCCCATACCTCCTTCATGTTGTATCTGGCACAGTAACTGCTTGTCATGTGAATGAATGTGTGTGATTTTAATAAATAGAGCAATATTCATTGGAAAACACATTTAATTTCAAAGTAAACAAAGATGTCTGTACATTAAAGTATTTAATTAGTGAAACAATTATTATCAGTGTAACAAGCTGAAAAATACAGCAACTTGATACAAGACTGAGGTAACAAAATACTTCACCAAAAATCTAAAGAATCCCATAGAGGGCTGATGTTCAGTGGTTATTGCAGATGAGACAATTCACAAGTATTAGAGAAAGTCTTTACACAACTGCATGCAGGAATCTGCTAGAAAAAAAGACAGCCTGGGAGAATGCAACGGATTTAACCAGAAATGAACTAAAATGTAGAAACTGATTTTCAACCCACTTAGAAGAATACATAAGAAATTGAAAACTACTTTCTATGCGACATTTTGAATGCTAAGTGGAAAACCATGCATTTTGGCACGAAATTTATTAAAGATTACACTATACTAATAAATTAATTTCTATCATTTTGTTATTGAATGGTCACAGTCATTCAGAAATGGATAGAGACTGGTGGTTACAAAATGAACCGATGTATCTTCTGCACTGCTGTAAGGGGATTTCGGGGCTGCCTGTGGAGTAAACACACTTGTTCAACAGAGGGCTATGAGGTGGACCAACATCCATGATACAAGGTCTCCACGGCCAGGAAAATACAGCTCTTGCTCATACTGTACTTGAATTTAACACTGAAGTTAAAGATGAAAGCCCATCACATAAGCTCTTGTAGACGTTCTGACCTTACTGTCTCATTCTGCCTTTGGAGTCCTCTGTACACTCAGCCACAGCTCTGTGCCTAGTTGTTCTGAGCCAAGTGCCCTCTAGTGCAGACTCCAGCTAGTCCTCAGTGTGATGGAACTCACAGAGTACAGCTGTTCAGTCTGTGGGGACTTTTGAAGCCTTTCTGGAAGAATCTGTGCACAGGGTTTATACCCGGGATTAGGGGAGAAGTGGGGTCTTCCCCAAGGAGATGCATGAGATGGGGATCATTTGTTCGTGGAGTGGTCAGTCCCATTGAGGGAGATCCGATCTGTCTCGTTTTCAGTCGTTCCTACCCTGGGTAGAGCCTGGCACGTGGGAAACACTCACTAGAGAGATGAATGAATGAATAAATGAATGAATTGAGATTTTATGCAGAGAAACTTATTTCAAAGGGCCTCTAACAGCTTTTGTTTTTAAAACATGAAACCATCCAATATTTCAATAATGATGTAGGGTTGATTAAAGTCATTTATGGAGTCACAGAAGAGCAGCAAGATTCTGTTTTTGGTGATGTTCACCTGGTGACGGTGAGCGTCAGCAATGTGGGTGCAGCGCTCTGGACCCCACCCAGGAATAAAACAGGTTTGGCTTGCAAATGGCTCCCCATTTTCACAGACCATATTCCACCTGAAATATGGCATCCTTAAAGATACACCTTTCTGGGCTCAGGAAGTGAGAGCAAGGTAAAGGCAGAAACACTGGCTCTCTTGGTAAGGAAAAGAAATGCTTTAGAAATCAGTTGGCAATCAGGTTCTTTCCTCAAGGATTCCTTCAAGTATTCAGCGCCTCTGACAGGATACTGAACCATCAGGGCGTGGGGGTGCTGCGTTCACCCTGGGCACATTCAGAACAATGTTTCTACAGCTCTCGACCAAACCCACCTCCACAAAGCATTCCAGTTGCCAGAATGAACTCAGCTGACCTTGAGATACATAATGTATTCAACTGAGGGTCGGAAAGTATGCAGGGTGAGCTGCGTGGATTGTTCTTGGGACATCGTAATGCTACCAGCTGCCTACTCCAGTATGTAGACTGCATTCTACGACTTTCATTTTGGCCACAATTTGTTTGCCTTAAGAAAATTTACAGTATATGCATGCAAGACATAAGACCTTCAGTGGGTTCACAAGTATTTGTGCACTATGGACAGTCAGACAGGAGCAAAAACCAGAAACGCTTCCCTCTAGGGTAAGAATCCGCCCGAGGATTCCCCCTGTGTGGTCTGTGCCTGGCTTGTGGGACAGGCTAGCACTGGGAAGACAATCAGCACTGAACTCACGTGCTTGGCCTAAATCCCTGGTTGGAGAATCAAGTATATTTCCGCTACATCTACAGGACTCTTCTGGTGTGTTCAGGGCTCTTACCAGTCCTACAAGACTGTTACCAACAAGATTGGCTTTTGCCAATCAGTCCAAACTGATTCTTCAAGAGTCCAAGGTGAGAAATGATTCTGGGAGGGGATGTGGGATCATTCTCAACTAGTGAATAGACTAAATGCTTTGAAAAAAATTGTGATTGTGCTCTTTCAAATTAGCTCAGAAGAAAACATCTATGAAGGGGAAGAAGAATCTGTAAAGAACAGAAAACAATTTGATTTAGTCGAGCCTGAAATTCTGGGGTTTGGCATCTGCTGTATTTCATATGTGAAAAGCCAGGGAAGTGTGAAGAGGGGAAACCAGGAAAATATGCAGCCAGTGTTCCGTTCTCGCACTTTCATCCCAGCTGAAGACCTTTCAGAAGTTAACAGGTAGGATCAGATCTGATGTAGGTCAAAGCGAGACCCCTGCATGGCTCTGGTGGGAGGTGCCTGCAGCATTTGGCCTTGTCACTCAGGCTCTAGACATCAACTTGAAGAGTCTATGTGCACACACTCAGACCTGGGGTATGGGTGGACATGCAAGACTGCAGCCAAGATTTGATGGCACCAACATTACCATCTGGAGTTCCTTTTGGCATGAAAATATCCAGTCTGTGCTCCAAAGGCAGGTGAACTTCTGAGCAGTCGGGCTCCAGCACAAAGTATCACCCTGATGACAATACTCCCTCAGTGACACATTCAGATTTTCAGAGTCATCACCATTTGATCAAAGTACAGTGGTGGGGCCGTTGGTGGATGTTATTTTGACCTATTACAGTGTACTGGTTAAGATGTTGTGAAGCTTCTTGCCAGGAAACTCCTCAGGGCAGTTTGATGCCTGGTTGAAGTGAATTTTGATACAATGATAGTAATGGACCCAGAAATTCAGTCTCTTTCAGAAAACCATTTCAGGGTTTCCCTCTCAGGATACAGATATTCAGGTTAAAGAAGAGAGAGAGAGAGAGGGAGATAGGCTATGATGATAAAACACAATTAATTTTGAATAAAAATATATTTGTGTAAAATAAAAATCACTTTAAATTATGACAGAGCATGACAGATAAAGGCCGTTGTTCATGGGAAGCACTCTTAGCCAAACGCAGAGGCTGGACCATTTGCTCCCCAGGGCTCTCAGATGGTCATCCACAGTTGTGCCCTTGGACTTGGGTGATGGAGAACTTGCTGGTGACTGCATTTGGGGGCAAGACTGGGGGAGCTTAAGGCCTCAGTGTCACTCAGCTCCCAGCATGGTCAGGAATCCTGGTGGGCCCACCCTGGCAGTGGAGGCCAAGGGGTGGGATGGCAGCGAGTATAGCCTGCCCTGTGGGGGAGGTTGGTGTGAAAGGGCTTCTGGGCAGCCGATCACTGTGAGCATGGCGGCCTCCGAGCTGCTTCTGAGGACACCAGGAGAACACGTCACAACTTCCCATGCAGGCATGGCAGGAGCAGGGGAGTGAGAGGGGCCTCAGGCCCTGCTAGCAGAGGCTACAGGAGGAAGCAAGCAGGCCAGCAGCCTAGTCCACCGTCCTGAGCCGGTTCCTGCTTGGAAGGGTTGACAGCAACAAGGCCTGAAAGGGCCCTGGGGCCCAGGAAGCCGGCCTTCCAGATGAATAGCACCCATAGGAACAGAAAGCAAGACACAATTTAAGGCATTGTTTGTTTACAGTGAGAGAATGTGAGGGAGCCTTGACACTGGGGCTCCCACTCTGATCTTTCTTTGTGGACAAGGCTATGACTGAAGGTTAAAGCAGGCCCTCAAAGCGAATGAAGTGTGTGATGTCACAAGTCTTGTGCCAAAATGCATGTTTCTCGAAGAGTTCACACTCACTCGCACGCACACATGTACGGCACACACGCAGAGGACGCTTTGGGGGGTTGTACAAAATCTGAGGCAGCCCTGTGGGTGAGCAGCCCCATGCACTTGGGGTGTAACGAGCCTGTCCCGCAGCCTGTCCCACTCTCTGACCCTTTCACAGGTTAATGCTGTCCACTGTGTCAGCAGAAAGCAGGAGAACCCAACATGGGCCAAATGCGCTCTGTTGCAGAAGCAGCTGGTGGACGACAAGGGCCCAGAAAGGGGACTCGGGTGTGCAGTCTGGGTCCAACAACCACCCTGTGAGGTGGTGCTGCGGGATGAGAGTCATGAGAGTTGCTGGGGATTGACAGGTGGATCCAGCACTTAGGGAGCCCTCTGGGACTGTGAGGCCGAAGCACGCGTCCCCTGAGTCTGGCTGTGAGGCTCCCAGTGCCCTGGCTCACAGCCTGTGCCCAGGATTGATCTTTTTCCACCAGGCCCAGTCTGGGCTCCCAGAAGCCTTTGCAGTCACGCCAAGTCCTGCAGAGACTTATTCAAATGACATAAGGTTTGCAGGTACCTAGAAAAGAAAGCTCAGCTTCTTGTCAAAGTTTCAATCCTCAGAAGGGACAAGTTGGTCTCTAGGGGAAATCTGTTAATGCACAGGGCAGGTGGGGATGGGGCACGGCAATAATAGCAGCTGCCACGTGTCATGCGATCCCCATGTGCTGGGTACTGCTCTGAATGCTTCATATGCATCATGTGCTCAAGTCCTTATGGCAATCCTACTAGATAGGTGCCAGAAGCATCTCCATAACGAAGACAAGAAACTGAGGTTCAGAGGGTTTAAGTCCATAGCAAGTAAGAAGTAGGGCTAAGATCCTAAGGCCACATTCTCAGCCATTATGCTCTGATCAAAATAAAACTGTGTTTGGGGTGAGGAAGACAAACCCTAAAGGAATGGAGTATATGTCTTTGGAGGGGACCAGCCTCAGGGTGTGGGTCATTAAGGGATGGCAAGTGGAAGCACAAGAGAAGGAGGAAGTGTGTGGATACTGAGAGCCCCAAGGCCTTTCCATAGCTGTGTCCAGGACAAGGTCCTAGCCCCCTTTATTGGGGGGACCACTGACCTCAACGTCAGAATGTTGCCCCTGTCCCCAAAGCTATCTCCAGACCCCCAGACTTAGACTTCCTTCTCTGGCATTGCTGTGGGCTCTCATATATATATCTTACAGTGGCCCACACCTGTAATTCCAGCAACATGGGAGACTGAGGCAGGAGGATCCCAAGTTTGAGACCAGCAGCTTAGTGAAGCCCTGAGCAATTTAGTGAGAACCTGTCTTAAAATGAAAGATAAAAAGGGGCTAGGGATGTGACTCAGGGGTAGAGAACTCCTGGGTTCAATCCCCAGTACCAATTAATAAACAAAACAAACACATGTTGGTGACAATTTGTCAAAATGATCAATCAGGAAAAAAATGCATTCCTACATACCAGGAGACAGTTACAAGAATGTTCGCAACAGCGTTCTCATAGGAACAAAAGGCTGGAAGTCATTCCTGTGATGACTGACAGCAGAACTGATAGAAAAATCAGCACAAATAAATGAATGACAGCTACACATGCTAACACTGATGAGTCTTAGGACTGTGTGGTAAAAGAGCAAGTCGCAGAAGACAATGCACACTTCTGGTTCTGGTCATAAAAATGCTTTTAAAATGTACCCAGACAATACATGAAGATAATCAAATACATGTTCTAAAATCATGAAGGAGGGTGGGAGGTGTAGCTAGCATGGATGCCCGCCCTGGGGTCACTCTCCCCATCACAGTGAATGAAAAAAAAGACACAGCTGGAGCAGAGCTATGGGGTGAGGGTGGAGGGAGAGAATCAGGAAGAGGCACTGGGGGAGGCAGGGCTCTGGGGCCTGGAGGGCTCTGCATTTTGGCTGGGAGGTGGACATGTGGGTGTTCATTCTGCTGTTGTTTGCATTTTACACATATGTTATAAATAAGGTTTAAGTGGATTCAGTGTCAGTAAAACAAACTTGAGAAATGCAAAATAGAAACGCAGTCTAGTGGCTGAGAGTCCACGTGGACAGCTGCATCTCCTGTGACGCCCTTTCATGCTCTCCCTTCCTTCCTTTGCAGGGATACACTGTGACTCATCTAAATAATCCCCTGATGTTGAGTATTTACATTGTTGCTGACCTCTTACTATTACATACAGCACTATGGGACTACTTGATGGGAAGCAAATTAGAAATAGAAAGGAAAAAAAGAAAATGTCCTCACCTCTAGGTATGAATATTGGACAAAAGTACTTCAAAGTGGCAGAGGCTTGCCAGGTGCGGTGCATTTGCTAACATGTGTGACCCCACAAAGGCTAGTTCTGCCCCATGGTTTTTTCTAAGCCTCCACTGCCCACTGAGCAGCTGCTGCCACCTGCCGACTGCTCCCAAAAGAAGGACAATGGGTCCTTAGTTCAGGGTTCTCCCTGCTGTGCCTGCCTCTTCCCCCATGCCAACTAGGCAGCCCACCTAGGCAGCCCACTGCAGGGCTGCAGTTCCCGTTGGACCTGGAGCCCCCTGGCCTTCTGTACACAAATCATAGGCCACCTGTGTGTGGCGGGTGGACATCAGTGTGCTATGTTCTTCTTGGCGCTCAGAAACACCTGGGGTAACCAGTGTGGAGGAGGCCACGATGGCTCCAGGTTCAGCTCTTCCTTTCTTAATGCAGTTTGAGGTGGTAGTCACTTGGTTTGAATCTTGACAACTTATTTCCCTTTGGGTTGCCTTCCAACAACCATCAAGCCAAACCACTGGTCTTCCCATTGTGGAGATGGGCAATTATGTTACTCTAATGTACAAAATACACACAAACTGGGCTGGAGATATAGCCCGGTGGTAGAGCACTTGCCGAGCAGGTCTGAATCCCTGGCTTTAACCCCCAGTATTGTGGGGGGAGGAGGAAGTAAACACTCTGGAAACTTCAGAATGCTAATCTCCTGTATTTCACTGTAGAAATTCTACATGCATATACAAACATACATACAATATATTTTTTTTCAGTGTTGGGGATTGAACCCAGGGCCTTGTGTGCTAGGCAAGTGCTCTACCGGCAGCCCTCTCCCCCCATGGCTGACCATGACCTTGTGATCCTCCTGCCTCAGTCTCCTGAGTAGCTGGGATTACATGCATACCTCAATACAAACAAGACTAAGCCTTCCCATGTTCCTGCTCTTCCCTATACTGCTTATACCTGGGGCTTCCTTCAGGGATGGCAAACAGATTGCTATCAAGGGTTGTGCAATAGGAATCTGCTATGGGTCACAGAGGGTTCCAGGTATTTTGTTTGTTGTTGTTGTTTGTTTGTTTTTATCAAGAACAATGCTACAGTGAACATTCTTTAATAGACATCTTTAAGGACATGGGTAAGCACGTCCCTAGCAGTCCCACAGGTGAGTCAAGGGACAGTGCAGTTTATTTGGGGCCTCCCTGTGCTGCCTCAAATTTATCCTTGAATTAGTCTTGACCTGTTGCTTCCATTTGTTGAGGACGTTCTGCTAGTTCTGCTTTCCAGTTTCTTAACACGGACAATCTCAATCAGCTTCTCTCGTGTGTCCTCATCTACATTACAGATGAAAATCCTCAGTGGGACCAAGCTAAGTGCAGAGCCCAAGGACCTGCCACTAGGGACCTCCCTCTGTTTATAAGAGACACTCCGAAGAGCTGAGCAGTCTGGCTGTGCTATGTCCCTGTCCCCCTAGACCCAAATGCCTAGTGTGAGCTTGGCTTCGCTGAGGACCCTGCAGGCTGTGGAGCTGCTGCCGACTTCTTGTCTGCCTCCAGTCACCAGCAGCCTTTCCTCCTGGAAGCTACCACTAGCTATTCCACACCCTATGCTCTCTCCTAGAGGGGCTGAGGAGAGGGATCCCATGTCCCTATGTCCCTCCTGACAGGGGTGCTTAGGGACAGAAGCACTGATGCGCCCCCATCTGGTGTGGAACGTGGAGGCAGCCTCATGTGTCTCAGGCCTGACTGGCTAGCTATGCTCCCAGTTACAGGTGCTCCCAGGGAAGTGGAGGCACGAGAGCCCAGACCAGCATGGTCAGAATCCAGAGGCAGGTGCTGTGGACCAGACCCCAGCTCTTGGTTTACTAACTGTGGGGCCTTGAACAAGTGTCTGCCCCTCCCTCCCTCCCTCTGTCCCTCCCTTCGTTCCTTTGCTCCTTTCTTTTTGGTTCTGGGGATAGAACCCAGGGGTGATTTACCACTGAGCTATATCCTCAGTCCTTATTATTTTTATTTTGAGACAGGGTCTTGCTAAGTTGCCTGGGCTGGTCTTGAACTTGCAATCCTCATGCCTCAGCCTGAGTCACTAGGATCACAGGCCTGCACCACCATACCCCACGTCTGTTACTTTATGAGCCTCGAGACCCTCAGTGTTAAATAGAGGTAGTAAAAAAAGCTACCTCACAGGACTGTGGGAGGACTTGGCCAACTCCTGCATGTGAAGCATTTGTGTAACAGGTGGTGAGGAGATGGGTGACAGTGGGGGCAGAGGGATACACTTCAGTACCGGAGTCCCCATTCATCAGCAGCTTGCCGGGCACATGGCTGGCCCTCAGCAACTTAGCCATTACTCTTATTCCCGAGGGTGATGGGCAGGGAGCCCATTTGTTAGTGTGGCGTATTCCCAAGAAGTGGACTTTTGGGGGATGACCTAAATAGATGTGGGAACACGATCCTTGACTGATGTCACACCTGCCACCTCACCTTCCTCCAGTGGATGTTCCTGTGGCATTTCCTTTCATGGGAAAGACACAGGAACCAGATTCAAAGTTCTAATCTGGAGCTGGGCTTTGTTCTAAGCTAAGAAGGGGTGCCTGGTCCCAAGGGAAAATGCTGACACAGGGAGGGTGCCCAGGAGCAGAGCTGATGGCTTTGAGGAAGGAATGGAGCCCTATTTTCTAAGGAGCTGAGTGCCTAGGGTGGGAGGGTATGCAGTGGACTTTACCTGAGGCCTGTTGCTCTTACATGCGTCATCCAAATGCTTGTGCCACAGTATTGCGTGGAATCGGGAGCCCGTCTGAAACTTGTAAACATTGCCTAATGGGCAGAGAAAGCACTGGTTGAGAAGAGGGACACATGGGAGGGTCACCTGCGACAGTGTAAAAGGTAAATAGGCATGGGGTGGCTGAAGTTGGGGACACCAGGAGCAGCGCTGGATGAGCGGGAGCTGGCAGGGGAGGCAGCCTCCCACGCTCCTTTGGACTAGGCTTGGCCATATTTGGGCACTGGTGCCCTTGGCTGTCTGGCAAAGTCTGTGTACCCCTTCTTAGAATTATTATTTTAAATGTACAAAATATAATACAAAGAAAATCATTGGTAGTTATCAAAACCACCTTCAAACAAGCTGAGTAATGTAATTCTATGCATGCTGCTATATTAACACACTAATAATAGATCTAGTGGCAGGTCTGACACTGTGCTGTTTCAAAGATGAACAAAAATGATATTTTGAGATATGTACAAATGAGACATGGTATGAAAATATCTTTGATTTCTCTTGGAGACAAATCACAGGGATTGGAATTTTTGGAAGTTGCAGAATTCTTTTCTGAGTTGGCCTTGGACCTGGACAGCCAGAGTCCTGTGGTTATAGTCAAGTCAGGGGTCCCTGAAATGACCCAAACCCAAGACCCTCCCAGCCCCACAGTCCTGCTTCGCCTAGCACTATTATTTATTCCAAGACCCTGAGGCTATAGCTCCAGGAGAGGCAGCCAGGCAAAATCACGAAACCTAATTCTTGCAACCATTGCTCAAAGGACACACCAGCTGTGGTCTAAGCAGCTTTGTGGACTAACAAGGGGACTTGTGGGCCACACTGAACCTCACAAGAAGGAGAAACGCAGCCTCAAAGGTCCTGGTGCTTTGAGATGCACCTTTGGCAGGAGCGGCAGTAGGGGAGCTGCAGGTGTCAGGGCCCAGCTGCTGCCTACCTTTGTCAGGGTTATTCAGCTGGAAGATGTCGGGGTGCTCAGGGTCGTCAGGCAGTTGTACCATCCAGCCCACGATGGACACCTTTTTTCCAGGTGTGGATTTATACTGGAGGGGAGCAAGAGAGAGCCAGGAGGCCTACCTGGGCCAGGCCACTTCCCTCCCACCTGCCCCTGCAACTCACAGAGGTGCCCCACTGAACAAAGTCTGGCATGGGAATTCTCTCCACCTGACTTACATGTTTTCTGTCTGTGCCCCTCAAGGACTTGGCTCCGTAGTACAGGAGGGTGGATCCTGAGAGTATGACCCAGTACCTGGTCCACGAGGACAGCTGCAGAGCAAGGGGAGGCAGAGAGATGACATAGGGTGGGGACAGAGTGGCCCAGCCACCTCCATCAATGCCAGCACAGGTTTCCTCTCTTCCCTGCCACCTGCCACCACCCTCTGGCAATGCCACCAGGAGAAGAGGAGGGGCTTTTCTCGCAGCCCTCTTCTGTTGCCTCACGTGGCCTTCCTTTCTTCACCTTGTTGAGGGCGGGCCAGGGCCCAGTTCCTACTTGTTCCATTGCCCTGAACACAGAGGGTCCTGGGAAAAGCATGTTTGAAATACAGACATGCCAAGCGCCTGACTAGAAGAAGCTTAACACCTGCAGTGAACGGTTTTGGAGGAGACGGAGTGGCTGCAGGGCCCCGCCACAGGCCTGCTTCTGTGTCTCCAGGGTGAAGTTGCTCAGGGCACTCTGCTCCTTGGTCTGGGAAAAACCACTCCAGTGGGGGCTTTCGGTTCTGCAAAGGTAAAGCAAATACCCCACCCTGGAAGGAAGAAGACTATGTCCCCAAGGAGCTGGCTGCTCTGCATCATGTCACCTCTGAGTCCAGTCAAAGGCCTCCTGATGCCTGGTCCCTGTGCTTTCCTCCACCATCTTAGGATGCTGCCAGGGAGGGAGGGGTTCTGCATATGGAGATGCTGCAGAGCAAGGGATGTGCTCTGGGCCACTCAGCCTCCTGGGTTCTGAGAGCGTCCCACACCAGGGGTCTCCGCCCATCACCACAGCTCTGGCTCACCCATGCTCTCTGCGTGCAGCCATTCAGCCACATATGGCCTTCAGGAAGAGGCACAATCTGGTCTAGGTTACAGAAGTGGACACTGAGCCCCTTGCCTACTTGGTGACTTGGTCAGGATGGAAGCCTGGTTGGCAGGTTCCTAGACTCAAGCTGCTCACTGCTGCCGGTACTGCTTCCAACAGATGTGTTCTTGACTTACTGCGGGCTTCCGTCCTTCCTTGAGCAGGGTCTTCCTCCTCAGAGGCCCCTCCATGGTGGGCACAGCTGCTGAGCTCCCCAGGGTACAGGTGCATGGGCTGGTGGGGCTGAGGGGAGACCACCATTCAGACTTGGCCAGAACAGCTGAGGCCAGGCACACTCATGGGGCCCTTGGTGCCCCGGGTGAGTCCATGATGTTCCCACAGGCCAGAGGGCTCACGAGTGCTGGGCCAAGCTAGGGCAAGGAGGGCAAGGGAGCAGAGGGGGCGCCCACAGCCGAGAGCTCCACCCTCCTTGCCCTCGGACAGGCTGCAGAGCTCTAGGCTTGTCACCAAGTGTCCCATGACCCAGTCCCAGCAGCAGCCCACCCTCTCCGGGGGACACCTCTGCCATGCTTCCTCCTGGCTGCTCTGGGGGTCTGGCACCTGTGTGCTTCCTCCACCTGAGGAACATGAGGCCTTGCAGCCCCAGCTCTGGTGGCCTCCCTCTGTGCCGCAGGAGTGCTGCAGCACATGGGAGCGGAGGGTGGAGTGCAAAGGAGGGAGAGGAGTCCCCACATTACGGTCCCCTGACGCTTTTCCTCCAGGTTCCTCCTTCACCCGCTCGCTTGTGGATCAGGCACCACACGTGGGTAGCGATGATGGAGGGCATGGCCAGCCTGGCCTCGTCCTGCACTCCAGATCTGCATGCTTCTGCTCACTGGAGTCTCAGAGACACCTCGCCCTCCCTGCCTTCCCCTGGCCTGCTGCCTGCTGCTCGAGCCAGAAGCCTGAGGTGTGTCTCCTCTCATACTCGCCACGCACAGCCTGATCGATCCCAAGTCCTAAGGAAGTCTGGCTGCCCTCCCACCCCCGTCCACCCAGCTGCCCCCTGCTCCCCACAGGCCAGTGCACCTTCCTCTGGACCACTGCCCGGTGCTTTCCCGTTCTGCTTCCTCTCCACACAGCCCAGTCCTGCACCGAGTGCCCCCCACCTGCTACTGCTGGACGTGGCTGTGCCTCCTTGTACAACACAGCCTTTCCTCCACTTGGTCACCTGCCCTCCCAGTCTCATAGTCCCACCCCCAGGCTCTCTGACTGGCAGCACACTCGTCCCCCTCCATTATTTTACCAATTCCTATACTTTTTCCAATCTGGGTTCCCCCACTCCTCTCCCCAGATGGCCCCGCACCTCCTCTGGGATCATCAGTGCGCCTGGCAGTGCATCGCGGATGCAGAGACTGTGTCTATCTCCTTCACAGCCTCTGGCGCAGAGGTTTGCACCCTAAAGCTATGAATAAGTGAACAAATGAATACCTGTACACACAGCTCCGGGTTCTGGGAGAATTCCGAACTGGAACCCGCCAGTTGGGCCCCAGTGTGGCATAAAGACGTCCCCTGCTTCAAAGGAAAAGGGGTGAATTTTAGCGATGGCCTGGAAAGACCAGACTTCAGAGTACCTCAGACTATGCGGGTCAGCCTCCTCCCGACTCCTCATTCGCGCTGCAAGCACATGTGGGGCACATCTGGAGCACTCCCACCTCCCCAGTCTCGGTCAGCAAGCACACACCCCTCAGGGCCTCCATCCAGGAAAGTGCCCAAGTCTTCAGGTGACTATTTCCTTAGCCCTTTCCCAGTCACCCCAGTGCAGGGCTGTCCTGTCTGACAGAACACCGCGGCCGGTGCAGCGCACGGTAGGTCCATGTTCCAAGGGTGTGCGGGCACAGACTGTGGGTGGTCTTGCACATTGGGCAGCATCCCCATTCGCCAGGACACAGCTGGATCCTGCTGTCTGGTAAGTCCTCTCCTCTGGATGGCCTCCTCTGCTGGCTCCGTCCCTGCAGATTGGCTCTGTGACCTGATCAGCATTCCAGAGCCCGTGTGCCAGGACCTCTCCAGGGCCTTCAGCTGGCATTTCTCTCAACTGTGACCCTTTCTGGGGGGGAGCTTGGCCTCCCCCTCTCTGTATTCTTTTCCATTTTAGAGACTCATTCCCCAAATCCACTTGCGGGCCAGCTTCTCCCCACCCCTGCAGCGTACTCCAGCTTTTTCTTTGCCCATGGGCCAGATGACAATGTAGCTTCCTGTATAAAGTCAGACAAGGTCCCTACTTCCTTTCCAAACATTCCCAGTAGTCCACACCAGCCTCGGCACTGGCCCTGGGGCACTAGCCCCCTGTGGATCCCGGTGGGCACCCTCATAGCCTGCTGTGGGTGCCTCACACCATTGCTGAGCTCAGGGCCTCGCCCTCCATATTGTTTCTGATGGTTATTGGGTCCACTGTCCAGTGCCCAAGTTCAGGGCTGGTAGAAGTCTGCTGGCCATCTGGGATGGCTGCTCCAGCACCCCTCTTTGGCCCACCAGCCCCTCCTCTTTAGGTGATGACAGACCACAGCTTGTGCTTGGCCCCCAGTCTTCACCGCAATGGGTTTCTTGATGGTCCTAGGCTAACCCTGCCCTACCATGAGCTGTGGCACAAATGAGAGGCCTTGGGCGCCTAACCCCAGCCCTCAGGCCCAGTTGCCCCGTCTCTTCCACTGTAGAGGGTTGGGAGGTAGGGCGTGAGTGAGACCCTGCGAGAGGACCACGGCCGCTCTGATCTGCCAGCGGTGGAACTCTCAGGCCTCAGCACCTCACCACCGAGTGCAGCAGTGCAACAGGTCTCAAGCCTCTGCTGCACGGTGCTGTCCAGGGGCCCGCAACAGGTGGCCCCAGCGCCACTCTCCTCCCCAGCCATCGCCCTGGATTTGTTATGAGAGGGGTATGACAATGAATGTTCCTACGGTGCTGTTTTTTGTGGCTTTATCGGCTGCCCGGGGATGTCTCCTCCTCTAATCTGGCCTCCCACTCAGAACTGCAGCCTGTCTGGACTTGGGCGGTGCCGCCTTCCCAGAGCTAGTCCTCTGGCCCTTCCCTCCACCTGCTCCTCATGCCCCAGGACCGTGAGTCACGACAGGACTGTCCACAGCCACCAGCTGACTCTCAGGGTGGGCAGTGCTGCCACCCTCCTGCTATCATTCTTCCTGCTTCTGCGAGACGGCCCGAGGCGGTGTCTTCCGCTGGTGACCTTTGTGGATGGAAGGCCTGGGATCCACATCTTCCAGCCCGTCTGGCCCTGTAAGCAGTCCTTCCTCAGGCCCCTCCCCGAGGAGCGGGCAGCCCAGCCTGTAGGGGACTGGCAGGATGCTGTGGCTCGCTGGGGTTGCTCCTGAGAACAAGGAGCCAAGGGTGGTGGCGTTTGCGTGGGCAGGTCTTCGTACTCACTCGCTGAAGCTCTGTTTAAGTACTCCTGTCTCCCCATGCGGAGGGAAACTGAGGCTCAGCAATGTGAGGCACCTGATGGTGGCACAAGCCTCACTAACCAGGCTGCAAACCCAGATCTGCCTGAGCTGTCGGTGTGGGGAGAGGCGGAGGGGTCGCGGAGGGGCCCACACAGGCCAGGCTTGTGGCTGGTTTATGGGGGGCCTTCCTGGCATTCCACTCACAGGCACGCCACCGTGGTCTCCCCTGCAGCTCGCTCTGTGACTGGGTTTTGCCAGCGTCTGTGAGGCTGTGCGGCCACCAAGTTCTTAGGCCCATGGATCTCCTGGGCTGGGGCGCCTGCCAGGTCCCCTATCCTGGGACCTGGGGACAGGATGGAGTATTCTCCTGGGGCTTTTGCAGCCAGCTGCTCACTGCTATTTAAGGTCTTCCACCAGGACTCACTCAACCCTGCCAGGGGTGCAGTTCTCACAACCGAGGCTCAAGGAGAAGCCACCACTGTCCCACCTGGCTGGCCTGTTACTGGAGGTGAAAAAATGAGTGCTCAGAGAAGGCTGTGTTGGCATGTGGCCGAGCCCTGCCTGGGTCACTCGCTGCTGCAGACTGTGGAGCCACGTCCTGCTCTCCCTGCAGCTGGGGTGGCAGCACCAAGCCTGGAAGGGCAGCAGGATGGCACCTTTTTCCAGGGTCAGTTCTTAGGAGGACAGAGTTGGGGTGGTGGCCAGCTTTCCATCCCTGTAAGCTGTGGGTGGCAGCGTTGGGCAGGTGGCTCCAGCTGGCCTGGTAGGTGGCACCGCACAGCCAGGAGCCTCAGCCACAGGCGCCAGATGGCCTGACCTCCACCCTGCTCTGAGAAGATCCGTTATGGGGCGTTCAGGGCCAGAGACAGCAGGGCGAACAGGCGGGGGCGCCTGGTGAAGCACAGAAGTCCTGGGCTTTCTCATGGCTGCTCCCACTCCAGGGCTATAGGCACCTTTCCTAGCATCATTCTGGGGACATGTGGCTCAACACAATGTGTCCTCAGAAGGCCAGTTGGACTGTCCCTTCTCCAGAATGGAACTGAGGGTGAGGGATGCGAGCAGGCCCTGAGGGGTGCACGGGAAGTTGTTCTGAGGAGGACGTAGCTGCACCAGCAGGAGCATCTTGGTCCCATGAGAGCTGGAAAGATGGATGATGTCATGGTGGTGGTGGTGGTGGTGGCGGTGGGATGGAGGGTCTAGGCGACATGCTTAGTAATATTCATTCCTTATCCCACGACCCTACAATACTGTGAGTGGCACTGTGATCCCTGCCTCACAGATAAAGAATCTGAGGCTCGGAGAGGAGGAGGCACTTGCCCAAGGTCACAACATGAGGAAGAGGGAGCATGGGCAGGCATGAGGTGGCAGCAGCCAGGGCACTCAGACTGGCCAAGGCATCATTTCCTAGGTGCGATTAGGCAGTAGGCATCACAAGGATTACATTTCCTAAATCCCTGGATCTTTGCTCCAGTCTAGGGAGCAGAGGAGCAGAGAGAAGCCTTGGATCCCAGCCACTGTGAGGCCTCAGGAATCTTGGTCTTAGCAGGGGCAGGGCTCCACCCCCCAGCTCCTGTCCCAAGTCCACCGAGCCTGGGTGGAGTGCGCCAGAGGAGGGGCCCAGGCATGCTGTCCATCAACCACGCTGACCTCCCAGGCAAGCCCTAGACTGGAGGCCAGGATCATCAGGCAAGGCTCGTCCTGGCCCCTGTCTGATGGTCTCCCTCGTCCGTAGGCAGGGAGTGTCACCCTGACCTCTGCTGGGCCTTGGGACAGCCCTTCTTGCAGCACTGTTTGAAGGACCTTTGTTCCCTTGTGAGCCACCTGTCTTTACTTCTCTGGGCGGTGTCCCTGATTCACTGGGTAGCTCCCTAGGAACCTCACTGGTACTACATTGTCCCCACCCCTTGGATAGCTGAATGGACAGAACAACAGGCAAATCCAAGCCAGGTTTTCTCTGCTGGCAATGAGGACCTAGATCAGAGAGGCCGGACATCAGGTTCGCTGGCTGGGTGAAGCTACAGCATATAAACCCGGGAGCTATGAGCAACCATCCTCCCCTGTGTAGCGAGAAGTCCAGAAATCTGGTGTGCGGGGGCAGACGGGCAGAGGGAAAGACAGATAGACACAGGCAGGAGAGTCCTGTCCGCCTTCGAGGTGCCAGCTATGCAGGATTTGTGGGTGCCAGGCAGAGAAGCCATGGGCAGAGGTTTCTCAGCTTCCGCGAAGCAGCACTGGCTGGCCTGGCCCAGCCTTGACTGGCCTAGCCAAGAACAGGGTAAGTATGAGCCTCTGGAACCAGGGGACCAGCCACTCTTGTCCACTCCTCTCAGAGGAGCCTCAGGGAGCCTTGCTTGCCAGACTCTAGCACTGGGAGCTAAGGGGGAGAAGCAAGAGATGGCATCTTTGGGGTAAGTAGTCAAGAACTTGGCAACTCATCCATCGGGGCTGCCATGTCAGGGCACTGGGTGGAGCAGCCTCATCCAAAGCACAAGGATGAATCAGGAGATGACCTTGGAGAGGGCAGGCAGCAACGAGAGCTGGTGTCAGGCCTTGGGCACAGGTGTGGGGGCAGAGGGCATGAGGTCCTGTCAGTCACCTGAGCATGGCCACTCAAATAGCTGTGCGGCAGCCCAGGGCACCCCTCGCTCCAGAGCTTGGCCTAATTCTTCTGAAACACTGTAGAGTATGGGTCTTGGGAGGCACCTTGGGCCTGGCAAAACTGGGGCATTGTCCAGAGTCCTCTGACCCCAAGGAAGGAAATGTGTATCTTTAAAACTGTATGGGGTAACCAGGTGCAGTGGCACATGCCTGTAATAATCTCAGCAGCTCAGTTGGCTGAGGCAGGAGGATGGAGAGTTCAAAGCTAGCCGCTGCAAATTAAGGAGGCCCTGGGCAACTCTGCGAGACCCTGTCTTTAAATAAAATATAAAAAAGGGCTGGGGATGTGACTCAGTGGTTAAGCACCCCTGGGTTCAATTTCCGGTACCAAAACCAAACCACCAAACAACAAAAAACCACCCCAAACTGCGTGGGGTAGCAGGCGTGGAGATCTGTCGCTGCCATGACTCCACTTTTCTGGTGTCTCCCTAAGGGTGGCAGGCGATTCCATGAGCTAAGCTCATCAGGAAACCTCACACAGGGCAGAAATTGATCGCTCACCCCCCTCGATGCCCCTAGCAATGCCAGGACCAACTGCCGGCAGTACCCTTTAGAGGACCCTCTCCACAAGGCAGCACCACCCTGGAAGCCAACGAGGGCTGGTGGAAACCTGACTTCATTCCAGTCTGCCCACCCACCTCAACTGAGATGCCATTTGGGGAGATTTTTCTCCTCCTGCCCAGCCTTAGCCTGGGTGGCATGCTTGCTGGCAGAAGGCACCTACAGAGGGAAGCTCTGGAAAGTCCCACATTAGTTCCACCATGGAGTGCACCCCCACCACGTGCTGTGCTTACTTTGCACATCCCCAGTGCACAGCCAAGGAACTGAGACTCAGAGGTCAGGGGGGCCATAGGATGGAGAGCGTAGGTGGCCCTGAGCTCAGGCCCAGTGCTGCTGACTGTGCCTTTTGCTGTGGAGGTACTTTAAGGACTCTAGAAAGCAGGTCACAGAGCCCACCTGTCCTGCATGAGACTCCTAGTGGCCTTGTGCAATCTTGGGCCACCTTTCCAGTACTAGGACACACCTCCTCAGGTCCCAGGACACCCTTGAGAGTTCACCAAGGTCCTCTTCACCAAATGCCCTTGGGCCTCTGTTAAGCCAACATATCCTCCAGAAGTCACCCTGAACCTGCAGCTCGTCAGATGGCCCCTGCTAGATGGTACGGTGCCGCAGTGCACTGGTGTGTGGCTTCTTTAAGGCTCCATGAGCTCAGACTCCCTCCCTGCATGTCCCTAGTCCCCAGGGAGAGAAGAGAACCCTCTGCTTCAGAGAAGCGGAGTGCTGCCCTCTGCCACTCTCTTCCCTGTCTCCCCAGAGGGGCTTCCTCTGGTGGCTGAGTCTCTGAGGACACTTCTTCCCTCCTGTTTGTCCCTTCGCCCTATCATGGCTCATCTCCCACATGAGAAGTCCCTCCGCTGGGCCTGGGAAGACGGGTGGCCGAAGGCTTTGTGTTGAACTCGGCAACAGACTTTCATATTTTGCTTCTTAAAACCAGGTCAGAAATCATCTCTGATGATATCTTTAAAAAGCTAGATGCTAATTATTTTTCTGAGTAGAAAAGAAGATTCAGCCATTGAGGAACATCTGGAGACTATGCAGGTGAGGCAAGGGACAAGCGTCTCTGGAGAACCTGTGACCCGGGGTGATCCGGCTGAACCAGACAGCGCGTGTGCATGCTCACACCCACGTTCAGCTGCATGGTTCTTTTTGCTCCTTTTAAAACACAAACCTCTTTTAGGATATGCTGACCCTTGGGTCAATATTCTTGCTCTCACCTTACTGCCAACACCTGCCTCTCCATCAGACACAGAGCACTGCCCCGCTGCCCGCCTTACTGGCCCCTTCCACCTTCACTTCCCTGAGCCTGAAGGTGACTGGAGCCCAGCCAGGTGTGAGTTCCTGGCCCCCACTCTCCAGTTCATTAAGCTCATGTTGGAAATGTCTTTCCCCTATCCTCCCCCTCCTCAGGCTGTGGGTCTCTCATTTTCCCTTTGTCCCCATGGATCAGGGCCAACTGGTATAGTCACAGAGAAAAGTGGCCCACCCTTACTCTGTTCCCTCGTGACAGAGACTGTGGTCTAGGAGAACCACCTGGCCTTCCTTCTAGGCCCTGAGGATAGGGTCAGGCCTTTAGGGCAACCAGGGACTGAGAGATGACCAATTTACCACTGGTCTGCTGCTCCTCCCCAGCCCTGTAGGCCTTTGACTTTGCCAGGGCTGACATGGATGAGGGGACACAGAGTGGGTTGCACAGAGGAGGGTCCCCTTTGCTCCCTGTACCCTCACTCCACAGACCCAGCAAAAGCAGGAGGTGGTGCCTCCACAGTGGTCCACAGCTCCCTAGGCAGTGGGCACTCTTGAAGCTGGACATATCAGGAACACACTAAAGTATGGCCTGGACTCTGGCTGACACCAAGGACCACCTTTGGGCCCCTTCACTGACAACATCCTTGTGTGTAGACTTGAGGAAGGTAAATTCATGAGACCCTGTCAAATGATCTCACTCTTGGAAGATAATGAGAATTCTCCTGCTCACCTGTTCACGGTGGCATTAATGGTGATTTGGATGTGCCTTTGAACCAGTGTGGCTGTATGTGGCTTGGGGCCTCTCTGCCCTTTACTTGGTACTTGGCTCCATTTCTCTCCCGGGCCCCAGCCAAGTCTATTACCAGGCCTGGGGTGCTGGGGAACCTGGGAGCTGGTCAATTGAAAGTCATGGCCCCTGAACTTCAGAGCTACAGGTCAAAGTCCTGCTAGTGCCCTAGTCCTGCTAGTCCTGCTGGGTCCCTTCCTCTCTCATCTTGTCATTCTGAGTGGGCCAGGGTGGACATCCAGAGATCAACTCCCCTTTAAAGAGGAGGAGTGCATGGCCTGGGGAGACCCGGGAATGGAGGGAGGATCCAGGCTGAGCACTGGCTACCTGAAGATAAGCAGTAAGGGTGACCCGGGCAGTAACCTGATGGTGACACAACTGTGAGGGAACGGTGACATGGACAGGGATGTTCAAGCTGTGAGAGGTAACCCAGGTGCTCTCGAGGGAGTGGATTTTCTGCGAAGCAGGAGAGAGGATGGTACAGGGTAGAAACAGGGACTGGCGGCTGGGCCACCAGGGCAGGAGGTAGGGAGCAGCTGGCATCTGAATCATCAGGTTGCATGGGGCTGGGTCATCACAACTCCACTGGCATCTCCTGAAGCGAGTGGACCGCGGCTCCCCACAGCCAGGAGGGTCTGGTCAAGAGCTAGGTTCCCAGGAGTGAGAAACAGGGCACCCTCCCTGCAGGGCAGCTGAAGGCCCTGAGGCAGGGCAGGGCCTCTGTGTGGCTACACCAGCTGGGAGCCAGTGCTCAGAGGAGATCCCGCCCAAAGTGTACGTGCTATGGACATTGGATGGGTAGCATTGAGATGCCATGAGATGCCACAGCTCACAGTGTTCACCCCTGGGCAAGGACCGTCTTCCTAGTAGCTCTGATCTCTGCTCACACCCCTCAGGGTAGCCCCACCCTCAGCAACTAGCGGGTGTTGCTGGGAGGTCTGGCAGCAACTGAAAGAGGGCATGAGTGAATGGAGGAAGGAACCGGTGGAAGAATGGAGGAAGGAACCGGGAAGCCCTGCTGTAGTCCTGTGCTGGATCTTGGCCCTGGGCCAGTTTCCTAATTGCTGACCTTTCATTGGCCTGTGTCTAGGGGAGATGCTGGTTTGTACACTGCCCTGCTCATTAGGATGTCCCCAGGAGTTCCCTGACTGAGGCGAGTGGTCTGGCGTGTGCCTCTTGGCCCTCAGGCTGGGTGCCCAGAGCAAGAGCAGCGGGGCAGGGTTGCCTGAGTTCCCCACAGGAACAGAGCAAATGCCCCTCCCAGAGCCCTGTGGGGAAGGCAGAGAGAAAGCCTGATGGTGTGTGGCCTCCTCACTCCCTCTCCCTGCCCCCATCTTGGGTTTCACGGACAGACACAGTGAGTGACATTGGGCAAGTCCCTATAGCTGTCACTGCCAACCCTCAGGCCGGGTCATGGGGCAATGCAGAGGGGGGCTCAATGGTAGGAGGGTATGGATTAGGGTCATCTCTGCCACTGTCAGACGAGTGTGAAGCAGGCATGGCACCTCACCTCTCTGCATGCCCCAGGTATAAAATGGGGACAATGTGCCTGGTGCTGTGGGGAGCACTGAGAATATGTGAGCCCACATACAGTGGGGCCCAGAGGCGGCGGCACCTGGGGAATGCCGAGCACAGCCCCTGACCATGACAGCCCTCTGCCTGGGGAGCAGCTAGATGGGATCGACCTTCTCTCTGGTCATTTTATGATTGTGGGACTGAGGTGAGAGAAGTTTCAGAATCAGAGGAGGTGTGAATGTCAGCTCTGTGCACCCATGTACATGTGTGTGGTGTGACGTGCATGTACGTGCACACATGTGTGTGCATGTGAGTGTAGGTGCCCACATGTACAGAAGTGCACGAATGTGCATGTGTGTTTGTGTATGTACACGTGTGAGTGCACACGGACAAGCGTAAGAGTTGTGAGAATGTGTGGGGCGTGCATACATAGGTGTGAGTATAACTGTGTGTGCAGCTGTGAGAATATAGGGGGAACTCTGTGTGCACAGGCCCCTGGATGTTGGTGGAGGACCCACCCTGAAGGACAGAGAAGGCCTACTTCTCTGGAACATTCTTCATCACTGGATTTCCTCCTGCCTATCCTCAGACCTTGTGTCATCAAGGTGACCTTCACCTTCAGCAGCACTGCAGCTGTAGGATACCCATTCACAGTTTCCTGATCGTCCTAGAGCCCTGGTGCTGACTCAGGAAGCCTTGGTATGTGGAGCATGTGTAATGGGAGATTTTCTGAGTGAGAGGCTGGACACCCAGGCAGACAGGCTCTACACAGGGATCCAAACCATGGGCCAAAGGAGTAAGAGGGTGCATGGCAGGGGTGGCCATTTCCTTGTCACTAGTGCCCAGCAGGGTGGTGTTCAGTAAATGCCAGGCCCAAGGCCGAAGGCTGTGTGGAGCAATACTCTCAGAGTCCACCAGGCGGAGCCACAAGCACATCTCAAGACTAGTCAATTCTCAGGCTTCCAGTTTCAAGAACCAGCATTACAGACCGGGTCTGCTCTCAGGACTCCTGCAGTTGGGCTGGAAGAAGTTCTACTCAGTGCATGGGGGTCAGGACCCCACACTCCTCCTGCTCATTCCAGCTGATGAGCCATGGGGCCACCCAGTGGAGGCACAGCAACGGGGCAGGGCTGTCCCTGCCTGTCTCCAACTCCCTGGGCTCTGAGGTAGGACAGGAGGGAGGCTGTGCTGAGACCACACTCACCTTTCCAGCCCTGAAGACATCTCTTCACTAAACTCTGAGCTCTCACTACTGCCTGGAAAAGGAACACAGATGAGTGAGTGCAGTGGCCTCGCAGAGAGGGGCCTGTCTCCGGGGTCACAGGGCAGAGGCCATGGCTTTCTGAGTCTGTGGGCAGCAACATGACTTGAGTTTTTGCTGCTATTTCTGACTCTGTTCTGGGAGGGCTGAAAGAACCACCCTGTCCCTCCATTCCCAGATGGAGCCTGCACCTGCTTCCCACTGCCTGACCTCAGGCCTCCCTGCTGGCCCAGGGGAAGCAGGGCTGGAACAGGCCTTACCTGATGGGGACAGAGCCATGTGAGCTCTTCTACTTGCAAGGTCAGGGCTGGACTAGATGCTAGTCACAGGGTGGCTGACTCAGATCGGCCTGACGTCTTGAGGGAGGGCCCTGCTGACCCCTGGCCATGGAGACAGAGACAAGGTCTGGGCTGTGCCCCTTTAACACACTTGTCCTCCCATGGGCCTGTGCCTGGGACCACCAGAACCTCTCCCAAGGAGAGATTTTTTTCCTGTCACTCAAGCATCCATGCACTGTGTTCTGTACCTTCTAAGACTTCAGAGGCTCTGAGGTTCAAGCGCTTTTGCCTGAAGAGCACCTAGCCAAGCAGCCGGATGGAGCTGGGGGAGCCCGTGGCCCCTTGGATCAGTCTAAGCAATGCTCTCATCTAAGGGGTGGAAAGCCGGACAAGCCTGCTCCAAGCAGGGCATGTGCACACATGGCTGCTTACTCAGGGACTTTCAGCCCCAAATGGAAAAATATTTTGAGTTCCCTGACTTGAGGAGCTAGGACCAAATGACCTCGTGATCTCCCTCTGGATGCTGGGCAGCACGCACCTCACTCATCTTCTGCCTCGGGAAGAGCAGGCCTGCACTCAGGCACAGCTTCGACAGTTTCCTGGAAGTCAAACAGCTGTTCTGGGCCCAGCCGAACACTGTTGGGCCTGCGTTTGCCTGAGCGTGCTCCTCAGAACCTTGCTCCTACCACGCACTTCTAGGAAAAGGAGTTCCTGAGTGGAGTCTGGGAAGTGCAGGTTCTGAGGTGTCACTGAAGGGGTCACAATGCCAATGAGCACAGTAAGGTCCTGGGAAGAGCCTGCTTGCCTTGTTTAACTGGTCTTTCCTGGCATGTGGCACAGAACCCTTCTTCCAAGGCACACCTGTGTGCCGGGATGCATTGTCCTGAGTTCCTCTCCACCCCTGCCCATGTCCAAACAGGACGACCTCCTCCAAGGACAGGAGGTAGACACAGCTTGCTTGTCACAACTTCTGGGGGCAGAAGGCAGCTGCCCTCTGGACTGACACTGCCACAACCTGAGACTGACCTAATTCACGGGTTTGTGGGACGTGAGAGCCCTGCCTGGGTTTCCTATTGCCTTCCCCTGCTCCTGGCCCACTGCCCTACAGTCCTTGCCAGATCAGACTCCCAGCTTGGCAACTCTGTCCCACCAGACCTGGGAGAACTCCCTGGTAAGGGAAGCAGACAAACACACAGACACACCGACCACGGAAGCATAGGCAAGCACAGGCACACTGAAAGGCAAGGGCCACCAGAGGGGGCACTGGTCTGTTGGTAGCAAAGATGGGGGTGTCCACCTTGCCTCCCCTGGGCACCAGGGGGATGGCTCTGTGACTAGAGCTCAACGCTGGCCTCAGCCCTACTTCTGTGTCCCCTGCCCCAGCCTCAGCAGCACAATTTCTGTCCCTTCCATTGATATGAGCACCTTTTCCGGCTGATGCTCAGTGATGCAATTGCATCCCTGAAGATCATAGTTTTGTCCTTCCTCTGGTTTCTCAGCATAAAGACAAGTACCCAAATAGCAACCCAGTGGCCCATCCAGCTGCCACCCAAAGCAGCTCTCTTTGCTTCGCCCTGCAGTATTCTGGCGAGTGGTTCTACCTGGGATAAGTGCTATGGTGGCAGCAGCTCAGCTGCCTCTTCTACCTGCCCACCACACTCAGGGCTACCAACTGGAAGAGGACAATCGGGGCTCTTCCTGAAGCCCATGAGGCTAAGAAGTAGAGGCTTCCCTGACTCTGGGGGATTTCTACAGTGAGGCACCTCTGGAGGGGTGAGGGGCCATTGGGTTTCCCGGAGCAAGTGCTACTGGGCGTGGCACAGTGACAGAGACAGACACAGAGCACACGCCGGGCCTGTGGCCCCTTGCCTGTGGTGTGCAGGCTGGAGCGCTTACCTAGGGAGAGTCCATTGGTGATGGCGGAGGAGGTGAGGGTGAGGCCCTTGCGGGGGCTGCGGGACTCTAGAACACTGTCATCCAGAAGGTGCCTGGCTTTCTCCGATGGGAATGTCGCACTTTTACTCTCAACTACACTCAACTGACACATCATACTGGAAATGGAAAGGAAGAAAGAAGGCAAAGCTCCTTATCTGCAGTGTAATGGCGGCTGCCCCTGCTCTGGGGACCGGAGCCCAGAGTATAGCTGCAGGAATAGGCTCCGCCCAGAGCTGCGGACAGTCTGGTCCTGTCTTCTCTCATGGCATGAACTTGGGCAAGTCACATCCTTTTCCAGAGCCTCAGTTTCTCCATCCATCCATAGGGACTAACATTGCTTGCCCTGCCCGTCTCCCAGGATGAAGATGAGGCTTGTGAGCGAGGCACATGAGGGAGGCACAGTGGGTGTGGCCAGCATGGCTGATCTGGAGTCATGTGCACTGGGTCCGGTCCTGACTCCAACACCTCCTCACTATTGCAAGGGACATCACCTTGTGACCCTCACTGGACTCGTTCTTACGGCATGCATAATAATAGTACAGGCCTGCGCGGTTCTCAGTGACTTCAGCCCCATGGGTGTGTGGCAGAGGATCCACCAAGGGGAAGGAAGCACCAGGGACCTAGAAAGCAACTCTCTCCACCCTCAGCCCGTGAGCTCCTCCAGGCCAGCCAGGGCTGGGCTGGGACTGGGCCTGAGTGATGGAGGAAGGAATGCAGGAAGGAAAGGCTGCAGGAGGGCAGGAAGGAGGAAACCGAAGGCAGGCAGGAAAGAAGGGAGGGAGGGAAGGATGGACCCATCTGACCAGGAGTCTGTGCCCAGTGCCCAGGGGACACAGGCATGGCTGTCCCCAGTCATGCTGAGGATCTACACATCCCCCAGCTGTACACCTCATAGGGCAGTAAGCTAGCAGGTTCACTGGGCTGGAGATAGACACCACTGGACACCCAACACTGCCCTGAGGACAGTTGCTGATGTCCACTGGGTCTGGGTTTCTGACTAAGTGAGTCACTGAGTTGGGGCATGTTTTCTGGAATCCCACAAAGTTGCCTCCCTGCATCCTTTCTCCACTTCATTAGCCCCAGAGCCTGGCATCCCTGTGAATGGCACACAGATGGTGCCACCATGGGCTCTTCCTGAACCCTCGCCAACCTCAGGGATCACCCAGCATTCCTTCAGCCCATGCCCACCAAAGCAGGCCAGTCTGAAGCCTGGGGGAGGGTTGTGCAGTCACCCACTTGTTGCCCAGGCTGTGGCTCTTCCTGTGTCTGGGGACTGGTGGCGTGGGCAGGCTGCCGGCCACAGACGCGTCAGGACAGGTGGGCCTCCGGCGGAACCTCGCTGAGCTGGAGCCTGTAGAGGGGCCTGTGAACAGAGCAGAGGGAGGACAATGGGGGTGGATGGGGTCCAGGCTCAGGTGTAGGAGACCCAGGTTTGGGGTGAGGACCTGGTCTGGCTGTCATACATGGGGCAAGGTCCACAAGAACTTGAACCTTGTAGCTTCTACAGATACTGACATTTCCTTCCCAATGTCATTGACTCCTAAGGCTGATAACCCACTGCCAGGATGGCCTGGGTCCCCCTGTGTACAGGTCCCACTGGATGTCTGATGTCTCAATTCTTGCTTCTAGGTGGCATCTTGAGAACAGGATCTGATAGACCAATGCATAATAACGGAACCAAGGGCACATGATTCCTAAAGCAAACTTTCTTAACCTTGACTTTGCAAAGCCAGAAGTCTAAGGAAGGCTTTGGAGTGTGGGGGACTGAAACTGCACCTAAGCTTCCATGCGTTTTATTAATGAGGGGATCCACGTCTGCAGGATGGATCTTTGAGGCCCTGGTTCTTACCCAGGGGAGGCGTCAGATCCATCTGGAGAGTGCGAGGGCCTTGCTTTCTGCACAAGCTCTGCAGTTGACCCTGAGGCACCCCTGGGGAAAGCCCTCCACTTGAAATGCTGGGACCCAGGCAGGCTCTGTGTAGGGGGAAACAGCTCATGCAGTCACTGAGGAGGAAGAAGAATGAAAACCATCCTGCTTTGTTTTGCTTTTGCACTATTGCTGGGGAAGAATTCAGAGGGTGGAACCGCCTTGTTTATCAGCAGCCGTGTGAGGATTACAGTCCCACTGCCTGAGTCACTCAGGCTCCCGCCCTGGTGCACAAAAGTGGTTTCTAAAGGTCAGGCTGCATTGCTCCTCCTTCTGAGGTTTACGTGGAAGCCCAGAGGCGCTGGCATGGAGCAGAAATGATAACGACGCCAACTGATTCGGCACTGCAACCTAGTACCATGCTGTGCCCCAGCCCTGCAGTACTGGACGTGGGCACACTGAGCAACTCCATTTTACAGAACAGAAAGTGGGGCTTACAGAGCTGCCACCTGCTGGAGGCAGGACTGAACCCAGGTGTGTGGCCCTCTTCCAGGGGCAGGGCACAATGCAGTGGCTCAAAACCCCAGCACTAGCCAGAACACATGGAAGGAGGCACAGAGAGACCATATGAGGGATCTGGGGAGCAGGTGACACTCTCCAGGGAATCTGGAATGGGTAACCAGCCGCTGAACTTAGGAAGGAAGGGGAGGGCCTGGTGCCTGTTGTGCACTAATTGAGAGTTGTCCATGTCCTGGCTCGCTGACTTGCTGGCTCCTCTGAAGTGGGTTCTTTTGTCATGGCCACTTTAGAGGGAGGATAAGAGGCACAATGGGGCCACAAAGCTGGAGGGTGCTGTAGCCTCCGTTGGTTGCCTAAGGCCTGCTCACTCTTGCCTGGCTCCTAACTGGGTCCTGCTGTGCACAGGGCTCCACAGACCGGACAGCCCCGCTGCTTATCTGATGTCCCAGTTTCTGCTTCCAGGTGGCGTCTTGAGAACAGAATCTGGTGGACCAATCCATAACAACAGAACCACAATAACCTCTGCATGTGGCTCCTGCTTGCTGGCTTGACTTCTCATTTTGAGTTCTCCAGAATCCCTGGACCTGCTTCCGTCTATTCTACTCAACTCTCGATTCCCTGTCCAGGACTAGACCCGGATGAGCCCCTCCCCTTTCTGCTCTGGAGTTGTGGGAGGCATGCCTGGCCTCAGATGTCCCTCAACCAGCTTGGGGGGGGGGGGCCCAGCGGAAGAGCCTGTGGCCTCCTGGGCCAGTGTCAGAGCTGATCTGCTCTCCCTGCTCTGGGTTGCAGCCACTCCTCCACCCCCTGCACTGTTGACCAACAGCCTGGGTCTGACGTGGAACCAGAAGAATTTCCATTCAGCTGGGACCCAGATGGGGGGCCTCTCTGCCAGTAAGTGACACCCTCTGCTACTGAAAGGCCTCACGTTCCTGTCCTGCTAAGCCTGGGGTGGCCCCCACGTGACAGTGCCAGGGTCACGTGTCTTCTGGTACTGTTGTTGAGTTGGGCAGCTGGCAAGTTTGCTTGTCCTGTTCTCAGGAAGAGGAAGGGGCAGGGTGGGGGTGGCATCAATGAGCTGGGGCTCTCCACTTCATAGCAGAGTGCAGTCCCCACTGCCTGGCCTGATATGGCATGGACAGCTGGAAAAACTGACCATGTGGCTTGACTATCTCAGAGGATTGCTCTATTTTTCCTCAGCATAATTTTTCCATGAATAATCTTTAAAGCTCTTTAAGTGGCTGTTTCTTTAGCAGTTTTATTGGAACATATGAGAACTGACAGTCTCTGTGGGGAAGGAGATATTATGTGTTGAAAAAAAAAGATCTGGTTTTCATTACATTTCTCTCAAGAAACCAAAACACTGTCCAAAAGACCACTCATTGATTAGAAAAGAAAAAAACCACAGGGCCTTCTAATAATGGCCTGGGAATGGTTAGGGTAAAGGATAAGGAATAGTGATGACAAAGGACTTGGGATCCAGAGGTGGCCAGGCCTGGGCTCCCACCTGTGTCTGTTATTCAGGCTGAGTGGTCTTGGGCAAGTCACCTCGCCCCTCCGAGCCTTCAGGCTACATCTGCAAAACAGGAATGGTGATCCTGTTCCTACAGCCTCCCGGGAGGGGTCAGCCACACAGTGTACCTGCCTCCCGCTGCCACAAATGTTTCCTGAGTCCTGACTAGGGGCTGCCTCTGGGTCAAGCACGGGAGCTACAGCATGGATTAGAAAGATTTTGTTCTGCCTTCGTGGATTGGCAGTCAAGTTAGGAAAGGTAACTGAACCCAGGAGAGACACCTGCTTTGACGGGAGAATAAGAATAATCAATGCAGCAGGGGCACCAACTACCCCAAGAGTGTAACACCACCGCAGAGATGGTGATGCTGCTCACTGCTAAGGTTTACTGGGCATCCACAAGGTGCCCCAAGCCATGACAAATGCTTGGTTCACAGCATTTATTTATTGCCACAACACTGTTGTGCAGGTACTATTATTACCTCAATTTGACAATGTGGAACCTGAGGATCAGAGGGTTTAGTAACCTACCCAGGTGAGCAGCTGGCAAGTGGGAGAGCCTGGCTGCTGCATTTGAGAACCCAGGGGAAAGATCAGAGAATTCTGGAAAATCCAACCCCCCAGCTGATGCAAGAAGAGCTCTGGTGTGAGCAGCAATGGAGGCAGAAGGAGCTGCATGTGCAGACTCAGGTGATAGTAGGCTGTGAGGAGCCTGGAGTTTCATGAGGGGCAGGTGCTCTGATGCCCTCAGATTCCCACCCTAGGAAGTGCCTGCGGGCTGGAGAGCCACTGGATGTGGCCAACTTGAAACTGCAGGTGTGGTGGAGAGGTGCGGCTGAGAGGTGTCCAGGAGGCAGCCAGGAGAGGTGTGGAGGGAAGGAACTCAGAGTTACCCTCCTGGAGTGGTGTCCTGCACTCAGGGGGAGGTTTGAGGGATGGTGAGCAGACTAGTGTGGGGTTGGTGTCCGGAGGCCACTGGCGGGCCACGCCGGGCTGCTCAGGAGCACGTGGGCTGGGCTGGGGCGCCTCTTTCCCACGGATTTCGAGCTGCCTCCGAGTGCTGCCCTGGGCCAGCCCTGTCCTATTCCAGTCTACTTGAAGGGGTGCTTTCCAAGTCTCGCACATCGGAAATTAATAGGAGGCAGCTGTGACAGAGGGGAAACTACTTAACTTGGAGTCACAAGACTTGGGTTCCAGTCCCGCCTCTGACCAGCTGAGTGGGAGGCTCAAGGCTGGCTCCTCCAAAGCGTGTCTTTCCTCATTGGAGGAGGCATGACAATGTGCCATTGGGAGCTCCTGCCAGCACCGTCCCAGCCTCTGGTGTGTAGGGTGGATTCTGCCCAAGTGAAGGCTCAGTGTCCTCTGTTTCCTGCCTGCCTATGTAGATAGTCCTGTTTCCAGGCTGAGGACTCAGGCCCTTTTGGGTCTGCTGGAGCCCTGTGGCTCGTGGGGATACTGGACACCTCTACATAGAAGTCTCTGAGCGGGTTTCATGGAGGGGTCTGAGAACTGGTCACTTTTACTTTCACATACCTTTTCTGTTTCTCAACCTGTGGCTCTCATGGGTCCTTATTGCAAGCCAAGATCTAGCTCACACACCACGCAGAAGGCCCTGGTTCATTTCCTCCTGAAAACGGCATCCAATCACCCCTCGACTGGGCTGAGGTTGTGACCTACTCTTCTCACAGACAGAAGGTGTAGACTCCCAGGCTACAGGGAGCCAGGGGACCCTGGTGCCTGTGAGCAGTAACTCCCAGCAGGAGAGTGTGACTGGGCAGAGTGGGCTTGAGTCTTGGCCCCGCTGCTTGACCTTGACATGACTGGCTCCCCAGCCCTTGAGCTTCTTGTGGAGAGGCCCTCCCCTATTCTGAAGAGAGAAAAGGTTTCCAGAGGAAGGAGCCTGTGAAGGGAGGGAGGCCCTACCCCTGTCCCTGGGCTGCTCTTTTCCTCATCAAGCAGAACTTGACATCTCCAACAGACCACTTGGGGCCCAAAATGTCTCTCCCTCGTGGGAGACCTAGGGGGCTCCTGGCGCCTTATCAGGCCTGAGGATGCCAATATGGCCACAGCCAGAGGACAGCAGTGGCCACAGGAGGGCTAGCTGTGTTCTCATGTCAGCCAGAACAAGGGTGGGTGTGGCCTCCGTGGACCAAGGGGGCCCTGTGAGGACAGCTGGCATGACACTGAGGGCTTGAGAGCATGCAAGTGAGAAGCAGGTGGTGGGATCTACTCTGAGGGGACACAGAAGGGGCTACAGAGGGGTCCCTGGAAAGAGTATGCATCTGTCTTGGCCAGGGACTGATAGTCTCTGGAACACTGGTGCGAGTTCCCAGGAGTGGCGGCGCAGATGCACTGACCACCACCTGGAAGGCACAGTGCCCGAAGGCAGCGGCACCCACTGCTCTGACCACGTCCCACCCTAGGCTGTAGTTAGCAAGTAGAGGGACAGGGGGAGAGGAAGCCACACTCTGCTGCTCTTTTGCTACGAGCACCTGGGCCTGAAGCACCCCAGTTAGGGTGAGACAAGAAGAGTTAACGCCAGTCGGGTTTGGAGTTCTAATTCCAATAGAACTAGCATCTGAAGACCAGGGAGGCAGCGAGTGACTCCAAGTGTGTGTAGGGAGGCAGGAGTGCCCCAGGGGGTATCCTGGACAGGTGCTTACTTGTACTGCACAGGTGCACAGGGCAACAGGGGCAGAGCCCTGACTGGTCTGGGGCCCTCACTCACACTCTGCCTTTCCCATGTGTTAGAGGTAGGTGACACACCTGTCCAGGTTCCTGGACTAACAATCTGCCACTTCTTTGACAAGTGAGGCTGGGCAAGCCCCTGGCATCTTTGCCTACAGAATGGCCCACATCACAGGGAGGTGTCAGGGGCACTGAGAGAGCACATGGCAGTGCTTGGGAGGATGGGGGTGGGGATGGAGCAGCAGCTTCCAGCCTGTTTCCCTCCTGTGGATTAGCTGGGTGCTGGCTTTAAAATGTCCACACAGTCGGTTACTGCATGAGTGGTAGGGTCTTCATCCCCTCTCCTTAGGCCTGAGCAGGCCTCATGGCTGGCCTGACTCACAGAGCAAGCTTGGCTTGTGAACTCTGCCAGGCAAGCTTCTTTATGCCCTTGTAGGACATTCACTCTGGGAGACAGCCAGCTGGCTCCAGTCTCAGAGTCTGATGTCTTAGCTGCTGCCATACTGTGAGGAAGCCCAGGCGCTGTGTTCTGCCACTGCTGCAGCCCCAGCCCCAGCAAGCACCAGGCATCAGAATAACGACGGCTCCAGGTGACCTCAGCCCCTCAGTCTGACTTTCTGACCCGCAGAATGTACATTTGTCATAAAGTGGTTGTTTTGTGACCCTGATGAGTACCTGAGTAAGGGCTGGGCAAGGGTCGTGGTCCCATGTGCAGTGCTGGCGGCTCTTCATGGGAGCCTGCCTGGGAGGGCTGAGGGCATTCCTGAGAGGCACAGTGCACAGGTGCTGTGCACAGGCTTCCCAGCACCTCCTCAGGGACTCCTCTAGTGACCCTGTGCTGAGTCTGCATGAGCATTCCTGTTTCCAGGAAAACCAAGGCTCAAAGGGATTAAACCAACTGCCTGGGGCCCCATAGCTCCCAGGTGCTGAGTCGGGCTCTGAACCTTGGTCTGCCTGGCACTAGGCTTTAAAACCAGGAGACAGAAAGGTGCATCAGAGAGTACCTGAAGTGCAGGTGCAGGGCATGGAGGCCAAGGTCAAGGCTCCCCTGCACTCCAGTCAGAGGACAAGTGTCCCTTGGGAAAACCAATTGGAGGTGGGGTCAATCTGGAAATGTCCTCACCAGTTCCAAGGTCATAAAAACATGCCTTGCCCTCTCTGGGGGGGCGGGGTCAGCATTCTGTGCAAATTTTTCTCTCCAGGAAGGTGTTAGTTCATTTATGTAAGCTAAACATTACATGTGGGAGAGCAAGGGTTTGAAAACGTGGCATTGCTGGCCTTTTCCTCCACAGACCTGGAAAGTGAGGTTTCTTCATCTCTTTTCTCAAGCCTATTTGTTGGAAGTGCATGACCGAACCCCAGGGCTAGGAAGTGGGGGACAGTCCTCTGTGGGGAGTAGGAGCTATCCAAGGAGCCAAAGGTAGGCTGTAGCTTGGAGATCACTTGTGAAGAAAATCGAAGTCCTAGAGAGGCTGCAACCATGGCTGCTATCAGTGCCAAGGTCAAGGCCTCCCAGTCTCTGAGGCAGAGTTGCTGTCTAGAGAAGGGTTGGAGAGTGCCCTGCCCCACTGCTGGCCATCTTGGTCTGCTCACAGTGGCCTCCTTTTGGTTCTGAACATGCCCGTCCTTGCCCTTGCTGGTGCTGCCTGTCTTCCCCACCAAGCATGAGTACAGGGTGGGGGCAGGGTCTTGCCTTGCTGTTGCTGGGCATCTGGCTCACAGCAAGGGCTTGGCCCATGCAAGCCCATAGCGTGTCTTGAATGAATGAATGAGCACATCTTGGGGTCTTTCCTTGGCAGGTCTTTTCCTGACTGCTGGAAAGAGCCCCAATGGAGCCTAACCCCCCTCCTGAGGAACTGAGGGAGCCTACGTTCCTCCCATTCCTGGGACTGCATGAGGCACATTCCAGTTCCTGAGTCTGGTCGGGCTCCTGCCACGTGGCTCAGTCTAACTGCCAGACCCAGAGAGGCCTCCCTGGAGCTGCCCTTCTGGTCCTGCCCTCTGCAGGATCCCCTATCTCCCCCCGGCTGCAGCAGCACCCTCCTCCTTGCCCTTGGAGGCTGCAAGCGGGGAGCTGGGGTCACTGAGTGTGCTTCGGCCTTTAGACACTCCCCAGCCCTCTGGTGATCAACACAAACCAGGGATTAGGAAGACTGGTGGAAAACACTCCTGTGTGCCGGGCTCACTCCACTCAATTGAAACTTGCCAGCATCAGCACTTCCCTGGAAGGCTGTGCAAAGTCAGCGGTCGGCCCATGCTGGAGCTGCCTCCAGGACTGGGTGCCAGGAGCTCCAGGGCCAGGCTGAGGGGTGAGGCAGGTGACTGAGGCATCTACCCAGGGCCCCTCTGTCCTGGGCAGGAGGAGTTTCACACTGGGCCCTTCCATCAAGAGGCTTTTAGTCTAGTGGGGAAAATAGATATGGGACAAAGGAGCCCAGGGATGACTGGAGGGATGTGTGGTGCAGGAGAGGCAGGGCGCTGGCAGGAGGGTGCAGCACGAGGCTCAGGGCCAGGCATAAGGATTCTAGGCTGGGCTGGGGAGATAGCTCAGCTGGTAGAGTGCTTGCCTCGCAAGCACAAGGCCCTGAGTTCGATCCCCAGTACCGCAAAAAAAAGAAAAAAGGATTCTAGGCTTTGCAGGCCACAGGGGCTTTGTCCCCCGCTCAACTCTGCCATTGAAAGTAGATGGGCAATCTGTCAAGGGGTAGGTGTGGCTGTGCATCCTCCTATGCAAAAATTGGGTGGGCTGGCTTTGGCCCAGAGCTTGCTGGCCCCTGTGAGATGGCACCTGACCAAGCCCACGTCCAAAGCTGGAGGTGGCACGGCACCAGGCAGCAGCTTGCCACCCCTTCCCAAATACTGCACGTCAGACTACATTGGATGGCTTCCAAACAGCATCCTAACATTCCTGGGATGATGGTTTTATTATCTCATTTTATAGGTAAGGAAACAGACCCAGAGGGGTGAAGTCACTTATCTAAGACTGCAATGGCCTAGAATGCAGGTTGGTATGATCCAGAGCTCAAACCAGGAAAAGGAAGTGCACCTGGACCCCCACCCTGACCTCTCCCTGGGCAGCAGTGGAGATCAGCCCTGGTCACTGAGAGTTGGCTGGACTGAGATTAGAAGGTAACACGAAAATGACAGTGAAGCTGCCAACACCTGAGGCACTGCCACACGTGGTGGCACAGGCACGTGATACTCTACGGGCCCAACTTACCAGGAATTGTGGCAGCCCTACACGGTGTACCATCTCAGCACCACTCTGTGGGAGAGGCTGCTGAGGGCCAGAGAAGCCACATGTCAAGCTGGGAAAAGGCAGAGCTGGGGCTTGGGCCTCATCACCAGGAATGTGTGTGGGTGTGTGCGTTCCCCAATGGGTGAACAAATCCAGTGCTCCCAGGAGGATGAGCCACCTGGACCCAGTGATACCAAATACCCTAGGCATCCAGTGCACCCCTCAGGGGCACTGAACCCTGAACCCATGTGCAGCCCCAGTGGTAAAAGTCTGGGTGGCCTGGAGAAGACCCTGGGTCTTTCTGTTCCTCATGCATAATTCCAACTTGGGGCTCTACTTTTCCCTTTCTTGGGGCTGTTCACACCTAGGATCCTTCAGGGAGCCTCTGCACAGGGTGTCCCATATGGTCAGGAGCCTGGCATGGGAGGCTGTGAGTGGGGACAGTTGTCTGCCGCACTCCAAACTCAGCTGTGTCCTTTGTCTCCACAGGCAAGGCCACCTTCAGGCCATCAGGGCTCATCCCACCTGGGTAGCTACATTACCTGCAAGATCTTCCTTGGATGAAACTAGTCTTGGAGAGCTGCTTCCTGGTTCAATTCTGAGTGACAGTCTGTAAACAAAGATTTTCACAAAATCAGACGTGCCCTGGCTTCTGAGAGGGGGAATAGAGTATATGTACATTTGGGGTTGGGAGATGGGATGTCTGTGAGGGGCCATGGTAGCTGTGGAATCCAGGCTCCTGATCACAGCTGCATACATTTCATAAAGGAGGAAACTGAGGAGCGATGGGGCTAAGTAGCTTCCTTTCCCAAGTCCACAGGGCCAGCAGTGGCAGAGCAGCGCAGGGATGCTCTGACATGCATGAAGGTTCCATGGGCCACAGCTGGCAACCTGAGTACCCTTTCTGGAGTGGAGCCAGCCCCCAGTGAGATAAGGAAACCCCAAGTCCACATAACAAACTGAATGCTTGCTTACTGTCTCCAGGGAGGTGGTGCCTCTGACTCCCCCAGGCTATAGTGGGGGAAATCCAGGACCCCTGGGCTCCCGGCCAGCAAGAGGGGAACCAGTCCCTCTGTACAAAGGAGGAGGGTCAGGCGCCTCCCTGCTGTAGCAGAGGCATGGGACATTCAGAAAGTCTCCTGAATGGAAGCAAGAAGAAAAGAAATGGCCTAGCAACACCACAAAGAAGGAAAGAGAAAGGGAGGCAGTGCTGCCCTGGCCTGACCAGGAGCACAGGAAATCCCCCTGGGTTCTGTCAGTGGAGGGAGGGCTTATTAAGAAGACGGCTGAACAGAATAAAATCTGAAAAGTGAGATGATGAAACAAAGGAATAGGATGGAACAGGAGACTGTGGGCTGTGGGGACCAAATGGAAAACTAACTGAAACAAGAGTGTGCTGGCCGAACCTCTAAGCGGAAACAGGTCACCTGGGGACCACTGAAGACTGAGGAGGAGATCGAAGCCCTCAGAGAGGAGTTGAGGACGAGGAGGGCAAAGAGCATGAAACACATGGCTCCCTGCAAGACAGAAGTCAAAAAATGATACAGAAGAGGAAGTCCAAAGGAGCAGAGAAGCCCTGCGTGCCCAGGAGACTCTGTGCTCTGAGGCTGTACCCTATAGGGCTTTGGTGTTTCATGGGGTTCTTCAACCCCAGGCAGACAAAACATGGAATTGCTCGAGACTTTTCTCTACAGCAGCACTCAAAGCCAGGAAGCCACGCGCAAGGTCTGCAGATCTAGGGGAGAGCAGAGCCCCCAGAGCACGCAGACATTGCCATGGAGGACTCAGGGAGTGCAGGAGCCATGAGGCCGGGGAGGGGCCTGCTTCTTGATGACATTCAGCTAAGTAAGGGATCATTTTTAAAATAAAGACTCCAGGAACAGAGACAATGCAGAGGAACAACAGGTGGTAAGAATTGAATCCATTTAAAAATATGAAACAGTAGGAATTATGATTCCTGAACATGATGTTTATGTTATAGACTTGGACTATGTGGTCCAATAATAACACAACTAACAAAAATCTGGAAGGTGGTGGAGGTGAGGGAGGGAACAGTGCTCAGTTTAATCTTTCAAAACCAGAGCCAACTGGTACTGGCCTCAGTAGAACCCAGATACAAGAAGACTCACTGATTCAGCCTCTTCATGCTTTCTCTGACTCCTTTAAAGAATCTAGGGAGGCTCATTTGGGAAATAATGTCCCTTGTAAAAGAAATACTTATTTAGAGAGCAGAGATTCCTGACTTGTATTTTAGTTCCTTTTTCTGATTGAATTAAAATAAACTTAATACTTTGATTAAAAATAGTAAGAGAGGTATGATCCTATTTTAATAAATTCCATCCTTGCATCTATCCATTGGTCTATCCTTCTTCTTGTAGATGTAAATTTTCCACACAGAGAAAAATGTCCAGAATGATGTTTACTTAATGCTAAAAGTTATGCTTTCTAGGTGATAGGAATTTGGGTAATCAAAAAATCAGTAAAAGAGACAAAAGACTGAGAAAGACAAAGCACTGACTGGGCCTCCTGGTGCACTTCTCAAAGCAGATAGGAAGTGTTAGGCAAGTAGTGTCACCAATGTCCTAACTGAGGGTGAGAAGCCAGTCTGCCTGGGCGGGGGAGCGGGCCATGGAGGGTGGGCCCCCAGCAGAATCACAGGCCCTGCCTGCCTCTTTCTACTCAAGCCAGGACCTCCCTGGGAAGGGAGCCCGCAGTGGTGGCTGGTCGGGGCCAAAATGTAGCCTTCCCTGCTGGGCTTGCCCATTTGGCCACAACAAAGGGCCTTTGTAAACCTCAGGCTCACTGTCCTTTAGCATCAAGTGTTGAGGGTGCTCTTCGACCTTCAGAAAAGAGGGAGTAATCACTCATAATCTGCAGCCTGTCCAGGGATTGTCTCATGGTCACAAGTATTTATAGACCATTTTTCTCCTTAAAGCATATTAGCGTTAATGAAAAACTACTGTCTCTTTAAATTGAAAGTCTGGCGCATGAATGGAAAATATTACCCAGAACCTAAGCAGGAATAGTCTCGGCTGCAGGGCACTCTTTTCAGGAACAGCAAATGCTCTGTGAATAAAGCAAGCTTGATTGTGAGGAACTGTAGTTTTAATGGTAATCTCTGGCCTTTATTTATTCTTGTTGCCATTATGTAATAGATCACAATTTCGCATTATTTTTAATTTTGACAAATTATTTTATAAGAACAACTAAGATGTTATGTCTATGATGTTAGAACCACATAGGGGAGCTCTGAAAGAAGACAAATCTCCAGACCACATCCAGATAACCATCTGGATGGTTATCAAGTGATCAGGGCAGGTCTGATTTACAGCCAGGATAGCAAACCACTCCTGCAGAGCTGGCCAGGTGGGGCGCTGCTGAGCAGCCACCTCAGATCCCTGGGTGTGACTCAGAGGCCATGGCTCTCTACAGTTTTCACTGGCTTAGATGAATACCAACTAATCAGGAAGATCAAATTTGTAGACACAAAACTGGAAGAGAGAGAGAAAAAAATTCATACTAGATAACAAAATTCAAAGGAATCATGGTACACTGGAAGGAACCAGTAAGATAAAATTTAAAATAAAACCTGTAAAATTGACATTTAGGTATCAAATGATCAATTGCATGATGACTGAGACTGGCTTTGTATCAGGTTACATGAAAAATAACTAAGGCTCATAGTTGACATCAAACTCAAAATGAGCCAAAAGGATGCCCAACCAATATGGCAGAGTTGACACCAAAAGTCCGCCTTCTCCCTCCAAAGACAGAAGTGCTGGATATACTCCCAGGTGTCTCCAGTGAAGAAAGAACTGAGAACCAGAGCATGGTGAGTGGACGATGAGTCACAGGACCTGTAGTGATCTTTCTGAGAAGGGGGTCTACCCACAGGGGCTGCGCAGGGATGGTGCTGGGGTTCACTCTCACGCCCCCCAGGCTGCACAGGAAAGCCATGCTCAGAAGGGAATGCAACAGCTCAGACCATGGGGCCTGAGGCGCTAGGGCTATGCAGGTGGCACTGCTGTGGGGTCATAGGGCATGCAGTGCTGTGGGTGCTGGGGCATGGGGGCCTGTCACTCATTGGTCCCAGTAAGGGCTGGATCACCCCCAAGGACCTGAATGCTAGGGTCAACAGCAGCTGGTAGGCCTGACTCAGGAGTGGGTGGGGACTCACTTGTAGTTGTCATCTTCCACAAACTTCTGGAGCTCTTCAATGTAGCGTACTGATTTCAGGTACTTCTGCACGTGGGGCAGTGTTGTGAGGTGATCTGCAAAAGGCGGACAAAACCCAGAGGCCTCAGTCTCTCCCATCTCCAGGCCCAAAGGAGAAGCACAGGAATTTCTATTTAGACACTTCTTGGCTACTGAGGCTCATTCCCTGAGGCCCTCAGTGTCAGATTCTGTGCTAGGCACAGAGGAGTGGTCAGACCTGGGTTCTGCTCTTGAAGAGTGACCCCAAAGGTGTGGGCCACAGACAACACCCTCCAAGGCCACCATAGTTCTCTGACCAGGAAAGAGAATCTGAGGCCTCCACTAGAGCTCAGGGTTGGGAAAAGAGGGTGTCCTGGCCTCCAGAACAGACCAGAAACAGCTGTCTGTGTCCCCTGCAGGTGTCCACTGGGACAATCAGGTGAACCTCCCATGCCTGCCCACTGCCTGTGTGACAGGAATGCAGGAATCACTGATCTGTGTGCACGAGCCCGACCCAGATGATGGCCCATGGCTTTAGCTGCTGCAGCCTGGGAAGGAAAGGAGGGGTCCTGTGTCTGAGCACCTGTCTGAACTGGGCTGGGCTTCAGGTGACTCACAGGCATCTTCTATCTTAACCTTCACTCAGCCTCACATAGGAGAAATAATAATCCTGTGTCATGGAGGATGAACCTGGACAACTGAGAAGTGGCAGAGTCAGGGTGGACCCAGGACAGCTGAGGCTGTGCCACACTGCACTGCCTCTCTTTCTTGGAGTGATTGATGCCAGTCACTGCCCTCCTGCTGAGGGGGCCATGGGGTGGGACAGACACATTAAGTGGCAGGAGCCAGGGAAGCCGTGAAGAGGATGGGTGGGGAGGACCCTTGTTTTCTGGGCAGTGTCCAGGTGCTGTGGGAGCCCTTGAAGGCCCTGCCCCTTGGCTGCCAGATTCTGAAGGTCTTTTTGTTTCTCTAGTCTCTGTTCTTGTCTGTGAAATGTGGATAATGACACCTGCTCCATGAGCTGATGACGGGTGTCAGGTGAGGCCAACAGTGACAGGGGTCTGCACTCCCTGCGCTCGGCGGAAACCCAAGGTCTGTGTCCAGGGTGTGGCTCATGTCATGGCCCCACTTTCACACTTGAACAAACCGTAGAGAGGAGAAAGTGACTTTTCAAGGGTTAGCTCTGAGACTTGAACTGAGTCGTCTGACCTGAAGTCTGTGTCTGTGACAGCTCTGTTGGCCAGGGTGACTGGGGGCTCTGGGACAAGGGAGGCCCCTGTGCAGAGAACACAAGTGCCTGTCAGAGGAAGGCTGACCTGGACAGTGGTCTTTGAAGGTCAAACCCATGTAGAAAGGATCTAGCACATATCTGAAGCTTGAGATATTAAAATGAAGAGCTTTGTTGGACTACCTGGTTTCTGAAGTTTTCTTACTCCAGAAGAAATCTGATGTTGGACCCAAATTTCAATAATGCAAGATTTCAAAATCTCAACAAACAAGGTTACTAACCATAGCTGCAGGAAACTTGTAAATCAGCAATTATTCGGAGAATATTGTTCATCTGATTAGATCTTTGTTCATTTTCCATGATGCTGCCTGAGGCAGGATATGCAGAATCGATGTAGATTAAATCCAGAAGATAGATCCCTAAAATTAAAGAAGATATTGAATTGTGGTAGGAGTTTACTACTGATCAGAACAAAAGAGCATAAAATAGCCCTGCTCTGCAAGGAGGAGGGAAGGGTGGCTTTCGGAGACCGGAGATCCTGTCTGGGTTGCAGTTCCAATCCTGACCCCAACTCCTCATTTTTCATGCAGACTGTAAATTGAACATCTGAGCAACATCCAAAATGAATGCTGGCAGATTTTGACATTTCTTGTTCATACTTTTTCCAACAATAAAGCTCTTTACTTATAACCCAAATTGAAAATAACAGGACATGAGATGAATACTTGTTTTTCACCAACCAGTGTAGCTTATTTAATAGGTTGAAACTGTCATGTTGAGGAGGACATCCGTTTGGGCTGTTATAGTTTGGATCTGGAGCATCTCTCAAAGGTTCATGTATGGAAAGCTCCAGAGGTGGAGATTTAGGGAAGTGACTGGATCATGAGGGCTCTAACCTTAAGAATGGATTAATCCACTGAAGGATTCATGGCTAAATGAGCTACTGGGTGGTGGTGGAGATGAGGAGGTGGAACCTAGTTGGAAGCAGTGGGTCCTTGGAGGCATGCCTTTGGAGACTGTATCTCGTCTCTCCCATTCCTTGTCTCTCACTCCACCTTCCAGTCACCATGAGGTGAGCAGCTATGCTCTGCTACTCCCTTCTGCCATGATACTCTGCCTCACCACAGGCCCAGAAAAAAATGGAGCCGCCAACCATGAACTGAAACCTCTGAAACAAGGAGCCAAAATAACTCCTTCCTTCTTTAAGTTGTTTATCTCAGGTACTTTTTCAAAGCAACAAAAAGCTTACTAACACAGGCTGAATTCTCTTCACTTTTTCACTTAAGCGTAAGTTTGTCCATATAATATGCATGCATGCACACACATATATAATCATAAATTAACTAGAGAACAAAAGAAGAGATTAAAAATGGAAAAGTTCTCAGTACAAAGACAGAGAATTCTCCTGAGGATGCTTAAAATAAGGTGTGATATAAGTACAAGGCCTTAACAGTCCAGTAAAGAGCTGGGGGAATTCAGGTTGCCAATTTGTATGCATATATGATATAGTAGTATAGTAACAAAATTAGCAATCTTGTTTTTATATAGTTCTTTTCAAATACCCATAGATTACCATAGATTACTTAAAACATTTTTGTTTATACTAGGTTATGAAGAAAGGTTCAATTAGTTCTAAAAAGTAAATACCATATTATTCACATTCTTTGACCTTACTATAACATATCTAGGATTTAAATACTAAAAAATTCTAACCATTTGAAAACACACACACACACACACACACACACACACACACACTCACAAGTAACTCCTAGGTCACAGAAAACACAATCTAAAATTTAAAAAAATCTGTTTGAAAATGAAAACAGTAACACTACATATCAAAAGTATGATTCTGGTCAAAGTGGTAATTTTATAGTCTTAAAAGTTTACTATTAAATGACTAAGAATTATTACAAATACAGAAAATTAAACTGGTGATTTAGAGTTTGGTATGGATGGGTGAGCACTGCACTAAGAATTATATGCTTCTTATCTTATTTGTCCTCCTAACACCCATTTTTTGAGGAGGAAAGAAAACTCAGAGAGGATGTGTAACTTGCTGGAGGTCACCCAGCTGGTAAGAGCTGGAGATAGGAGTCGAACCCAAGCCTGTCTCCTCTGGAGTACACGCTTCCTGCCGCCACAGTGGACCACTGGTGCTGGATACCATGACTCATTCGTCTACTTTTAAAATAGCTACACATTGTTACGGGAAACCATTAAATCACAGAAACACATGCTAGCACTTCTCATAGGAGTCATTTCTACTTCCTTTCTTTCTGGTGGTACTATGCTTCCAAAATTTTAATAATTAGAAATAATTTCCCTTGTACAGAAGCTCTAAGCCTGGTAGGTTTGAATCCATGGATTTATTCTTCCTCTTAACTTTGTTTTTCCTCTCTCCTCTTAAAAATGTAACTCAGTTACCTCCCCAAGGACTCGGCAATGGCAATCCTGAAAATCCCATTATTGCCTCAACCACAACAGAAAGCATCCCCAGAACTGAGGAGCGGGCGGAGGGATGTGGGCCACGAGGCAGCGTGACTGAGACGCAGCACACAGATGTCAGCCTGCCTGACTCAGAGGGGCTGGGCAAACCTCAGCCCAGAGCAGGATAAGGGCAGAGGGGACTTCTGCTTCTGGGGTCTATTGCAAGACAGAACTGTCCCCTCCTTGTTGCATCAACTCTGGGAAGAAGGAGGAGACAACTAAAGCTCAGGGGTGAAGGTGCCTACCCCCGGGGCCTCACAGCAAGTGTGCTGGGACTTGCACCAGGTCTGTCTGGCTGCAGCGCCAGCCCCAGCCCCTCCTTGCACCCTGGGAGTGGGGGGCTCGCTATTGCCTGAGAGTAGCATGTTCATGGTTCCCCCCCAGGAAGCACGCATACTCTAGCTCCTGCCTGCTCCTCAGGCCACAGTGTGCTGAGAGGATGGGGTGACGCCCCCAAAGGAGGTCCCTGGCTCCAGTGACCTGGGGCAACCTGCCCCTGGGGATGCCTGGACAGAGCCTCTGCATAGACAGTCTTTCACTTCTGCAACCAAAATGGCCACAGAAGCAGCAAATCTTCTGTAGCTAACAAAGTTTTCAGGGAAACCTTTTCTGTGTCATATTAGTCCATATTAGGAAATACTTATACACCCGAAGCATAAGGAAATCATAAGAATAACTACCTCCAGCTGGCACTGGGCCAAGTGCTGGGCTAATGCCTCTGTCTGTTAGTGCTCACCACAGCTCCAGTCGGAGACGTGATTGTATCACCCGTGTACTTAAGGCCTGACTCCCCACCAGCCTAAACCCTGAGAATGGGCGGTGTGTCCTGTTCCTCGAGCTCAGTCCCTGGTGTCTGGAACAGAGCATAGAGGAGCTGGTGGTAAACACCAGCTGAAGAAGGGAACGCCAGAATGAAGGCATATTTTATTCAACCCAGACAATAACTACGAAGCACATGTTGTTCTGTCGCTGAAGAGACACCGAGAGTCAAGTGACCATGATGATAGCTGGTGTTTGCTGAGCACTCACTATGCCCCCCTAGGTCCTAAACTACTGGCTTTGGCCAGATTACTAATCTACAAGAACAACACTGTGGCAGGAGGTCTCATCCCTGTCATATGGAGGAAGGAAGTGGAGCTGAGAGGTTGTGTTGCTTGCCTGAGGTCACACAGTGGGAGAGTGGCAGAGGCAGGATTTGCACACAAGTCTGTCCAGGCTGCGTACTGTCAGTCCTTCTTTTCCTTCAGCCAGATCCTCCAATGCCTGGTAAGATGGGGACATAGCTGAAGCTGGGGGGCAGCAGGCAATGGCTCTTCTTTGCCTGATTTCTCCTTTGGGGCCCACTCTCTCCTGGAGGGCTCATAAAGAGACTGTGGCTCTCTCTCCCTGCCATACCAACCACCGCCTACTCCCAACTCCCCTGGTGCCCACTGGGGCATATCTGTCCCAGGTCCCATCACCAGTGGCCCACCAGACTTGGGGGCTCTGCCAGATCTGCAGCATGACAGGTAGATGCGAGTGTGGGGCTCAGAGGCAGACCTGGGGCCCTGCCTCTGCCACTGCTAGAGTGAAGGTGGCCTCAGGTGAGGCTCTCTGCCTCCAGGGGCCTCAGTTCCCTTGACTGTGAAAGTGGGTAATAACTGTGACTGAAGGGAGACTCCTGGCCCAGGGCCTGGACCATTGAAGTGGCCCAAAAGCTAAGCTGGGACCTTGTGAAGTCCCACTGGGAAAACCAGCAGGATGTTTGAGACAGAAACACCCAGCTGCATTTGCCATAACCATGCATGGTGCCCAGATGCTGGTCACACAAGGCCACCCCCAGCTGGACTATGCTGGGAGCTTCCATCTAGAGGGGACAGCACAGCTGGACATCACAGTTCCTATTCCTATTTAGACAGTTACTGAAGCAGATGACACTGTGCTGTTGGCCCATGAAGATGGGCAGTAACTGGACCAGCCACTGGCTTTGGCTGCTGCAGGGTTGAGCAATGCCAGGGACTAGGCTGGAAGGGGAGGTGTGGACACTTCAGGGGAAGCAGCTGCAACAGTCCCAGCCACTGTCTGCTACCGGGAGGATGTGCACTGCTTATCTCATGTCCTTTTGCAGCAATCCTGACCAGCAGGTATTCTCATTCTCCCATTTTACAGGTTAGAAACTGAGGCTTAGGAAGAAAAACGACAGGCCAAGATCACACAGCTTGCAAGTGTGAGTCAGGCCTATTGGACTTCAAAGGCTTGGGACAGAGAGCAGTGCTAGGGGCTGGGGGCTGAGAGGCTCAGGGACAAGGGTCCTGGCCACAGAGCTGGAAGTGTGAGGAAGCCCACTGTGGCCTGCCTCCTGAGGACACTGCTGGCAGCTGGCACCAGCCCCATCCCATGCCCACCCGCAGACTGGCCCTCCCCTGTCGGGGGCAATGCCCCAGACCACACATCTGCTCTGCTGCTCCTTGGTGCCCCACACAGGGCCTGGTGACACTGCTGTGGCTGCCACACGAGTGCCAGCCAGACTGCTGTGGTGGGGCAAGGACCCCCAGGGTCGGGAGTCGGCAGCCCTCAGCTGGCTGTGCTGTGGAGCCTTAGCTGAGGCTGGGCTGGCCTCAGCATGAGGGGTGGGTGGCCACCCCTGCTTCCTGACCTGAATCCAGGCTCCCTTCAGAGGCATCCACAAGATGATCCAGCCCCAAGGAGGGAGCTCGAGGACAAAGGAGGCGCTCTCCTGAACAGACCCCTGCTCTGAGGCAGAGGGACACCCATGTTCAGTGGCGCAGAGCCCTCTACAAGGCCAGGCACTCGCAGCCTCCCTGAGCCAAAGCCCGCGGCTGGCCTGGGGCTCCTGCAGGCCCAGGGACTCACTACGCCCTTGTTCTCCCATCACCGCCCCGTCTCGCTTCCAGCCCGAGTCTGGTTTTGGTTTTTCTCATACGGCTTTCTTTTCAATAAGGAAAATTCTGCTGTGTTGAGGGGAAAAAAAACCTTTGCGGTATAAAATGTGCCACATTTCCATCTCAAGTGTTCTATTTTCTCTCTCTCATTTTCAAAGTTTGAGATGAAAGACTTTTTCCCATATTCTCCCACTCTGCCTTGTGAAGCCCACTCTCAGACTTCAGAGATGAGGCGTGTTGGCACTCAGAACTGCACTGTGTGGTTCGATCACATCAACTGTCCCCAGAAGTTCCCAATGAAATAACAGCAGCTGCTCATTAGGGTTTGTGGTTTTTTTTTTTTTTTTTTCTGAGAGAGCACAAAGCAATTCCATTTTCTGCAGGCAGCCCTGGCTCCCTGAGAAGATAGAGAAGACTATGTGTATTAATTAGTGCCTGCTAATTAATATCAAGCATGTAAAACAGCGGCTTCAGAACAGATCCTCATTTAAAGAACATCCCTATGGGAAGTCCGTGGGCTGCTTGCTGTCATGGAGACATGCTTCCTGGTCTGCAGGAAAGGGGCAGGCAGGCCCCAGCAGTCACATGGCAGGCGGTGAGAAGCCGTGTTTTCTGCAGGAGCACATGGCTTCATTTATGTTTTGGTGTCGTGGCTCATGAATCACAAAGTCATGTGGACAAAGTCCTGCAGCCTGGACAGTATCCTGGGGTCCAGAGGAGCCAAGTCTCCTCCAGGCTCCCCAAGGTGAAATGAGGACACAGCTAAGACCCCTGTGCACCCTGGAGGTCACCTGTGGAAGTGCAAGGAACTAACTAACCTATTATCTCCAACTGTCCCTGGAGAGCTGGGATGGCAAGGCATGTGCTGGGGTTCTGATCAGCAGAAATAAAAGGGGTGAGGAGAGGCACTAGTCTGTATTGCTATTGGCCTTGTTTTGTGATAGACCCTGTGCTACATGTACCATCTCATTTAAATCTCTAGCAATTTTATTGGCAAAAGAAAAGAAATGGTCACTTTTGTCTAGGCAATATTCACTCCCTAATTCATCTGGAAACAGCCCTCAGTTTTCTTTTGGGGGAAATCCTACCTCCCACACTCATAATCCATGTGGTTTTGGTGGGTCTGGAGCAATTTCACTCCTTCCTTTGCCCCAGGGATAAAAACAACTTCTAAAAAAAAATAATAATTTGGTAAAGAGAAAACCTTCACCAAATAACTCAGAGATGAAAGAAGAAATTAAAATCACTAACTATCCACACATGATGTAATCAAAACCTTATAACTGTACCAAGAGAAAAGTCCATACTTTAGAAAGAAAAAAATGCATGGTCTTAGTATTCATCATAAAGAATTACAATTTATTATACAGAAAATAATAAAACACAGCAAAAACGAGAACACAAATATAAAAGCAGAAATAATTAATTTTTAAAAATCAAAAGTCCAGCAGAGTATTAAAAAAAAATGAAAGTTGGTTCTTTGAAAGAAATGGATAGAGAATCTTTTGGTATGAATAATAGAGAGAGAAAAAAAGAAAGAAAACACAGAAGTACAATGTTAGGGGTGAGAGAAGGGGCTATGACTGCATGCATGGAGGAGATATTAAAATAATTGTAATTTTATGGCAACACAGTTGGAAATCTAGATGACAAGGTTGCTTATTAGGGAAATCTACTTTTCTCCCAAATTGTCTCAAGAAGAGGCAAAAACTTCTGCTAATATTAATGTTTTTATTAAATTAAATTAAAAATTACTAATATTTTATATAAAAATATTGAGAAAGACACTGTAATTAAAACTACCATACCTAGAGAGTTTTATGAAACTCGTTCATAGAACCTTTAAAGAAAAACTGAATGTTACTTAAACTCTTTCATACCATAGAAAGTTAGAAATAGTTGCCGTTCTTTTTGACTTTAGCACACCAAAACCTGACAGGGTGGCAAACACTAGAGGGTTAAGATACTTGCAATTCACAGGACAGCTGATATACAAAGCTGCTACAGTGAAGGCAAATGTCACAGAGGATGAGCCGCATGCTCCTATGGAAGAGAGAGATGACGAATAAAGACGTGGCAGTTAGGCGGGTGCAGTGGCCACGCCTGTAATTCCAGCAGCTCTAGAGGCTGAGGCAGAAGGATCTCGAGTTCAGTCTCAGCAACTTAGCAAAGCACTAAGCAACTCAGTGAGACCCTGTCCCTAAATAAAATACAAAGGACTGGAGATGTAACTGAGTGGTTAAGCACACCTGGGTTTAATTCCCTGGTACCAGAAAAAAAAATGTGAAAGACCCTCAAGGCTAACTAGTAATTGAAGAAGTACATATTAAAATGAGATTATTTTTGCCACTTATACTGACAAAAATCAAAATGATTGATAATACTTGGGGTGGATAAGAGTGCAGTAGAAACCAATAGAAACTTTTAGGGGAGACTTGGCAGTATCTACCAAAATTTCAAATATACATTTTCTAGGAGCCAGCAATTTCACTCCTAGAAACTTATTCTACAGCAACACTCATACAAATTGTCAAATATTAACAAGTAATAGTCATTGTAGCATTCTTTATGATTCATCAATCATAAAAAATTGCATGGTTTAGATTAATTATTTTATATACTAGCAGTGGAATATTATTAAAAGAATAAAATGTTTTTAAGAACTGATTTAGAAAGATATCTGTGATGTGTCATTAACTGAAAAAAACATCTACATCTATTTCACAAATGGAGACATAAACACAAAGAATACACTGCTAAGCCTGTTAGCAGCAGCCATCTTTGGGCATGGCACTTTAGGGTTGTTTTCTGACTTACACAATGTCATATTGTTTCAGTCGTTAGCTACAAATATGTACTACTTTTAGAAATAAAAGAAAGCAGGATCCATTCTTTATCCCTCCTTTGCGCCTTCCTTCCTTCCTTTCTTCCCCTCTCTCCTTCCCTCCTTCCTTCCCTCTTTCCTTTTTCCCTCCCTCCCTATTTTCCTCCTTTCCTCCTCTCTGTAAGAGGCAAGTATTTTGTTTCTGACAAGTGATTTTGCAAGTACCCTTAGCTCCTGGTTGCAGCCTTGATCCTCAGGCTTAGGTTGGAAGGCCACAAACCTTTGCTGACAGCCTCTGTCTCTGGTACCCAGCCTGTTAACGGAAGTGCCTCACCATCTCCTCCCTCATCCCCTGCCTTTTGTTCCTCTACATGCAGTGTCCAGTCCAGACTGAACCCTGTGATCTTGCTCAACTCCTCTCAGGCCATGCTCGCCACCCCCGTAAAGTTACCCTGTGACTTTCCACCCCCAACAGACATCCTGAAAGCTCCCTAGGGAGCTCTCACTGCTCCTTGGGCTCTGCTTCTCCAGGCTTTCCCGCCCTTCTCCCATGAAAATCCTGCACATGCCCTCCACACCAGGGCCCCCTGTGCCTCCTCCTGCCTCCTGATTGGCTTCCCTTCCTCCTGTCACATTCTTGATCACACTCCTGGGGGCAAGTACTGTGCCCTGCCTATCTCTGCATGCTCCCATGCCTAGTATCAAACCCAGCCTAGGGTCGGGGCTCAAAGAATGTTTGGGGGCTGACCAGAGCCAATGTTGCATCTATTCACATGCACGACTCACTTTCATCTGGTCTCTGAAACTTCACTGTTCAGTGGAAAAGAGTGACCATGGCTGTCAGGCACCCCACTCCACTGCCACCCTGAGGGCCAGCCCTGAGCTCTGCTATCTCCAAGCTAAATACCCTTATTTCTCCGAGCGCTCTGAAGGGCTTCCAGAGGTGCTAACGTCACCAAGAGGAAATGCAAAATGATTCCCCCAGTGAAAGCTTCGGAAACCTGCCTCTATATTGGGTAGAACTGAGGCTGCCCACGTGCCAAGGAAAACACTCCCGAGCTTGTCTTTCCACTGCTGGCTCTGAGATCTGCTACTGTGCACAGAAAGTCTCCCTGAACGTCTCAGGCCACTAGGATCCTGGCCAGAGAGTGAGCTCACAGACGGCCGCTTTAGTCGCCAAAGTATTTTCCACTTCCACTAATGCACTCCTGCATCTGTGGCCACGCTGTACCTGGTCTTTACAGATACCAAAAATAATAACAGTGGCAAATGCAAAACTCAGCTTCATTCATTACTCAGTGGAAACTGCATAATGAAATACCACATTCTGAACCTCAGTCGCCAATCCCTCCATTCTCTGGGAAACAAGCAACAGATTTTAGGAGGGTGGGCTACAGCCAAACTGATTTTCACTTTCTTAGAGCAAATCCTTCCCAGATTTTGCCAAAGTGAAAACTGAAAGTCTCCTTGGACCCTCTGGAGAGAAGGCATTGTGACCCACCTATCTTTGGTTTTAGGCTCGGGGGTTTTGACCCTTGCTGCCTTTCCTGAGATGAGAGGATGCGAGTCCTCACAGGGCAGGGGCTCCTCTCACTCCACAGTCACGCCATCTCTGTGGACTCCTCTCTTCTCCAGAACGCACTGTGGACACAAGGCTCTCAGCCCAGCCAGAATCAACTGGCCCAGGGCAGCCCCACCTTTCCAACCCTCTTGAGGTCAGGGTCTGCAGGCCAATCTCATCAGGGTGGGCGAAGCAGCCTCAGCCCCAGCCCCAGCAGCAGGGGGCGCTGGCAGCTGCCAGTGCTGTGGCCAGCCTGCATCTGCGGGGTTAGTGGGCGTGGGTGGGTGGAGGAGAGCCTGGCGAGATAATGCTTCAGACTGGAAGGCCCAGTCACAGCTTCCCTCCTGTGCTGCCTCTCTCCTGCCCACCAGACTCAATTCCCTTGGAAAACAATCCAAGAAACTTGACGCCCTGGGCCCAGGGCTCCTGGTCAGCTCCTTGAGAACTGACTTTTTACTCTGGCCTGGTCTCCAGCACCACTTTTACTCCTTCTGGCTTCTCCTCTCCTCCACAGTTCACTGCTATCCCAGCAGGCTTTGGGGTCAGTGCTGCCCTCATTAGGACAGTCCTGGCTACACCATCAGAGGATGCTTTGTGGGGAAGACAGAGGTCTAAGTGGCAGGGAAGCAATTCTTCTGGGCAATCAGAAGAGACCAGAAGCCCTCTGAGAGAAGGTGGTGAGACACTCTTAGAAGGGGATGCCACAAGGACACAGGGACCAGCCCACTCGTTAATGTCCACCCTCACTGAGAAAGGGCATCAGTGCTACAGATTTTTGTGGAGTTACCCCCATACCCCAGATTCAGGGGTAGAGGAGAACCAGAGAGGCATGTTCCCCTGACCTCATGAGGCACACAACCTGGTGTTCAACAGAGGCACTAATTACACAGATAATTAAGGGCATGGAACTACTAAAACAAAAACTTGAGGAATTAAACTCAGGTGAGATAGAAATGGGTTAGTTATGACCTTGGCATCAGTGGCCTCTCCTTAGCTCCAGTGCCCCAGGTCATTCTGTGTATGGGATTCCAACCCAGGTGTCTGGTACCTGCTGTCAAACCCAATGATCAGAGTTCTACACGGCATGGAGGAAAGAGGTGGGGGCAGAGGCGCTTCATTCGAGTCCTGGCACTGGCTCATTACTCAGACTGAGCGCGGAAGCTTCAGACCCCTGACCTTGCTGCTCTCTCCATCCGGGAAGCAGAGCTAGGTCCCCTAATTCATGGGGCTGGATGAAGACTTGGGGAGATAAGGCACACATGTGGGGCCCTCATAGAGCCCCACACATAGGCACACATGCAGTGGACCCTCAATGGAGCCACTCAAAAAACCAAAACTTTAGGAAGGTATGGGGAGGCAGCATTCCAGAGCCTCCTTGACCTATCACTCAGGTTCTTATGGGCAGAAATAAGATGAAAACTCCCTCACTGAGAGGGGCAGCCTATTGCTAGAATCTGGGAGGAAGTTTAACATACTACAGAGCAGATATATGGGACAGAAGCTGAGCAAATTTAGACTATCTCTTGAAACTGAGACAGTGTGTACCTCCCAGGGCCTGTCCCTAGACTAAGAGGTCTAGGGCTGTGGGCCAACCACAGCACACTGCTCATCTGGGATTCTGGAATATTCTGACCCACCCTCTTTTGTTCTTTCTTCTCATCCACTTGCAGATTTCTCCTTCCACAAAAGAATTGGAGGGTGCTCAGAGGGAGGGCCAAAGACCTGCTTATTGATAAACCCCAAAGTTAAGTTGATTTCACCATGTTTAAGGGTATATCCAGTGGAAAGAAAAAACTGAAGGGACACTTGAAAAAACACCATTAAATCATGGGGCTGTGCAGTGTGCAAGAGTTGGCAAAGGCATGAACTGTCCATTCCAAGGTCTGGGAGACAGTGTCAAGACCCTTTCTCTTTTGCATATGGTACAAGAAGACAAAGCTTCAAGGACAGGAGATAACAGGCAGAGGGGAAACTACAAGAGGATGAGATGATAAGAAAAGAAGACTTAAAACACCAAGAATCAGGGTTGGGGTACAGCTCAGCGGTAGAACATCTGCCTAGCATGTGCAAGACCCTGGGTTCTATTGCCAGCACTGCAAACAAAACAAAACAGAAACACAAAAAATCCCACGAATGAAAAAGCTGACCTCAGAGGCCATAAGGGGCCAAATGGGTACTGTAGAAACTCACATTGTGAATGTGGAGGGCCAGCCTGGCAAACCCTCCCCAGGGCCAAGAAAAAGCACAAGGGCAGAAAGAATACAAGAGGACATGGGATCCCCAAAATAGAGAACTGACCCAGAGAAGGGCATTTTCCCCAGAAGAGTTCACTAGGCTCTAGGAAAGAGATTCATCCCTATGCATATCCTGGCTAAATGCTTGAATTTAAAAAAAAAAAAAAAAAAAACCCAACAAAAACCTTGCGAAGATCTGGATAAAAAACATAAAGCAAAACTCCAAAAAATGACCCCTGACCCTCCAAGCAAGCCTTGGGCATCCCTTTGCTCTGTTCCAACTGAACCTCTGTGATGCTGTGGTAAGCTGGCCTGCCCACCACCTCCTGTAATGAGGAGGGGCTTCTTGAGGGCGGGAAGAACTGTTTATTCAGGTCAACAGGCATCTGGTTATATGTCGGTTGCTTGGAATTTTTTTTTTTTTAGAAGAAAAATATTTTCCCTTAGTAATTATAGTACTTAGGTATAAAGACCCAAAGAGACGCTATATGATTTTGGATACCATAAAATGTGGTCAATGCTCACTTTTTCCATATAAATCTATGGGGTTGCTTCGCTGCTGCAGACCAAGGGCAGCAGAAGACGTCAACTTCTGAGCTCACTGTTAACAGAGCACACCCCAGGAGCCCACTCCCTCATCAGCTTTCTGCGAAGCCCAGAACCCCTTCTGCAAAGGCCGCCCACGCTCTGGGTGGAAAGCAAGTGCTTGGGTGTTCTTTTACCATTGCGTCTGATCTGGATGATACCAGTGGGCTTTGAGGAGAATGCAGCTGTCACAGCTCCGGGAGGGACATTTCTGCCAAGGCCAGTTCAGGACAGGGTAATGGTGTTTTGTGCCAACTCCTAGGCATGAGCCTATATTTGGCTGTGGAGGGGCCTCTGACGCCCACTTGCCTTCGGCCACACTGAGTAAGGCCCACAGATGTGTGGTGGCAATGAGGTTATCTGGGGCCACCCATAAGGAGGTCCACTGGGAGTCTGGAAAGCCCATCTCAGCTCAAGTGGAAAGTCCACCCCAGGGCTGTGGTGCAGGAGGAGTCACTTGCCCTTCCTGGGCTATAGGGGTGGTGGGCTGAGAGACCTGCTCCTAGGCTTGCTCAGCTTCTAACAGCACCTGGCTCCTGCAACCCAGAGTTCACAGAGAGGAACCCAAGAGCGTCAGAGCTCAAAGGAGGCTCCTGGGTAAAGAGAGCTGCCTCAGGGCAGGGGGTGGGAGAACGGGAACTCCATTCTCCCTGGGTTAAGAGCTACAGTTTCAGGAATTCCTCATTTTATAGTAGAGTAAAGGGAAACTCAAAGACCCTAAGTTACTTGTCACACAGTGACTGGTGGCAGAGCTGAGGTTGCATGCCAGGGCTGACTCTGGAGTCTAGGCTCTGACCACAGTGACCCGTCTTGCGCTTCCTTGTCCTGAGCCTCCTTGACAGCACATGGGTGTGTGGAGTCTGCTGAGCTGAGGTGCTGCCATTGGCGAACTGGCCCTGAACCAGACCCTGTGCCCTAGGCCTCTGAATCCATCTCCTCAGCTCATCTACCTTATGAGGTGGGGGCTCTGAGGAAAGCATCATTACCCATCATCCCTGTGGAGACAGACTCAGAAAGGTAGGGTGACTCTCCCTCAGTTGGTAGCTGGAAGAACCCAGGTCTGGCCACACCCCTGCTCTTCTAGCCTCCCGTGGTGGCTGCATGGACTCCAGGAGCTCTGCTATTAGGCTATGAACTTCTCTGTTTTGTGTCCATGCCAGGAGATGGGTCATATGGTCCCTGCCTTTTTAGACCCTAAGTCTGGCTTTGGAGGGTGGAGTCACAGGCCTTGCAGAGGTCCGTCTGGGGACTGGAAGCATCTCTGGGCCAGAATAGGGTTTGGGACTTAGTTCCAAGTGGATTACCAGGAGCTCAGAAAGCTGATTTATAGCCACCACACCTCACTGCCACTGGCTCTGGAGCCCCAACTCTACCATGTTGCTGGGCTTAGGTCTCCAGAGTCAAAGTATTCCTTCAGTAATAGTGTCCAAGCCCCCAACATCAGCACCACTCTGCAAGAAGCTCACAGCACCGCCCTTGGAGACCTCACAGAACCAACCCTGAGACCACAGTGACAGTGTGTTGACCAGTGGACGGGCTGGCTTGGAAGCAGGAGGCCTGCCATGCTTGGGAACAGCAGCAGCTGCTGCAGGATCAAGTAGCCCTCTGGAGGCCAGCCTGAGAAGGGTGGGGGCCCTGGAGCCAGGCAGTCTAGAAGGACAGCCAAACCTGCCATTGAATTGTTCTCTGTGGCCTGAAGACAGTTCACTACTTCTCTGACCCTCAGTTTGGGCCTCGTGAGTAAGGGGCAGTAACAAGGGGGACTCCCTCAGGTGAGGTGAGGATGGACAGAAGCAAGCTGTGTACATCCCTAGCCCAAGGACGATGTCTGGAGAACAGTTAGGATAATGGGTGATGACGTTAGTAGAAAATGGCACCTGGCCCTCAGCTTCCACTCCTTCCTGCTGTCCCCTCCCTCCTCCAGCCCACCTCCTGTTCTGTCCTCAGAAAGGCTGAACAAGGATTTGACCACCTTGAGGATAGCTCACTCCTTCCTGCCCTGCCTACCTTCTGAACCTTGGCCACAGCCAGAGCTGAAACAGTTTCTCTTATTTCAGGAAGGGGAGTACCAGTGGCCAGGAGCCTGCTCCAGAGAGTAGAGGGACTTGGGTTCAAACACCCACTCCACTGGGTGGCCCTGGGTAAGCAGCCTTGCCTTCGAAGCCTCAGCTCTTCATCTCACACCTCCATTCTTAGCATTAAATGAGATAATTAAAGCAAGCTGACCCAGTGTCTGGCACACAGCAGTTGGCTCATTTGCCAAACAGGCACTGAGCCCTGTCTGCCAAGCTCAGTGCCAAGCTCCAGATACAACAGTGAGGACCACCAGATGTGCTGCCCTTGTGGGCTGGACACTGACCAAGCACTGCAGAAAAGTCTGTGTCCTTTCATGGAAGTCCCACGTGGAGCAGGGAGCTATCCTGTGGGAGCATGCAGTGGTGTCCGAGGTTGGCAAGTCACAACTGGGAGTGGGTGGAAGCCTGGGAGTTCCGCTAGTCTTCTGGGCAACTGGAACTCCTCACACGACCCATGCACAGAGCTGCAACACCTCACACAAAAGGTGCTCTGTCCCTAAGACACGGGAACTTCCTATCACCAGTGACACCACTCCTGCTTAGTGTGAAGGGCTCAGGGTTCTCTGCCTACTGGGGACTGGAACAGTGGCAGGTAGGGGCTTTGCTGACAGCAGTTCTAAGGGGCTGGGGCAAGTTACTTAATTCATCTGAGCCTCTATTTCCATTTTCGTCAAGATGAGCATAATTCCAACCTTATAAGATTGTTTTGAGAACTAGAGCTATTTTATAGATGCTTTTAATACATCAGTAACAATGACAACTATAATGCCACCAACAATAACTAACATCCCCTAGCATTTCCTGTTTGCCAAACATTGTGCCAAAGGCTTCTGAGTCCTTAGTTCATCCTTTTATTTAACAAATAGGTCTCCAGGGCTCACTGTGTTCCCCAGGACAGGAACACCACAGGAAATGAGACCAATATAGCCCCTGCTTTTGTAAATAAATAATGATACAATTATCATTATCTTATAATGATAAGAACATTGAAAGGGGAGTCCAGTCCTCCATTTGAATAAATGCCATCACATATATTTTCTAGATGAGGAAACTAAGGGTCAGAGACATTAGATAACTTCACTAAAAGCCACATACCTGGCAATTGGCAGGCCTGGGCCCCAAATCTCATTAAATGGGAACTTTAGCCTGTGACAGCATCAAAGTTCAAATGCATCTCCCAAGCTCCACCTCTAGTCTGAGAGCAGCCTCAGAGCAAAGGCAGAAGCAGAAGAGTGCCTGAGAGCCAACAGGGCTGCCGTCACTCCATGCAGACCTCTGGCCTGAGTCAGGAAGATGGAAAGCTTGGTCCCTTGAGGCCCCCTTGCCCAGGAAGGCAACCATCAAGAGAAGGGACTCTAGGGCCTTTGAAAGAAGATAAATGAGTTCAGGAAAGTAACTGCCCCATTTAAAAAACTGAGGATAGCAGGTGTCACCACTACAAGATAACCCAACAGGAAGCCTGGGTGAAAGACACACGTTGTCACAAGGGCCTGGTGGGTGGGGGTGCCCATCTGGCACTGCCACTGATCAGTGTTGTGGTCTGTCAAATAGGAAGAATAAGGGCACAGCCCTTGGAGGGCCACTGGGAGACTGCAATGAGATCATGCCCACGAAGTGCCAGGTGTGGAGCAGCTGTTCTTACACAGACTCGGAAGGCTGAGCAGGTCCTCCCTTCAGCAGAGCAGATTTCAAGAAGGAAGGAGAACCCCCCAAAGCATCAAGGCCCAACAGCTCTCCTTCTTGCTTATTTGCTATAATGCTATTTCACTTACTGACACCTTACCCAGCACAGCATCTCTATTATTGTATTTTTTAATGGTGGCAAAACACATAGACCATAAAACTCACCATGAGTGACATGTACCACATTCACAATGCTGGGCAACCAACATCTCTCTCCTGCTCCAGGACGTCTTCCTTACCCCAGGAGGAAATGCTGTGTCCATCAATCAGGCCCTCCCGCTCCCCACTGTCCAGCCTAGAAACCGCTGGCCTGCTTTCTGTCCCTGTGGATTTACTGACACTGGACATTGCATATCAATGGACTCCTCCAGTAGGGGCCTTGGGGCTTGGCTTCTTCCCCTTAGCGTGATGTTTTCAAGATTGCGGTGTGGTGTCCTAGGGTGGATCAGTGCTTCATTCCTCCTTAAGGCTCAAGTGCTCCCTTGTGCCCTGTTTGCTTTTCTGTTCATCAACTGGAAGACATTTGGGTTGTTTCCAGCTTTTGGCTACTGTGAATAATGCTGCTATGGACAAGTTTTCATTTAAACACCTGTCTTTGATTCTTCTGGGCATATGCGCAGGCTTGAATTCCTGAGTCAAGATTTTATTTTTTAGTACTGGAAATGGAATTCAGGGTCTTGCTTGTGTTAGGCAAGTGCTCTACCACTGAGCTATGTCCCCAGCCCTTTAAATTATTACTATTTTTTTTAACTTTGAGACAGGGTCTCACTAAGTTTCCTAGACTGGCCTTGAACTAGAAATCCTTCTACCTCAGTCTCCCCAGTATCTGGGATTACAGGTGTGTTCTATCACACTCAGCTGAAACATTATTTCTTATTTAGCTTTTTTGAGTGAAATAATGGATTTGATGTATTGATCACTAGCTGGTCAAGGCCAGCCACAGCAATTTAGCGAGACTCTCAGCAACCTAGACCTTTTCTCTAAATAAAAAATAAGAAGGATTGGGGATATAACTTAGTGGTACAACAGCTGAGAGAGAGAGAGAGAGAGAAATAGCCATCAAAGTAAATAAGGTTATGTATAATGTCATTTAAAATCACAAGGACCAAAAACAGTGAGTATGGACACTGGGAAAATCAACTTCCGTGTACTCCTGTGTTAACTGTCCTCAAGGGCTCCTGCTGGGGGAGAGGCCTTGGAGCTGGGGACTTGGTTGGGTCAGTGGTTACCTGACAGGTCAAAAGCAGTGTTAGAGGGGCACAGAGGCTGCTGGGATGTCAGGCCTGAGGGATAAGTTTCCAGCTCATGCAGTCACAGCAACATGAGGCACAGAGGAGGGGAAGAAAGTGGTTGGTGAAGATTGAGGCCAAGGGCCTGGGGTGTCTGCCCCAGTAGAGATACTTCAGAGCAGAGGCCCCTGGAGGTGTCTGGGGCTGGTCCCAGGCGGCCCCTCCTGCAGCCCAGTGCACCCTTGCTGCTCCTGAAGCTGATTTCCAGGTGCCCAGGAGGAGAGGGTAAAGCAAGGAGCCCAGGGACTTGTCTTCAAACTTCCTCTAGACTTTCTACAGTCATGAGTCCTACCCCTCTGTGGAGACCTCTGTCTTGATAATTATGGGGTGCCTAGAAAGAAGAAGGTTGTTTTGGGTGGGGAAATCTTTCATCTCTGGCTTAAATTATACATCCTGGGCTAATGTTAGCTCTGATGCCCTCTAGAATTCAAACGCGACGTAAACACTCCCAGAGGCAGAGTGTCTGCATTCATTTCTGGAACCACCTTGACCAAATAAGAAGGGCCTCCAACTCTCTTTATAGTTCAAACATCTCTCAGCTATCTTCCTTTAAAATCTATTGTGGTAGTTTCCACCCAAAAAGGAAGACTCTCCAGCTCCAACAGTCTTTCATCCATCAAGGTGTTGTGTCTGGGAGCAGCTATCAATTCAGTCAGGGTACAAGGGCTATGGAGAAAATGGGCAAGAGCTCTGGGCAGAGAAATGGAGTGGACAGGTCAATGTAAATTAATAAATACAACCCAGTGTCTAGATCCATCACATCATTAAACTAAAAATAAGCCCAGTGCAGAAAGCTAACATGGCTAAAGATAGGGGAAACCCACACACAACCAGTAGCAGGCTACAGTGGTAAAATGTTTTGGGAAAGTTATAGGGATTCCAAAACCAGAAAAATATTGGTATGTTTGACTAGGTAATCCCACTCCTAGGCACTTATTATGAGGAAATAATTTTAAAGGAAGGGAAAACAGTGTACGCACAAGCACAAAGGCATTAAGTGCAGAGAAATCTACAAAACAAAAATATAAACAATACAAACTAAAAACATGCGATGTCAACAACAGGAAAATAGCTAAGAAAATGAAAATAAACTACATGACAAAAATATGGGAACATGAAGTACTGAAGTGGTAGGATTTTATATGCTTTAAAAAGTTTTATATGCACTGTTACACAGTTGCTTGTGCATTTAAATAAGAATGTATTAATCTCTAATTAAGATAGAACTTTATTCTAATCATTGATATTTACTGACCAGATTTAAGTCTAAGTCTTATCAGAGTACTAACACACACACACACACACACACACACACACACACACATTAATTTAACCAGGAGTCAACAAACTCTGAAGAACAATGGTTTCTTCCCCAAATGTCAGGGAACTGCCTTTCCTTCTTCTCAGTCACTGAGTTGGCTCGCCATGGTGCTCCAGGCTAGCAGCAAGTGAAAGGCCTCTGAGCCACGAAGTCTTGTGGGGTTTACTGAGGGAGCTGACAGCTGACCCCACCTGGCCCCTGGGTTGCTGTGTGGAGTTCCCCTGCCAGCCCCTAGCTTCTGCCTCTCTCTAGACATGCCACCCTCCACTGCCTCTGGAGGCCCCATCACCTAAGCAGTGAGATGGGACTGCCGAGCCTAGTCTGACAGACCCCCTTGCAGTGTCAAGGGGCATTGGCTGAGGAGCACACTGAATGGTGGGCAATCGGTGGCCTTTTCCTAGGCTCTGCTCCTGCAACCTGAACCCAAGACAGAGGCTTCCCAGACACCTACATATGGGGCTGGTCTGTCAGGACAGCAGACAGGCTCTCACCCTCTCTTAGCCACCCCACTGTAGGTGAGGAGACCAGGCCCTGTGCTTAGAGCTGAGCATTTGCTGCAGCTGGGTAGGAGCGCTCTGTCCCTACTAGCCTGACTCCCTGACTGACTTCCCAGCAGTGGGGTGATGCGGGGAGGGTGCGGTCTGTGCTTCCAGGTTATCGGAAACAAATCCCTGGCATTTAAAATCTGCTCCAGTTTTTATCCACAGACCTGGGAGAGGTTGGATTTTCACATACAAGTATGACAAATACCATCCACTAGTGTAGGCTATGAGATACATACCCAAGTGACAAACTCAGATCAACAGTTCATCTATACATAAGGTAAACATACAATAAAATTTTATGCTGCAGTTTTATATATTCAAAGCCTTTTTAAAAATACATTTAAAAAAACTTCAAAAAATGTGGCAGCAAAAGGCTTCCAACTGTCCTTACTTGGGGAAAAAATATTCTTTATTCTGAGATTAGATCCTGCTTACATTATTGGTGTCAAATGTTCCTTCCTTCAGGAAATGATATTGATAGCATTTTTTTCTTCACTTGACATTGAAAAAAAAAAAAATGCTGGAAGTCCATGAGAGTCTCCAGATTTTTCTTTTGAAGTTTCACTTGCCTGTGAAACCCCAGGTCTGGGGCTGCCTGGCCTGAGATCACACATGGTTCTCTGGCCGCGGGCAGGCTGCTGGCTGGCATCAGCATGCTGGAGCTGGAAACCCCCAAGGGTGGCTTCTGAGCAAGGGAGGTGACAGCTAAGGAGGGAGGCAGCTTTGTGTGGCTGCAGCCTGGAGGATCTTTACAACTTGAAAACAATTTGAAGTTTGAGTAAGTGAGGAATGTGAGTCTGGCACAAAAGTCTCAAGCTTGAGTTCTCTTCTTTCCTTATTTTTCCTGTCAGAATTTGCAGATTACTGCAGCTCCGCCTCCTGAACTCCACTCCCACTGTCACCCTGAAGCCCTGGCACCTCCCCTTTGCCAGGTAGAGCCAGCAGAGCTTGTCCCGCATCCACCCCAGTGGGTGTTCCGCAGCTGCCACACAGGCTGCCGACTGTGCTGGAGGAGACACCCACTGTGCAGAACCCGGTTCCCCCCACTCCTTTGGGGCTGCTTTCCTCCACAGCTGCCTCCAACCCCACCCGGCTGTCCCCACAGGCACCCTGCCTCCCAAACCAACATCCTGGGCTCCTGCCCCTGTCCCCATCTATCTTCACTCATTTTTCTTTCTCTTCAGGACAAGGCCAGCTTGTCTCCCTCCTCACCCAAGCGCTCTTCTACCAGGGGCTTCTCAGTTGGCCCCATGCATGTATATGTAGCTTTAATGTCTCTGTAGTGTAGGCTTTTTTTTTTTTTTTTTTTTTTAAGATTTAGGAGAACATATTTTTCTAATGAAAAAAGGGAATTTGTGTTCATTCTAGAAAATACAGAAAAGTAAAATGAGAAGAATGGTTGTCTGTAACCCCATTGCTGAGAAACAACCAGTCTCAGGATTTAGGTATGTCCCTCTTATAAACACATGTATCTACCCAGGCCCACCACAAGCTGCCTTGGGTCCTGTGGAATGTTCTGTTGGTGGAAGACTCCAGGGGATTCACCCTTCAGCAGAAGTGGAAAGGGTCCCAACTGGGGCAGGCACACAGGCTTTCTTTTAGTTGGTATGAAGGCCCAAGGATGTGAACAGGGGCTGTGGGCCTGGCAGATGTGTTTTCCAGGCCCTTCTTGACCACACATGGCCAGAGCTATCACTTTACACAAGTGCCTGAAGGGCTCCAAGGTCTGGGAATGAACAGCCACAACCTGAACATCTGAGCCCATCAGTCAGGACTGAGCTGCTCCACAGCCTTCCAGGTGCGCCAAAGCCAAGGATCAGACCTCTTGGGTAGAAAGGAGGAGCTGGTCAAAAACCTCCCTCCTCCTACAGACTCACTGCCATGATGATGGCGACTATAACAATATACAAGAGCTCAACTGCTCGCCGTGTGCCAGCAATAGAGAAAAGCCATCAACCCATGTGCCATCCGAGTTTCCCAAAGTGTGGACACATTCCACAAGTGAATATGGTGGCAGAGGGATGGAGATTTGTATCTATTTTAATATGCATTAGAAAACTAATTGATCATCAATCCCTTGAAATCACAGCTATTAATAAGACAGATTTAAAGGAAAATATTGAGCAAGAAAGTTAAATGCTGAAGATGGTCACAAATGCCTGTAGCCTGGGGACACACTACTGTCTCACTGACTCCTCCTAGTAGCTGCTCTACCTAGATGGAGGCCACGGTACAGGAGGTGGCCAAGGCCACACATCTGAAGGTGCTGATGGGCCAGATGGATCCAGATCCTGAGCCTCCACTGGCCCAGATCCCTGGGGAGGAGGTCCTGCTTTCCCTCCACCCTGCCCTCGCTCTGTCGACCCCCACCTCCAGAACATCTGCTAGTTGTGCATGGTCCAGGGCAGATTCCAGAAGTGCTGGAACACGTCTCTGGCCATTTGGCACTCACCTCCTGATAAGTCTCTCTGATGGGTCTGTTCACCTGGGCACCCGCAGCAGCATAGCTAGACATGCAGCAGGCTGGGTTCAGGAGCATTTGGGCAGCTGTTGAGTGTGGGGCCCCTCCGGAGAAGGGAAGGAACCTGCATTGCATGCCATGGGAGAACTGGCCTCAGTCACAATAGTGACAACTTCCCAAGGCCTCACTCATCAGAGTGGCCCAGGAATGGCAGTTGGGTAAATTCTTCCAGCCATGGGCTGTGCCAGTAGCCTCCTGTGGGTGGGGACATGGGGTAGCTTGTTGACTCTTGCCTGGCCAGGCCTGGCTCATGTCAGCAGAGGACAGCATGACCCACCTTATGGCCAAACCTTCCTCTGAGGCAGGGCGAGCCCAGACAACACACTGTTGGCCCTGAGGTCTGGCCTTGGCTCTCAGCGGAGGATCATCTTCCATCCCTTGTAAGGCCACAGCATTGAGAAACAGGGCCCAAACCCCAGCAGCAAATTACAGGGAGAGACAGAGGGACCCTATGGGATCTGGTGAACCCAACAGAGATCCCTGTGTCTGCTGGAACCAAAATAAGGATGTGAAGAATTCAGATTCACTTGAGTTATAACAGCCAATGAAAGGGCTACCTACCAAGCAATGTTGGCCACCCAAGCACATTAACCCAAGCTAGTGAGAATGTCACATTGACTGAGCTCCTAGTAGACCTCATGCTGGGCTGTGAGTCCTCACAAAACCCTCCGAGGAAAGCACTTCAGTGACATGGACGCTGACATGCTAGGATGCTCAAGGTCATAGCTAGGAAGGAATGTATGGGATGCAGATCCAGATTGTCCTTCAAAGACTAACCACCACCAGACCCTGCTGCTCTGCAAGGTACAAGGGACTCTTCCTTTCCAGGAGCTCTTCCACAATTGGCAGATCTGTGCAGTACTTCATGAGCTCATCTGCTGCCTACTCCCTAGTGACTCTGTGCCCAGGAGAGTGTGGGTGTCTGCCTCTTACACTGGCACTGTGGTTACTGGCTGTCACACTCCTGGCTCCCTGGGTATACCTCTCTGTCTCTCTGACAGCTTGATGGCCAGGGGTGTTCATAAGCACTTACAGAGATGAGTCAGAGTCAGGTCTCCCCCCTGGCAATCTGATCATGGACAACTGTTCCTCTTTGTAGTTTGGTTTCCTCATCAGCTAACAGAGGGGTTGGAAATTCCAGTTCCAACATTCAAGAACCTCTCCACTCATGTGAAGTGCAGGCACAGAGCGAGCACATGTTCACTGCTCCACCCACACACTGCCTGGGCAAGGCCTCCTCATTCTTTAGGCCTTGGCCTGTAGCATCCCTGCAGAGCCTTCTTGTCAACCTGACACCACAATCAGTGCTTCCACTGGAGGTTCCCATGGCACCTCAGTGTCTCCTTTGTGATAACTGGTCACCATGTAACTAAAGGGGTCTAACCATAAAGACATTTGTGGTTGACATTCCATGAGGGCCACCCATGCGCTTGTTTCCTGAACCCTTAGGTGAGCACCATTCATCCACACTTGAGAGAACTGGGCTCAGAGAAACAAAATCGAATGGCAGGAAGTGGCAGAGTGAGGTTCAAAGTCACATCTGTCCAAACCCTTCACCTTCACCTGCTGTACTCTACACCTGCCCACAATGAGCCCTGAGCACCGCAGGGTCAGGTCCACACATGCCCTGCTCTCTGCCACCTCCTCAGAGCCCAGTTCAAGGGTCCCAACAATGGCTGCCTGTACAACTGGCTCTCTCCACTCTTCCTCGCTGCTCCTCTAGGGACAGCTTCCTCCTCATTCACTCACATTCCCCATGTGACCGAGGTCAGTCCACTGGCAGCAGTCCACTGTCAGTTCCTGACAGCTCTGTAATGAAGGGCAAGAGAGCCTCTCTTCCCTGGCTTCAGAAAGACAGAACAAATCCATTGGCCGAGGGTGAGCATCAGACTATAGCCAGGGGATGACACACTGTGATTGGCCCTGGTGTGTCACCATCTGTGACTATGATTAGATCAGATGGGTCAGGTGCCCTTCTATGGTCCAAAGGTGGCTGAGAGATGAACATTATGCAAGAAAAGAGCCATGCCCTTCAGTACTGTTATGGTTTGGATATGAGGTGTCCCCCAAAAGCTCACGTGAGACAATGCAAGAAGGTTCAAAGAGAAATGACTGAGTTATAAGGGTCTTAACCCAATCAGTGATTTAATCTGATAGGGATTAACAGGGGTAACTGAAGTGGAAGGGTGTGGCTGGAGGAGGTGGGAATTGGGGTATGGCTCTGGGTATATATTTGTATCTGTCGAATGAACTCTCTCTCTGCTTCCTGAGGATGTGAGCTGCTTCCCTTGGCCATACTCTTCCACCATGATGTTCTGCCTCCCCTTGAGTCCCAGAGAATGGAGCCAGCCTTCTCTGGACTGAGACTTCTGAAATCATGAACCACTGAATAAACATTTTCTCCTCTATAATTGTGCTGGTTGGGTCTTTTAGTCACAGCAGCAAAAAAGCTGACTAAAACAGGTACCTTTATCAAACAGACTGTTCCATTATCCAGGTGTAATTGAAGCTTTTTGTCAAGTTCAATTACTATTAATTACATGGTAGCTAATAATACAACTCCTTCCTAAGCGGGAGGCAAAAATGCCCCTCTGCCCTGGGGTCGATAGTCCCAGCTACAGCAGAGGCTGAGGCAGGAGGATCACCTGAGCCCAGGAGCTAGAGCCCAGCCTAGGCAAGAGAAAGAGACTCCCTCTCAAAACCAAACCAAACCAGACACCTGACCTTGTGCCCATGGGTCATGCCTGTCACCATGTTTCCACAGCCAGCCATGGAGGCCCACCCTTCACTTTGGAGTCTTTGGGCTTCAATTTCTAAAGTCATGGCTTTTCCCCTCCTGGAGGGTGACGAGGAAGATGCAGCAGTGGTGGTGAGCACTAGCATCCGCCAGTTGCAGGGAAGTGTGAGTTTGGAGGAAGGTGGACCAGAGTCCACTTCACTTGAAACCCTGACCCTCAGTCACCAGGATGAAGTTGGCTCACCCAGAACAGCAGGACTGCACCAGTCTCCTGTGGTTCCAGTGAGGAGATGACAGGGGAAGCTCGAGGTGCAGAGCCCTCTGGGGACTGAGTGCAGGATTCCATACCCGACCACAATTCCACTGTCAGGGACCGTTTTGCTCACGCTGCAGGACACGATGCTCGGAGAGGTTGGAACCCTTCCCAAGGTACACAGCAGTGAGCTGGAACTCAAGCTCCACACCTGCGGCTTTGGGATTAAGGAGGCGGGAAGCCTGTGAAGGCCTCTACAGGTGCCTGGAAGAGGGTGCGGGCTCAGGAATGCCCACGAGGCTCCCAGCTCCTGCTTTATTCTTTGCCATTCTCTCACCAAATCCTCTCCAATACCATGGGCCTCGCTGGTGGGCAGCAGCCAGTGGTGCTCAGGGGTGTCTCTGCCATCTCTCCTACACAGTGGGCAGGGCCCCCTTGGGCAACCCTGGGCTTCTGGGCATCTGTGGGAAGTCCAGGTGGCCAGATCAGGGACTCCCAACCTGGGGTCGCATGGGATGATCAATGTCACTACTAGTTTATGGAGGTCTGAATCCACTGGGGATATAAATATGAAATGCTTTATTCTCTCCAACACCTGCTCCCCAGTTGTGCTGAGTTGACTTCCCTTTCCAAGTATAGGTCCCTAAACAAAATCTGGGTCAGATTCTAGAACTTTGTGGCCACTTTTCATCATTAGAAGAGTCTTATTTCAAAATTTCATTCAAAATCCATCTCTGTTCTCCTTTGTCCCCTCCCTGACCCACAAGCTATTTATGGCTCTGGGGTTGGGAGGAGGTGAAGGAGACAGTTCCTCCCAAACCCCTTCAGGCTCACACAGTGGTGCCTATCAGGCAGGGAGGGCTTGTGGGCAGGTTTCTCTGATGCAGGGGCCCCATCAAGCTGGTGGTCTCTACACAGTTGGTGATCTTGGTCTCCTAGGGTCATGTTCAGCTTTGTCCTGGCCCCTCCACTTCCAAAGGGCAGCCAGGTCTCCTTTCCCTGCCACATGGAGCACATGTCCCCGACCCTTTCTCTGGGCTGGTGGAGGGTTCTCACAGCTCCTGCCCTCTGTCAGCCTCAGCACCCCTTCACGTAGAACTGCGACAACTACTGGGGTGCTTCTTGGTTCCTGCCAAGGCCACAGAGAATTGGCAAGGGAAGGCGGAGTCCACCTCTTTCCTGCTGCCCAGGTCCTCATGACTCTAGAAACTTCTACCTTTAGAATTCTCTACACCAGATGCAGGCACCAGTTTCCATGTTCAGTGTGACCCAACATGTCAATTGCCCTCCTCCTATTCTCCCAACAGAAGGAGGGGATCTAGAAGGACATGGCCCTGCTGCTCTCAGTTCCAGGGAGGCTCTCCCAGGCTCCCTGTGGGCCAAGGGCCGATAGCTCACCACACACCCAGTGTCCCCTACAGGAGGAGCAGCTGTCTCATCTCAGTGCTGCCTTTAGCTGCAAGTCCAGAACCCTCTCCTTCCCATGGTATCTGCCCACCATCTCAGACTCAGGAGGCAGAAGGAGTGGGAAAGGAGCTGGCATTAGGGTTAGGTGGGGACAGCACCTTGATCTGTTCTGGTGAATGTTGTAGTATTAGCCTCAGCTTGTTAGGACATTTGTTCTTATTTAATACAAGTGACAGGTTCTGCAGAGAGAGCATATGCTCTAACAATGAAGCAGTGAGGATCTGAGTCTGTTCTGGGAGCAAGACCCTGCTCTGTGATCTGGGAAAGACTTTTGACATTCTAGGGCTCAATTTTCTACACAGTGGAGATCACAACACATTAAGGAAGAAATAAGTTCAGAGAATGTCATCTTCTATGTAGTCTAGCACATCCATAAACTTCACAGTAGACATGGCTGCTACTATCACTTACTTGCATTTTCAAAACCTAGATCTAAGAAAAGGTAACGAAGGGGGTCAGGTGAGAATCCAGGTCACTAGGCTGTGTCCGCCAGGCTGCTCCCAGTTCTGCTGAGGAGCCTAGCGCAGTGCCAGGTGCACTGGAACACATTTTATTGAATGGGTGTCTCTTAATTCCAGGTTCTATTTATCTGGTACTTATCATTAATGAGGTGTTCTGAATACAAATTTAAGTTGCATTTAGTTTAATGACCAAAAGATGGTGGGTCTTTGGAAAAAAATTTAAAAAGGAGAGAGCCCTGTGTGTGGAGGGTGAGGTGGGCGGCCCTGTCCTGTGAGGCTCTGGCTGCTGGCAGGAGCCAGCAGCTGTCTCCGGCGTGGCGGAGCTGGATGGCAGCAGTGAATACTTTCTTTCTTAAGTGAAGCTCCTCTCTGTGTGTGCTGAATCACAGCATTCACGGGGGGTGCAGGACAAGAGCATTTACTAAGTGGATCCCAGGCATGAGCTGTTTAGCGGGGGCAGGAGGCTGGATTGGGCCAACATTCAGGCTGTAAAGGAACGTGACTAGCCCAGTAGTCTCTCTGACCCCTGCAGCGGATGCTGGGGGCCCCAAGATGAACACTCTGACTGCAGACCTCAGTGGGAGACAGACCAGGCCCAAAATAGGCTGAGCGTCTGGGGTGTCAGCTGGGATTTGCCCCTTCTAGCAAGTCACAGCTCAGGCATTCTGTTTACCAAATGCTCTGCACTCATAGAAACCAGGGACGGTCTGGGCTCTGTGTTAAAGGGGGAAGGGGAGGTTCCCATGGGGTGAAAATCGAGGTGTTGGATGCTTCTTTGACAATATGGGCTGGAGGTCCAAGATCCAGGCTGACCAGAGTGAGCCTGGCGGAAGAGGAAAGGCGAGGTCAGGGATGGGGTTTGTCCCTATAGGGTCTACCCCATCCGATGCAGCCCAGCCTGGCAGGTAGCGGAAATAGGGTGATGTCCGCAGGCAAAGGCAGCTCTGTGGAGGAGGATGCCACCTCGGCACGCTCTTGAGCTCGTGAGAGTAATCAGAACCAGCTGAGTGTGCAGCTCCAGCTGAAGATGGGACTGCTCCTGCATGGGCTGCCAGGAGGAGGGCTTCCAGCAGCAGAAACCCCAGTATGGCTCTGCAGCCAGTCACAGCACTGCCAGCTGCCCTTCTCTCCCCTGGGGTGGGGTTGAGGGTGGGGGTCTGGGAGGAGGATAGCCTCCTACTCTCCTGGGGCTTGGCTGCTTTCTCCCTGGGCTTCTTCCGCCCCTCTGCAGAGGCTCAAGGGGATGGAGTCAGTGCTGACTGTAGGCCAGACAGCAGGGAAGCACCTGATACGCACATGTCCTCAGGAGTCACAAGAATACCAGGAGGCTAGGGCTTCCGATCCCCTGCCTCACAGAGGAGGACACAGGAACACCAAGAAGTGATGTGAATAAGGACACACAAGGTGTCGGTGGTGGAGCCAGGATTTCAACCCAGAAGTCTGGTTCCAGAACCCACACTCCATACCAGTACACGAGGCTGTGTGTCAGGATAACAATGACAATGATCATGACAATGAAGAAAAATAAAGTACTTCCTGCAAGCAGGCACTTTGAACATCTTAAGTCATTTAACTCCCATGCCAACCTAGAGAATACAGGTGTTATTTTTATCCCTGATTCAGGAAAGAGGAAATGCAGGCCCATGTTGTAGACTGTGCGCTCAGGGTCTTTGGGCTGGGAAGGACAGGCCCAGGTGCAGTCCTGGGTTTCTCTGCAGCGCCCACCACTGTGCCACGCCATTCACCTACTTGCCAACCCACCTGCATGTGTCAGGCTCTGAGCTGTGCACTGGGTCCCCAAGGGCAATGATGTAGCCCACCCACCCATCCAGTCTGCTGGGGAGGAAAGAAGACCCATCGCTTCTCGGAAACCTAAAATTCCAACTGCCAAGGAAAAGCATGCCTAGTCAGAACAGAGTGCCAGGTGTTCTGTTGTTGCTTTGGTAGTTAACTTCCCAGAGTCATTCTATAAGATCATTCTTTTTCATGATTTTTTCTTTTCCATTCTGTACCAGAGATGAGATGAAACTGGTCAAGTGAATCCTGGTACCTGTCCAGACATTACCATGCAGCTTAAACATTGCATCTTCCCAGGCCCATGACAAGCAGGTGAGAGAGAGAGAGCAAAAAGGTCAGCTCCCAGGAAATGGCCAGGGAAAGCCAAACCATGCTTTGCTGTCCGCTAGAGCTGGCATCTGCACACAAGACAGTTATCAGAAGAAGGTTATGGTCACTTTTAGGTCAAGCCAGACTCAAGGGTCCTTGTGTGAACTTGTTAGAACAAAATTTGAATTCCTGGGCCCCATGCCAGACTTATTGAACCAGAGACTCTGAGGGTGGGGCCTAGAAAACTGAGTTTTCACAAGCCCTCAAGTGAATTCTGAAGCCACTGAAGCTTGAGAACCACTGCCCTAGGATGGGCTGAAGTGTGCGTACAAGAGACCTGACATCAACAGAACGCCTACTACGTGTCAGGCACACATCATCACAACCTTGGCACTAGCCCTGGGCATAAACAATACTATCCTACAGATGAAGAAATGAGGGTTGGGAGCATCCCTAAGCTGCCCCACCTCACACTGCTGGGAAGTCTGTCAGGGGTGTGGACTTCGGGTTCCAGCAGCCTCAGATCCAAGCCCTGGCTTTGTGGCTCCTGGCTGAGTTAAGCCACCTCATCATCAGGATGGAAGGTGGTGGTGAGGACCTCTCCTGGGCAGTCCTGTCTTGAAACCTGTGAGAATCCACGTGGAGGGCCTCCCACTGGGCCACGTCCACGAGAATTGCGATGGCCTACAGCTGTCATGTGAGAGCAGAGGGCTGGTGAGCTCCAAGGCCTTGGGCACTCAGACTGAGGTGATGGAGCTCGGGCATCCTCAGGTACTTCCCTCATGGGAGAGCCCTTTAGGCCAAGTTAGTTCCATTTAAAATAACTACTAAGTTTGCTGGACCGTGGCTGGTGAGAAGCAGTAAATGAGAGGGAGGAGAAGAGGGGAGGCTGGGAAGGGAAGGTGTTTGCTAGGGAGAGCTGCAAAAGCAACAACAAACACAGCTGCCTGGGGTTTATGGGGCTCCTGTAAGCAGCGTCCCTTCCTCGTCCTGCAGCCCACAGTGAGGTCAGTCTGTTGCACGCGCCTGAGTCACCCAGGAGAGGCGGGCATCGTGATCAACCAGGGCTTACAGAGGCCAGAGCTAATGTGCATCTGTGTGTCCCTGCGGCTCTGTGTAAAAGGCCAAATAAGAACAGACAGAAACTTTGAAACATTGCATGTTTATAGAGGTGAACTTGTAGTTTTCCAGCCAATTAGTGGATTATCTGAATGACTTGTTTCCTGGGATCTGGGAACTGACTTATTTATCACACAGGCAGACCCCCAGAGGCTGAGATGAGAGTCCCTGTGTGCCAGACTGCCCACTTCACCACTGGTCCAGCATGTGATCCTGGGCAAGGCAATTAACATAAGCCTCAGTTTTCGCGTCCAGAAATTGGGTGTTATTGTTTAGATATGATGTGTCCCCCAAAAACTCAAGTGTGAGACAATCCAAGAACATTCAGAGGTGAAATGATTAGATTATGAGAGTCATCATTTAACCAGTGAATTAATCCACTGATAGATTAACTGTAGGCAGGTAGGGTATGGCTGGAAGAAATAGGTCATTGGGAGCATGACTTTGGGGTTAATATATTGTCTCTGGCGAGCAAGCTCACTTGGGTGTTCTCTCTCTCTCTCTCTCTCTCTCTGTCCTGAGCTGCTTTCCTCCTCCATGCCCTTCGGCCACGATGTTCTGCCTCATCTTAGGCCCAGAGCAATGGTCAGCCATCTATGGATGGAGACCTTTGAAACTGTGAGCCCCAAATAAACTTCCTCTCTTCTACATTGTTCTTGTCAAGTCTTTTGATCACAGCAATGAGAAAGTTGACTAAAACATTGGGAAATAACAACAGAACCCACCTTATAGAGTTGTTGTAAAGATCAATAAGTGCTTATAAAATGTTAAGAGCTATTTTGGGGGTGTTATCTGCACTGTCTTACCATAGCCTGCATTCCAACGTGTTAAAAAGATTCATTTCTGCAGTTAAGCAGATTTCCTACACAGGCTGCAGACAAAGGAAGGGGCAGTAAGTTCTCCTTGAATTAAAGGACTATTAGTAGTGAGGCTAGAGGTAGTGGTGCTGGGACAATGACAGATATGACAAACCCAAAAAGTTCTCAAGAGAGATACAAAGTGACTGCCTTTCAGAGGACCCAAAATAATGGGGCTCCAGGTTACCAAAAAAAGACTGTGTACTGAGCTACTCTGTCCAGATGCCACAATGGACATTAGCACTCACACTGACTCACTTATTCCTCCCAGACATCCTGGGAAGGGGCAGTGCTGTCTCATTTTAAATGAGGAAACTGAGACTGGAGAATTCAGAAGTCACATAGTTAATAAGTGGTCGAGGTGAAATTGGAAGCCATCGCTGGCAGACCCCGCTCCACAAAGACAGCGTGGTTCTGCAGGGAGTGAGTTGCTGAGGCACCTGCTCTTCCCACCCTCTTGTTCCCCTCTGTGCCTGCACCAGGCAGCCCCAACCCAGGCAAGGAAGCCCACTGAGGCAGTCCATGTGGGCCAACCTCGGGCACAGGGCAGAACCCCCAGCAGAAGTAAAGGCCATCCCTGCCCTTCAGGGCTTCGGGTCTCAGAGCCAGGACTTACCTGGCCCTGCCCAGGGAGGGAGGAGAGTGGGCATGAAGTAGTCTGGAGGCTGGTGGCACTGAAGCAAGCCTCCTACACCAGTGCTCTTACTCCCTGCAGGCCCTACGTGGGGTCCCTGGAGACCCCTACACCAGACCTGCAGTCAGAGAGCTCCCTGCGGCAGTTGTGGGTTGGCACCAGCACCTCTGTCTGGTGACCCCCCTGCTCTCATTCCTGGGACACTCACTTTATCAGGCTTTTGCCAGAAGCCCTCACTTATCTGCTTAGCTGCCTCCTTGGGTCCCAGAAAGGTCAACAAGGTCAGAAACAGCCAGGCTGCTTTCTGCCGAGAGGATTTTAGCAGGTATCTAGGTAGGGGAGTTGCAATCTGTTAGGGTTTGGATCTTGAATGGTTCCCCAAAGGTTCATGTCATGAAGTTTTTCTCTGATGCAGCAATATTCAGAGGTGGGGACATCTGGGACAAAGGCCCTGTCTGGTCCAGACCAGGTTTCAGTAATGACAATATTTTAAAATTTTTTATATTGGATGGGAATAATTTTAAACAGCTTTAGAAAATTTCTATTAAGTTTTTGTTATGAAGAAACAAAGAAAACCAGCAAACTACAATGGAGTCTCTACTCTTCCTGGTCCTCAATCTCCCCTCTTGGGAATGGGTCCCAGATCAGCTGCAATAGAAGAGTGCTAGGCCAAGGCTAAATGAGCATTCCTTAAAATCTTGTTCTGAGGCAAAATGAAAACCAGTTGACTGAAAGTCTCAGCAAATTGGCTTTGGGCAAACTGACCTGGTGCGCCAATGGGGTTTAATAATATTTGTTGACTAACAAACATATTTGTCAGGTGATGTCCACACTTGAGGAGAGGTGCTGCCCTGACTGTCCCCTGACAGGTCAGGGGAGAGGTCAGAAATGAAATGGGTCATATGTGAGCTAAAAACTGGCTCTCAGGGCTGCTTTGAAACTGAGTAGGTAGTCTATTCTGACATTTGGATTGACTTATCTAGCAAGCATTTAACAGACCGAGTTCTCAAAGGACTTTCTATGGTGCCTGGATAGGCTTGTGACATTGGACAGAGCACTGTCTTGGAGTCTTCACAACTTCCTAACTTCCCACCAGGGCCAGAGAATATGCAGCTCCCCAGCCCAGCGTGGAGCAGCGAGTCACAGGACCTGACACACGCCTCCAGGAGAGGAGGGACCTGCTGGCTGACTCTCAGCTCAGAGGCAGCTGTTTTGTTACATCTGGGTAGATGGATGCCTTTGGCAGTGTGCAGGCTTCCTGATGCTTGGACACTCCCCCAGGCCTTTTCAAGTCCAGTTGACCAGGAAAGGAGGGGCCTTGCCTTTTTCTTCCTCTTTCCTTCCACCGTGGGCCAACCTAACTGGAGCTTTGATGACTAAAACGGTCACACTTATTTAAATCTGACAAGCAAGTCCTCAATTGTAAAATGTGTCATATTCTAGTTAGAGAAATGAAGGGCTGCAAACTAGACTATGACATGCTATCAACTGGAAGATGCACCAGAGAGCTGAACACAAGAAAAAGTGTGTTAGAATTGAAGAAATGCAACTCATTTTCAGGACAACTGTGTTCCTCCTAGCTTGATGTAAGGTTTAATCCCAGGCCCTTCACTTCCTACCTGTGTGGCTCAGTAGGCAGCTTCAATTTGCTAATCCTCAGTCTCTTGCTAGAACAGAATCATAATACTCCCTCATAGAGTTTTGAGAGGTGTGTTAGTCTGCTTTCCAGCACAAAATACCTGAGATAATCAACTTATAAGGAGTGAAGGTTTATTTTGGCTCACAGCTTCAGAGTCTTCAGTCCACGGTTTCTTGGCCCTGTTGCTTTGTGCCTGTGGTGAGGCACACATGGTGGGAACATGTGGCAGAGGAGGTTTGTTCATTATGGTGGACAGGAAGAAAAGGGGGAGGAAGATGAGAGGATGGGGCCCCTCTGTGGGTATGCCACCAATGACCTAGCTTCCTCCCAATAGGCTCCACCTCCAAAAGGTTCCACCACCTTATCAAAGTGGCCCAGGCTGAGGACCAAGCCTTCAGCACATGGGCCTTTGGATGGCACCCAAGACCTAAACTATAACAAGAGGAAGAAACGAACTGATACCTATTAAATGTAGAACTGGATGTGCTAACAAGATGTGCGAGGATAGCACGTTTCTTTCATCTTCCAATGACCAGGTGGGTACCTGAGATGGGGCCTCTTGGGCTGAAATTTCCCAACAGAATATGACCAAGAGCAGGGAGGGTAGGCCATGGATAAGGAGCCACCCCAGCCATCTGATTAGGCTTACAGTGCCACCAACAGCAGCAGGAGAACAGGTGTTGGGTGAGAAGACAAATTCAAATGGGATGTGGGAAGTCCCAGGTCCTGACATGGAGGAGAAGCCTCTACTGACCTAACCCCTGATCAGCAGCAATATTATGCTCCAGACAATACAAATAAAACAAGTCTCAAAAGCAACAGAGAAGCACCACAAGCAGAAACGCTGGAGGGAACACAGTCCTTAAAAAAGGGGAAGCACGCTAGGGTACTTCTGGGATATGGAGATGCACAGAAGAGTAGAACTGAAGCAGAAAGCAGCAGTCTCACTATCTGGGAAGAGGACAAAGAGATTTTGAAGCTGGAAACTGAAGGAAAAAAATATCAGAAAGGAGAGAGCCACAGGAGGGGAAGCAACCAAATTACTGCACAGATTTCCCTCAAATTCCTAGCTAGCACAGAAATTGTACACATGTGGAGAGAGATTCCAAGGACCAAAGCAATAGTGGAGAGGAAGAGATTCCAACAATATCTCAGAAAACAGAGTTTGGAGTTCAAATCCTACCATGTTAAAGCAGCTCAGCAAACACATAAGGCTTTTGATTTGGTTCCAGAAAAGCCATGCCTTACGAGTAAGCGTAGAGTGAAAGGTATGCCCCACAGCTATGGACAAACCCAAAATAAAACTACCTAAACAAAGCCTAAAGACCAAACCTCCACAAAACCAAATAGCTTCACTTCCTGCTAGAACAAAACACAACAGAGGAAGACAATCAGATACAGAGGCTCTTTGATGTATTGTGTCTAGTGCCTAGTACATGATAAAAAATTTTAGACACGTGAGGAAAGGAGAATGTGACCCACGATCAAGAGAAGGAAAAAAAAAAGTCAATAAAGTCAGATGCATGCCCCATCTCAATGCTGGAATTAGTAGACAAGGATTTAAAAATGGCCATTATAAATATGCCTAGGATTTTCAGGAAAAATGAAGGACAGAATAAATGAGTGGATAGGGAGATAGGGAATAATGAAAGAGAAATGGGAACTGTAAAAATAATCCAAGTGGAAATCCTAAGTATCAAAAAAACACATTACCTGATAGAAAATATTTTGGATGAAATTAATAGATTACATATTATAGAAGAAAGGATTAGCAAACTTGGGAACAGGTAATTGAAATGACCCAAACTGAACCACGAGAGAAGAATAAATGAAGAATAAATACATGGAGCTTCAGTTACCTATGGGATGACAAGTGTGTAAACAGAGTTCAAGAAGGAGTGGGGGATTGAGCCTAAAATATATTTAAGAATAATGACCCTGAATGTCCCCCACACACTCATATTTAGTGAAAAAAAAAAAAAATTAGCTGGGCATGGTGGCACATGCCTGTAAGTCCAGCAGCTCTGGAGGCTGAGGAAGGAGGATCACAAGTTCAAAGCCAGCCTCAGCAACTTAGCAAAGCCCTAAGCAACTCAGTGAGACCCTGTCTCTAAGTAAAAATATAAAAAAGGCCTGAGGATGTGGCTCAGTGGTTGAGTGCCTCTGGGTTCAATCGCCAATCCATTGGTTCAAGAAGCTCAGTGAACCCCATATAGACTAAATATGAAGAAAATCACATTTAATCACATCACAATCAGACTGCTAAAAAATCAAAGATTAAGGGGAAAATTTTGAAAGAAGCCAAAAGACCCATGTTGTATACAGGAACAACAATAAGGAAGGTAGTTGACTTATCAGAAGCAACACGGACCAGAAGACAATAGAAAGATTCAAAAAATGTGCAGGGGGTTGAGTTCACTTTGGGAAATATAAAACTTTAGACTCAGGTAGGCCTCAGGTTGCAGGATAGAGCAAGTCAGAGTTCCAAGCACCCCCTCCCTCTATAACATGCCATGCGTGGGCCCCACAAACTCCTGCCACACACGCAGTATCTTAGAAGATGACCTGATGTTTCCAACAGGAAAAAAAACTGTTACTGTCAGAAAGGTGATAAGACATGAAAACACATGAATGCATTTATACAAATTCTGGCACGTACATGAAAGATTCTTTGTATTCTCCTGCCTTGTCAACATCACACGTTTCATTCTGATGAAAAACTTCAAGGAAAATGAAGAATCCTTTCTCCTCTATGCTTTAGTCACATGATGCACCCTGATGCTCCTCCCTCAATTAATGGGATCCTAGGAACTTCAAATTTGGAAAACAGAATTACTGTAGTGATTAAGGAAGGGACTGGGGAGGTGGGACAATCACCCTCCAATCACCTCTCAGCAGGATGGTGACAACCACTGCCACTAGCTCCAGACAGCTAGTCTGTGGCGCCCATCAGTTCAGTCTCCACTCAACAACTAATGTGACCTTTTACAAATAAAAGTAGTCTTGACACTACCCTGCTCAAAACCTTTTGGTGGGGGGGCTGGGGAGATAGCTCAGTCGGTAGAGTGCTTGCCTTCAAGCACAAGGCCCTGGGTTCGATCCCCAGCACCGCCAAAAAAAAAAAACAAAAAAACAAAAAAACCTTTTGGTGGCTTCTTGGGATTAAGTCCCACCTCTCTATCAGGGTCTCATCTCTCCACTTCGCTACTCAATTCTGCAGCTTCAGTGTCTGCCCCAGTTACTGCTGCGGGGAAGACTCGCCCAAACCCGCCAGCCTGGAACCACCACTGCCCCACAGACATGGGCTCCGTAGGTCAGGAATTGGGATATGGAAGGGAGGAATGGCTTATCTCTGCTTCCTGATGTCAGGGCCCCAGAAGGAAGACTCCACAGCTGAGAGTAATGCAGGGGCTGAGGTGACCCCATGCCCAGGGGCTGGAAGCAACTGGAAGCTTCTCTCCTCACATGTCTGGGGTCACTGCTGCCTATCACGCACGTGGCTTCTGTACAGATTAGTCTCTGGCTTGCCTCAAGGTTCCAGAAGAGAGCCTCAGGGAACAGGGCAGAGCACACAGCCTTCTCTCACCTGGTCTTGGAAGTCAG